>NC_140454.1:2784957-2919957 GCF_963576455.1 Neolamprologus multifasciatus | reverse complement strand
GGGGCGATCGTGGCTCAGTTGGGCGTTTGTCTTGTAATCAGAAGGTTGCCGGTTCGAGCCCTGGCTCCGACAGTCTCGGTCGTTGTGTCCTTGGGCAAGACACTTCACCCGTTGCCTATTGGTGGTGGTCAGAGGGCCCGGTGGCGCCAGTGTCCGGCAGCCTCGCCTCTGTCAGTGCGCCCCAGGGTGGCTGTGGCTACAATGTAGCTGCCATCACCAGTGTGTGAATGTGTGGATGACTGGTTGTGTAAAGCGCTTTGGGGTCCTTAGGGACTAGTAAAGCGCTGTACAAATACATTTACCATTTTACCATCTTTCTCAAAATTTCGACTTAGTAATTCGAAATTTCGAGTTAGCTCTGCCAATCAGTAATCGACGTGCATGATGTCATTTCCTTGTTACTAGGAAGCTGAAGCCGTCAGCTACAAATGCTACAGATATGCTAACAGTATTACAGATACGGATCATGAATTCGCAAATGGCTGAGTATTTTAAGCGTGGCTTCACAAATGAGGAGATTCTTAGGTGAATCACACGGCATTACTATCAGCCTTCGTACACTTGAAAGGATTTTAGACAACAACCGACTTTGGCGCAGAAAGAACAAAACAGAGGTGGGAGATGTTAAGTCAAATTGTTGAATGTTGTCATTGTGTTTCTTAAATTTGTAAAGTCTTAGTTCAAACTATAGGATCAAAGGCATTCCTTTGTCTGACCACCTCTCCAGCCAATTTGGTGCTGGGGGAGGCGGACGTGGGTTTTATTGTAGATACATAAAAAGACAAAGTGCCTTGTCTTTTAGAACCATTGGGGGGTTTTACGTTGGGGGTGCTTGTGTTGTGTTGTGTAAACTGTAACTGTCATTGGAATAAATAGCTGTGAGGAGAGCTGCTCTTTGAAGGACTAGAGACAAGTGAGGAGCATTTAGCTCCAGGGCCTGGTTCTGACCAAGCTTCCCTTGTTAGCGAGTAAAACACCGGTTGAAGATGTTCTGTCTTGTTTTTCGTTCTTCATGAGGAATAAGTCTCTAAACTAGCGGGGCTTGTGGAAACAGACTCAACAGGAGAGGTGGCAGCTTTTATACAAGCACAACTGGCATCCTCAGGACAGTGTCATGGGTATCGTTGGATGCACCAGAAGTGTTGGATGAATGGCATTGTTACTGACAGAAAAACTGTTCGTCTTCTGCTCCGTTTATTTGATGGAGAAGGTGTGGATTTGAGGTCACGTAGACAACTGTGGAGGCAAGTGTATCATAGCAGAGGCCCCAACTATGTGCATATCAACGGCTACGATAAGCTGAAGCCGTTTGGGATTGCAATCAGTGGATGCATTGACGGCTTTTCAAGGAGTGTTACATGGCTAGATGCTTACAGGATAAATAATGACCTGAGAGTAATTGCTGGCTACTTCATGGATGCTGTGATTCAACAAGGTGGTTGCCCTGATCGAGTGAGATTAGGTCTAGGAACAGAAAACGTCCATGTGGCTCACATGCAACGATTTTTGCACTTTACAGACAATGAAACAGAAAGAGAGGTTTGAAAGAGGAGTGAAAGAAGCCATTTATGTCAACTGTGAGCGACCATCTTTGAACAGAGGCGGTGGTTTACGACACCAACTGTCTGCCATCTATAATCCAGTTTTCAGATCCTTCTCAGATGCCTTAACGCCCACTCACATCCTGGGCCATCTGACCTCAGGAAATCACATGATAAGGTGGGGCCAGATTTCACAATGAGCTCACCTGAAACCCTGGCTGATTGTGACCCACACCCAGTTTCACACCTTGGCTCATGTGATTAGGTAGAGGATCATCAGGGGGTCCTTCGTCCCTCTGTGGGGGGATAGACCCACTAGGTTTAAATCTGGGACTCTCCACCATTTGACCTTAGAACTGAAGAAGCTTCTCGGATGAGAGGTGAAACGTCTTCAAGCAACTTAAAGAAGTCCAGACGCTTTTCTTTCCAAGCTCCTTAGACTACGATGACCTGGATGACTGAGTTCAGCATTTCGCTGCAGGGCAACTTGCATGTGACAAATAAAGGCTTTCACACTGAGAGAGTGAGAGTACAGGCACAGAACAAAACCCTAACAAATGGCAAACCTTACAAGAGAATAATATAAAGAAACACAAAACACTGAGTCGTCAGACACCTATTACAGGACAACTGAGGGAGGATTCAGGGTCACCTGGTCCAGCCCTAACTATATGCTTTGGCAAAAAGGAAAGTTTGAAGCCTAATCTTAAAAGTAGAGATAGTGTCTGTCTCCTGAATCCAAACTGGAAGCTGGTTCCACAGAAGAGGGACCTGAAAACTGAAGGCTCTGCCTCCCATTCTACTTTTAAATACTCTAGGAACAACAAGTAGGCCTGCAGAGCGAGAGCGAAGTGCTCTAATAGGGTGATATGGTACTACAAGGTCATTAAGATAAGATGGGGCCTGATTATTTAAGACCTTGTATGTGAGGAGCAGGATTTTGAATTCTGGATTTAACAGAAAGCCAAAACAGGAGAAATCTGCTCTCTCTTTCTAGTCCCTGTCAGGACTCTTGCTGCAGCATTTTGGATTAGCTGAAGGCTTTTCAGGGAGTTTTTTGGACTTCCTGATAATAATGAATTGCAGTAGTCCAGCCTGGAAGTAATAAATGCATGAACTAGTATTTCAGCGTCACTCTGAGACAGGATATTTCTAACTTTAGAGATGTTGCACAAATGGAAGAACGCAGTCGTACATATTTGTTTAATATGTGCGTTGAAGGACATGTCCTGGTCAAAAATGACTCCAAGGTTCCTCACAGCGTTACTGGAGGCCAAGGTAATGCCATCCAGAGTAAGAATCTGCTTAGATACCATATTTCTAAGATTTTCAGCGCCGAGTACATTAACCTCAGTTTGATCTGAATTAAGAAGCAGAAAGTTAGCGGCCATCCAGGTCTTTATGTCTTTAAGACATTCCTGCAGTTTAACTCATTGGTGTGTGTTATCTGGCTTCATGGACAGATAGAGCTGGGTGTCATCTGCATAGCAGTGTAAATGTATGCTATGTCTTCTAATGATGCTGCCTAAGGGAAGCATGTATAATGTAAAGAGCGGTCAAGGTCAGGTGGGTGTCCTGGGCTCTTTGGAGCTTTCTGGTGCTGCTGCTAGATGGGCCGGTCTGGATGGGCCTGGGCCCCCCTGCCCTTGGTGGATTCCTTGGTGGAACTGGGGTACCAGTATGGACCAGTATGGAAGCGCTGATCCATTTGGGAAAGTAAATCTATTGGGCATTTTTCTTGGCTTTCAGACAATAATTCTGATTGCTACAGTGTCGGACAGCACACACTGACAGAAAAATATATCCATCCATCCATTCGCTTCTGCTTATCTTTTTTCAGTGTCGTGGAGGGTGCTGGAGCCTATCCCAGCTGTCACAGGGCGAGAGGCGGGGCGATCGTGGCTTTGGGACAATCGTGGCTCAAGAGCTGGGAGTAAATAAAACATTAGGTGTAAATTAAAGTAGGTGTAAATGATAATGTTGCCTGTTTATTACCCTTCGTTGAGGACTGGCTCAGAGGAGTGCCGCCTCCACCTGAATTACAGATCATTTCCAAAAAATGGGATAAAAAACAACCGGTATGATTCTAGAGCGCTTTGCTATTACTAATTTTGTTCACAAGTGATAAGACAGTCTTTCAGCACACTGACCTGCACAGCAGGAGCTGACTGACAATGGAAACGTTAACTTTCCACAACTATTTAGCAAAAGCAAAATAGAATAATGGACCTGCAAGTCAGTTCAATACATGACTTCACCCTGTTCAAAGTGCATGACACCAAAAGAATTAAAGGTTGAAACACGAGCATGCTGCCTCAGTAACACAAACGTTATACCAGGCCGACACTAGGTGTGAATATCTTGTGACAACTAATTTGTACATGAGGTGTAGTTTTGTCATGCACGATAGTCATGCACTATGTGAATACATAAAAAAGTCCACAAACACTTCAGCCGAGGTTAAACCAATTAAGAAATTCAATCTGACAGGCAGGTTGACACATGCTGCCTAATATTGCTTCCAGGTGACAGCATGGAGATACTCAGTAATAAGAAAACAATGACATCCAACAGCCCCACTTACACCCTCAACACATCCTGTTTTTGTACTCGTTTCTGTGATGTGTTCATGGTGAGGATCTCAAAGTTGGGTTTGTGGTTCATAAGTATCTCTCTAGTGCTACCGAGGAGGAGTGAGCATAAACAGATTATCTCTTCTCATGTAGCAGGTAATTTTAGGTGCATCAATTCAATCAGCTAAACAAATATTGCCAGTCTGTAACTGTCACGGTCCTGGGCCTGTGGCCCAGTGTTTTGATTCTATATTATTGTTTATTGCTCTGTTTTCCTTATGACTACTGGTGTTTTGGTTTCTGTTCTATATTTCTTAGCTTGTGTATTCCTTTGCCCCTGATGTCACTCTGACCCCTGTACTGTGTTCCTCCTGTTCTTGGTCAGAGTTATCTGTGTTCAGTCTGTGGATTTCCTGTTTTATTTTGAAGGTTCATATCTTATGTCAGTGTTTCTAGTTTCGCTTCCTCTGTCTCGTTTAGTCTAATTTCTCCCGGCTGTGTTCCCACCTGTTCCTCGTTCCCTCATGTTCCTGCCCGGGTATTTCTAGTGTGTGTCCTCCAGTGTTCTGCGTCGCGTCGTTAACGTCAGTTCACCCTCAACTAGCTGTGTTTTTTGCCTCTGTGTTTCCAGTCTTTTGTCTCCCGGCTCCAAGTGTTTCTTAGTAGTTTTGGATTCTCAGTTTAGGGTTGTGATTTTGAGTTATGTTTGGAGCCACAGCACAATAAAGCTGCCTTTTCTGTGTACCGAGCCCAGCGTTTGGGTCCTCTTCTCCTGCCCTCACACAGCACACCATGACAGTAACACATTATGCTTTGGTAGCTAAATGTACAGTTGCTGTATTTCAATGGAAAACACAGAGAAAAAACACTTTCCAGGGAGATTTACAAGAATGAAAGAATGAGGAAAAAACAAGAGAAGAAGAAAATGTAAGGAAAATGTATAAACTAGAAATTTTACTTGCTTATATTATGGAGCGTGACTCAAGAGTTGGCAGTCCATCTTGTAATCGGAAGGTTGCCGGTTCGAGCCCCGGCTCCGACAGTCTCGATCGTTGTGTCCTTGGGCAAGACACTTCACC
This sequence comes from Neolamprologus multifasciatus, assembly GCF_963576455.1. NCBI lineage: Eukaryota > Metazoa > Chordata > Actinopteri > Cichliformes > Cichlidae > Neolamprologus > Neolamprologus multifasciatus. The sequence goes on along the minus strand of NC_140454.1, from coordinate 2,914,764 downwards.
CGTTGCCTACTGGTGGTGGTCAGAGGGCCCGGTGGCGCCAGTGTCCGACAGCCTCGCCTCTGTCAGTGCGCCCCAGGGTGGCTGTGGCTACAATGTAGCTGCCATCACCAGTGTGTGGATGTGTGTGTGAATGGGTGGATGACTGGATGTAGTGTAAAGTGCTTTGGGGTCCATAGGGACTAAGTAAAGCGCTATATAAATACAGGCCATTTACCATTTACACCCTGTACAGGTCGCCAGTCTGTGGCAGAAAAAAAAAATAACTTTTTTTTTTTTTTTTTTTTTACAGAACTAAAAAGCTATCAAACACCCCCACACAAGTAATTTTTGTCGTAGTGATTTTGTGATACACAGAGGATAAAAATTAAGACAAATCATTGGTGAAAGGCGTCTTTCTTTCTCCCCTTTCTTTTCCCCAGTCTGTCCCGTATTTAACAAGTAAAAAAAAGATTAAAATAAATAAATATATATCCCACAAAAAAAAGAAAAAAAAAGGCCGCTGTAAGTGAATGTGCCTGAGGTAAGCTTAGGCAGAAAAGCAACACATCATGTGACTGACTACAAACATTCCAGCCTTCAATCTTAATAATTCAGAAAAAAACTGTAGCACAATGCACTCTTTCAAGCGCTTATTATTTTTTTCAGAAAGAAAAAAAATAAATCATTACACTACAAAGGCAAAGCACCAAGAACCAAGCCAAAGTCTCTGTCCTTTCACAGGTGTTTTTACCACCTATAACCTCTTCTATTGCGCTTGAAGGGACTTTTCTATTCTTCTGTAAAAGAAGAACTATGGGGTGGCTGTAGCTCAAGTGGTAGAGCAGGTCATCTACTGATCGGAAGGTTGGTGGTTCGATTCCTGACTTCCCCTAGTCTGCATGCCCAAACCCCAAATTGTCCTCCGATGCATCCATTGGAGTATGTGTGTGTGAATGTTAGCTATAAAGAAGCACTTAGAAAAAATGTGCTTGTGCGAATGGGTGTGAATGGGTGAATGCACAAGTTGTGTAAAGCGCTTTGAGTACTCAGATGAGTAGAAAAGCGCTATATAAGAACCATTAAGCACACCATTGTTTTTCTTGTGACATTACCAATAAGTCTGATGTGTCACATGGCCCTCTTCCTATTGAAAAAACAAAAGTTGTATCCAAGATGGCCGACTTCTAAATGGCCACCATGGTCACCACCCATCTTGAGGAGTTTGCCTCTTCACATATACTAATGTGCCACAAACAGGACTTTAATATCACCAACCATCCCCATTTTATTACGGTGTATCCATTTAAATGGCCCACCCTGTACATTTATGTCTAGACAAGAGAACATCTAATTTTATTTAAGGTTTCACAAATATAATATCAATAATATTACCGTTTATCTACACTCTCTTAAGGGCAGGTGGCGTGGTGGTTGCCTCGCAGCAAGAAGGTCTGAGTTCAATTCCACAATTAGGTCTTTCTGTGTAGAGTTTGCATGTTCTCTCTTGCAAGTATAGTTGAAGACTTAAGCCTAATTCATGTAGACATACATTCCTGCGCACAATTAGCACTAATAATAAAAGTAATCCTAACTCAAGTAGAAGCAATGTCTGGAGTGAAGGGTGTGTGTTCTGTGTATTCTGTAACTTCCAAACACAGTTCAGGCCATACAAACACACAGCAAGACAAGAAAACAAGATTTATTAATCCTGCTTTACATATGTCATTATACTGTATGTGAAGCAAGTTGTATTTGTCAAATAGTTTACACACCCAGTAGAGCATGGTTTTTTATAGACTTTTACAATACTTATATATATTTTAAATATAATGATGCTTTATGTATAATGTATATCATTTCCAATTTTGTTGTACTATTGTACTAGATATGACTGTGCAATGACAATAAAGGGTGATCTTATCTTATGTATAATATGCAATTACATCTTTAAGATGAGCAAACTTAGAGAACTAGCATTGTTGTTAAAATCTGACGGTTGCTTTTCACTATCATTGGAGCCACACTCTGAACTCTAGACTAATATGAAAAACATTGCAGGTTGCATCATGTTGTTTTTTTGTCTTCTTGTAGAGTATATGTTAAGGGGTTTCATCTTGTGTGCTTACTTTGGAACATTCATGTTGTTATCAACACCTTTGATGAGAATGACCCTCCTGAGATGGGAGTTTACAGCTATCTGGTGATAATGTGAGGAGGTGTGAATATGTGATGACAGTGATTCAGACCAATTAACTATAGGCTATGTATGTGTGTGTGTGTGTGTGTGTGTGTGTGTGTTGAAAGAGAAAGAGATAGACATGCACCTTCACATGAACTTTCTACTAACTCTAAGAGGTCAAGGATTCATGTCCTTATCGATCTACTTTTTTAGTAGTTTGTTCCATATACGCCTGTTAGTATATTTTATTTGTACTTTGTGTTTTGTATTTGTATTTATTATTGCTCTAACTGGTTCTGTGAATTGTGAGTATATATTCTGTTATGAATTGCCATTTGTTAGGTTTCTGTTCTGTGCTTCCCTGGTTCCACTTCTGTGTTCTGGTAAATGGTAAATGGCCTGCATTTGTATAGCGCTTTTCTAGTCCCTAAGGACCCCAAAGCGCTTCACACTACATTCAGTCATTCACCCATTCACACACACATTCGCACACTGGTGATGGCAGCTACATTGTAGCCACAGCCACCCTGGGGCACACTGACAGAGGCGAGGCTGCCGGACACTGGTGCCACCGGCCCCTCTGACCACCACCAGTAGGCAAACATGGGGTTAGTATCTTGCCCAAAGTTATTTGACATGCAGCCAGGAGGCAGCCTGGGATCGAACCACCGACATCGACAACCACTCTGTCTGTCTGTGGTGTCACACTGTGTGTGAATCTGTCTGTTTAGTTCAGCGTCTCGTCCAGTTCTGTGTCTGTGAGTTTCCTGTTTTATTCTGAAGGTCTCTGTCTCATGTGAATGTGTTCAGTTTACGTTTTCCCTGTCCCGTCAGCTTTGATTTCCTCCAGGTGCGTTTCCCTCCTGTTGCTCATCCCTTGATTGCTGCTATGTGTATTTATACCCTGTGTGTTCTCCTGCCTGTTGCCGGTTCGTCTGTGTTCCATGGTGTCCTGTCCCTCGTCTGTGTCTCTCTGCCTCTCCCCCTTTCTGGTACCCTCTCAGGTTTGTCATTTAGCTTTCCCAGTTTAGGTATTCAGTTTTGTCTTCCCTCTTTGCCTGTTTTGCCATCTCACCACTGTGTAAATAAAACATCACTAGCGTTATCATCTACTTCCTGCGTTTTGGGTCCTTTCTCCCTTCTACACCACACGGCTCGCCTCGGCACCCGTGACAGTACGAACCGGCCAAACATGGACCCAGCGGCATTCACACCTTCTGAGGAGCTTCGGGAGGAATTAATCGATTCAGTTTCAAGTTGGATTAATCTGTGGCTAGAGCATGAGGGGGAGGAATTTCATCATGCTCTGGAGGACCGACTTCAGCGGCTAGTTTCCAATCACCCCTGGCTGCTGGAGTCACTTCACCCACTCCTACAGGACCTCCTCCTCAACACGCTTCACCTTCACCCCCCAACTGCGACAGCTGGCCTGCCTGGCTTACCGAAAGATTCTCCCCCCAGTCCACCAGAGGACTCTCAGCCGGACAAAATGCCACCCGATCAGTCGGCTTCTCCCTCTTTCCGGGCAAAATGCCGGTCACGCCGCCGTCATCCTTCGCTCGCCAAGCAAGCTCTCAGGGTTAGTGAAAGTGACTGTTTCATGTACACGCAACCCCCCAGTGGTCAGCTCACACCAGCCCAGGCTTTTTACAAAGCGCTGGGAATCATCCTCATTCCACCCGGCAGATTCAGTGAGTCAGGAACGCAGTGTTATTTCTGCTCCGTCTGAGCCTGCATTTATGAACACTCTGTCAGTTATTTCTGAGTCTAGTAATTCAATGCCAGTTTCCTCAGGTTTATTCGACTGTGAAAAGATTAATTTAGAAACGGTTAATTCTTTGTCAGACACTCCTAAGTCTGTTAGCACCTGCTCTGAGGATTTGAAGGACTGCTTTCATTCTGCCTCTTCCGAGTCCTGTGTTACGCTAACCAGAACTTTCCATTCGAAATCTGAAAATAAGAAAGACTCTACTGGAAGCTCAGTTAGCCGCCCGGCCAGAAGCTCATTCGCCACCTCCACCACATTCAGCCTCACTACCTATGGCTCAGTTACAGTCACAGCAAGACTTACTGCAAACTATGTTACAATCCATAGCTCAGTCGGTAGCTCAGTTGGCAGAAGAATCATCAGCCTTATCATCCGTTCAGTCTCCCACTCCACCACCGTTGTCATCCCAACCATTAATTCAGTCACCCTCAGTTCAGCCTCCTGTTCAGCAGCCTCTATTCCTGCATCCTGTTTCAGTTGCTCCACCTGTACAACAATGAAAGTCTATTCAACCCATAAATAACTGTTCTACAACAGCAGAGAGACAAACCACACAATATTGTTATCAGTCCTCAAAAGCTGGCCAGTTCAGAGACTGTGACGCACTCCAGGGCCCCCCCAGAGGCTGAGTTTCAGCCCTCAGCCCAATCTGGACCCTGGGAGGCTAAGAACCCAGATGAGGACTGCACCCGGCTGTCACTGCCTGAGCAGGGTCAGTGCTCCGCGCAGCTGCAGTCAGTCATGTGTGTGCCAGGGGCCCCTGTGCCCGCTGGTTCAGTGACTGTTTCCACTGGGGGTTCTGGAGAGCCCGGCCAGCCCATCTTCGTCTCTGCTGCAGGGTCCGAGGGACTGCTCCGGCCTCCTGTCTCTGCTGGAGGGTCCGAGGGACCGCCCCGGCCTTCTGTCTCTGCTGGAGGGCCCGAGGAGCCCGTCCGGCCTCCTGCCTCGTCATCCGGCTCCAGCTTCAGCTTCACCCACGCCATCGCCTGGTCCAGGATTGGCTTTGATGTCGCCTGCAGTGGCCTCCTCTTCAGCTTCATCGGCTTCATCTGGTCCAGCTTCCTCTTCAGCTTCTGCTTCTCCTGGTCCAGCTCCGGCTTCAGCGTCGCCTGGTCCAGCTCCGGCTTCAGCGTCGCCTGGTCCAGCCCCCGCACACGCTTTACCTGCAGCAGCCTCACCGTCTGCTTCGCCTGCAGCAGCCTCACCGTCCGCTTCGCCTGCAGCAGCCTCACTGTCCGCTTCGCCTGCAGCAGCGTCACCGTCCGCTTCGCCTGCAGCAGCGTCACCATCCGCTTCACCTGCAGCATTCTCATCATCCGCTTCGCCTGCAGCATTCTCATCATCCGCTTCGCCTGCAGCAGCCTCACCATCTGCTTCGCCTGCAGCAGCCTCACCATCTGCTTCGCCTGCAGCAGCCTCACCATCCGCTTCGCCTGCAGCAGCCTCACCATCCGCTTTGCCTGCAGCCTCGTCTGGTCCAGCATCCGCCTCGCCTGGTGCTGCGGGGGTCACGCCGCCTTCAGGTCCCTAACTGCCATCTCACCATCGTCTGTCATCCGACAGGGTGCTTGTTGGGCGTCGTCGCCACTGTGGACGACCTCCTGAACGCCGCCGTTGCCGTCCACACGGTCAGTCCTCGGACTTGCTCTGTCGCCGCCACTACCTTCCGTGTGGTCGGCCTCCGGATCTGCTCTGTCGCCGCCACTGCCTTCCGCGAGGCCGGCCTCCGGATCTGCTCTGTCGCCGCCACTGCCGTCCGCGTGGTCGGCCTCCGGAGATGAACTGTTATGGACTCCTGTGTTGCCATCCTCCGGGTCGGCCTCCTGAACAGTTTTTGATCTGCTTCCTGTGCTCCACTGTTTCTGGTGGCTTTCTTGTTTTCAGACTCGGTGTGTTCAGTTTACGTTTCCCCTGTCCCATCAGCTTTGATTTCCCCCAGGTGTGTTTCCCTCCTGTTGCTCATCCCTTGATTGCTGCTATGTGTATTAATACCCTGTGTGTTCTCCTGCCTGTTGCCGGTTCGTCTGTGTTCCACGGTGTCCTGTCCCTCGTCCGTGTCTCTCTGCCTCTCCCCCATTCTGGTACCCTCTCAGGTTTGTCATTTTGCTTTCCCAGTTTAGGTCTTTAGTTTTGTCTTCCCTCTTTGCCTGTTTTGTCATCTCACCACTGTGTAAATAAAACATCACTAGCGTTATCATCTGCTTCCTGCGTTTTGGGTCCTTTCTCCCTTCTACACCACACGGCTCGCCTTGGCAGCCATGACACAGGGAAGCTAGATGCTGCATTGCAAATGGGGGATGAAGGAAAATCTGGCAACCCGGTGCCATTTAATTAAATTAATTAATTAATTAATTTTGTCTATGCTGGGAACTGGCAACCCGATGGCAAAAAAGCTCGCTGTTGCTCTTGTGAATGAGGGATAAAGGGACCTCGCAACCCAGTGCCAAGGTTTGCTGTAGAATTTTGCGAAGGAAGGATGAGTGGCTGGAAACATGTCAACTCTTTGCCGACCTTGCTGCAGAGTTTAGCCAAGGAGGGATGAGAGGCTGGAGACCTGGCAACTCGGTGCTGGGGTTGACAGCAGAATTTTGTGAAGGAGGGATGAGTGGCTGAGAACCTGGCAACCTGGTGCCGAGGTTTGCTCAGAATTTTGCGAAGGAGGGATGAGGGGCTTGGAACTTGGCAACTTTGTGCTAAAGAATGCTGCATTCACTACGGAGGGGTGGAGTACTGGCAACTTCTTTTAAGCTATGCTGAGAACCTGGCAACCTGATGGTCAAAAAGCTCGCTGCCGCTTTTGCGAATGAGGATAAAGGAACCTGGCAACCCGGTGCCAAAGTTAGCTGCAGAATTTTGTGAAGGAGGGAAGAGGTTGGGAACCTGGCAACTATAGAACTGGCCACTCAGTGTCTTTTTTTTGTTTTTTGCGTCTTCGCTGAGAAACTGGGAGTTCGGTGGTAGTAAACTTGCTGCTGCGTTTGCAAATGGTGGATAGGGAAGAACCAGGCATCCCAGTTCTGACTTGCTTAAGCATTTAGCGGAAGGAGGGATAGAAAACATCAGGGCGATGGAGAAACAGTTGAGCATGGAACTAGTGACAGATTTCCAGCTTGCATTAAATGGTGTTAGGAGGAAGGAGCACAAAGCTGGGCTTGTCCCTGCTACCTGGCACCGGCAGGTGGGTGGAGCTATGAAGTACACAGTAGCTTTTGCTGTTGGAGCTGCGATTTGCTTGGAAGCATGGGAACGGCATGGCTTCTGGCGCTGACGTCCGTCGGCTTTCCGGCTAGCTCGCCTGGCCTGTGGGCCTTTCACGTCACTATTTTCAGAGTGGCATGAAAGAAGCTGTGAGTTCGGCTGGTGGGCGGTTTTCGCTGAAGTGGCGGGCAACCGGAGTTACTTCATAACTGAATTTAGTGGAGATAAGACGACTGGATGGATCAATGTTGCAGACCACATGTCGGGTGGCGAGAAAACTGCTAGAGGGTCGTCAGCAGTCAGTCTCTGTAAAGCGCCGCTGTGGCATTTGGTGTGTTTCTTGGATTACCAGAGGAAAAGCGATGGACACAGCGCTTTAGTAGTTGTTCATCTGATGTGTTGACGGACGAGAGGATGATTGTAGCAAATGGAAGGGTGAGTAAAATTATGTTACTCCTGTGAGAAAGCTGTGCTTAAAGGTATCCACCAAGAATGGACCCTGTTTGCACGTGTTATGGAAATTTTAACAATATCCTGCAACACACCCAGTGAACTTGATTTGAAGTGGGGTTAATAAACACATTACAATGTGGAGAGAGCATCCCAGTGAAACACCAGGATCATCTCTGAATTGTGGCCACCGCCCTTAATACAAAGAACACTCCTCAAACTCTCATGTTGGCCCCTCTCACAGGGGGCTTTACCTCCTCCCACACAGAGAGAATTATGACCTCGTTTTCTGCTTAGCCTTCACCTAAGGATGAAGGTGAAGGCTTCCCTGATAAGCAGAAGGAGCCTCACTATCTGTTTAATGTCTCCCATTACAACGGCCTTACTGTGTTAACTTTCCACATGCATGTAAAGTAGTGGCAGGAGTGCTCTTACTATGGTAAAGTGAGAAAGTGATATTACTATAACTAATGTGATATAATTAAATATGTGATTAATATATGAGAAAAGATATCTGCCACCACACACGTAAACGAGAATGATCAACTTGCAGAACTAGGGGAACCTATATAGATGACAGTCAGAAGGCACGTGTTTGCAGGCTCCTGAAATTCCGATACATAATCTCCAATATACACATTATTTTTGACCAATGGCAACACTTGCACTCCAACGGATGCATCAGGGGCAACGCAGGGTTCAGTGTCTCGCACAACGATACTCCGGGAACAAGTCAGAGATCGATTGACAGACCTGATCGGTATAGTACAGGGGTCCCCAACCCCCGGGCCTCGGACCGGTACCGGTCCGTGAGTCGTTTGGTACCGGGCCGTGAGAGTTGAGGCTCAGGTGTGAAATGTATAGTTTTCAGGGTTTTTATCGGTTTTCAGCGTTATTTTGTTATCGTTTTTATCGTTAACTCGGTTTTTCTGGGTCTTTTCACGTGTGTTATGAATAAATCTTCTTTTTTTTCGGTACTGGTAATTTTATTTTGTTGTATTTATCCGCGACACCTTAAAGGCCAGTCCGTGAAAATATTGTCAGGCATAAACCGGTCCAAAAAAGGTGGCGCAAAAAAGGTTGGAGACCGCTGGTATAGTAGATCACCTACTCTGCCACCTGAGTTACAGCCACCAAAATGCATTGCTCTCTGTTGGTTGTGAACAACTACAAGCAACTCAGGGTCACATTATCAAGTGAAAGAAAAACAAAGCAGATGGTAAATACACATATTTCTTTTGAGATTGTTATCATTCTGGCATTATCAAATTTACTGTCACATCACATGTGCAGGTACACCGGTACAGTATATGCGAGTGAAATTCTTGTGTGTGAGCTTCACAAGTAACAGAGGTGTGTAAAAATGCAATAACATAAAACAAGCAAAATCTAAGAATGGGTATGTGAATAAATATATGTACAATATAAGAGTGTATGCGCATTACTGAATGTGTATACTAAATATGTATATCTACATGTGTGTGTGTGTGTGTGTGTGTGTGTGTGTATATATATATATAATTATTAATATTATTAATATTATTATTATTATTATTATTATTATTATTATTAAATTACATTCTTTGAATTCTTTTCTTTTGCACCTCCAGAAGTCCACTATCAACTCCTTTTTCTTTGCGACGTTGAGGGTAAAGTGGTACATTATGCTGTACCACTGAGCTGAAGAGGCGAACCTAATGTTTGCTGCTGAACCAGACATTGTACATTGACTAATTACTTGATGAATAATTGACTGATTGACTGGTACTGATATTTCCTGTTCCATAGGTGCAACACCAGCAGCAACAACAGAGGTGTGGAAGAAGGAGGGGAGGATGGATATAAAGACGACAGACACATTTTAGTTCAGTTTGCCGTTCTTCCAGCAGTGATGGAGGAAACTGAACTCTGCTTTCAACAACTCGTTAACACCTCCTGCATGAGGCCCAGGCGTCCACACTTTGAGATCATGCTGGCTTATATTTTGCTGTCCTTCATTTCTCTACTTACTGTGATTCTTAACCTGTTGGTCATCATCTCCGTCTCACATTTCAGGTAGAAATGTAAGCCTCTGCACTATATACTTAAATTTGAATAACACTTGATAGAGAAAACTAAATATAAAATATTGTGTTTTCTCTCCCTATTCAGGCAGCTCCACACCCCCACCAACCTCCTGCTCCTTTCTCTGGCTGTCGCTGATTTCCGTGTGGGCCTCCTCTTGTTCTTCCAAATTGTGCTCATAGATGGCTGCTGGTTCCTCGGTGACATCATGTGCACTCTGTATCAATACCTAGCATATGTCAGCACCTCGGCCTCAATAGGAACCATGGTGATGATATCTGTTGATCGATATTTGGCTATTTGTTACCCTCTGCATTACTCCACCAAGATCACACAACAAAGAGTTAAAATTGTTGTCTGTTTGTGTTGGATCTGTTCTTTCATCTTTCAAAGTCTGATTCTGATGGATAACCTGAAGCAACCAGGCAGGTATAACTCTTGCATTGGAGAGTGTGTCTTTGTCATTAATTACATCGCAGGACTTGTTGATGTTACTTTTTCCTTTATTGTTCCCTTTGCTGTGATTGTAGTTTTGTATCTGAGAGTGTTTGTGGTGGCTGTGTCTCAGGCTCGTGCCATGAGGTGTCAACTTGCAGTCACTCACCAGCGATCAGTTACAGTAACTGCAAAGAAATCAGAGCTGAAAGCAGCCCGTACTCTTGGTGTTGTTGTAGTTGTGTTTCTTATATGTATGTGCCCATATTACTGCGTTGCTCTCACAGGCCAAGATAACGTCCTAAATGCTTCATCTGCTGCCTTTGTAATATGTTTGGTCTACTTTAACTCATGTCTGAACCCCATTATATATGTCTTTTTCTACCCTTGGTTCAGAAAATCCATAAAAGTCATTGTTACTCTTCAGATACTGCAGCCTGACTCCTGCAAGGCCATCGTGCTTTAGAGGACTGTTTCTCTCTCTCTGTCTCTGCCTCTCACTCTCTCTCTGCCTCTCTCTCTCTCTCTCTCTCACACACACACACAGTAAAGGAATTATACACTCACAGTGTGATCCCAGTCTGCTCAAGCCTGCATGCTAAATATCCTTGGGCAAAATACTAACCCCAGGTTGCCCTCCGATGTATCAATTGCAGTGTGAATGTGTATATGTATAAATGTTAGTTAGATTGCACTAAAATCTTAGAAAAGTGAGGTGAATGAACAAGTTGTATAAAGTTCTTTGAGTGCTCAGATAGAGTAGAAAAGCGCTATATTAAAACCAGTCCATTTACGATTTGCTTTATGACAGTTCATTTATTTGAATTTACGTGTATTAGGAAATCTTCTCTTTGTTAGAACAGTACAATTTCTCACTTTGCCCAGATGTATCACAACATGACTTGAATTATGGAGACGGATATTTTTCCCTTGGTGTACCTAGTTACCACATAAAATGCTTGAAGGCCACACTACTGAGGCACACAACCTTGCTTTGAAGCCATTTAATATTGATTGAAAACTAAAACTTTACAACTGTTTTCTGTTGAAAAATTATTAAATAACCAATGAAAACGTGTGTGAAGTGAAAAGTGTAGTGCATATAGCTTAGGATAAGCTATATAAGCTTTATGCATATACCTTAGGATAAACTATTTGCACTACATGCAGTGTTATATGTGAGCTAAAGGTTATAGCTTAAGAATGAGGTAAGAATCCATAGAGGTTCAGTTTCTCTTTTTTTGCTGCCTGTCCCATTTGGTTCTTTAGCCATCAGAATTATTGTCTGAAGGCCAAGTGGATCATTATGGCTTTGGTGTATTGGTCCATTTGATTGACTTTTCTTATTTTAATGCATTTAGTTATTTGATTTGATTTGAAGTTATTAGAGATAAGACAGACATGACTTGGGGTCAGTGTTGGGGAGTAATGGAATACATGTACCGCCGTTACGTATTTAAAATACAAAATATGAGTAACTGTATTCCGTTACAGTTACCGTTTAAAAAGGTGGTATTTAGAATACAGTTACTTTGTTGAAATAAATGGATTACACGGCGGTACTTCCCTGTTTCATATTGTGGCGGGTCAGGACTGTTTGGGTTTTGTTTGACAGCTACGTTCTGCTGTTCCAGGCGGCAGCGTTACGGTTGCCATGGTTACAGGGTGACGCTCTCTCTCTGCGTGTTTCCTGGGTGAGAGAGGCCTTGTTGTTGTTGTTGTGCTAAGCTAATAGGCAGAATGCTACAGGTATAGCTCTAAAGAATGTAGCACCATAGGCAGTGTAGTCCGTGCTGCAGGGAGAATGGACTGCCGTACCCATTACGTGTCTGTGAGTGAGGGAGGGAGAAAAAGGAAAAGTATGAGCTGTCATCGAGCAAAAACGGGAGCTGGAAGCATGTAAATATAATAATAACCACTGCAGCCAAGAAGAGTGCCTGACGAGCCCAGTTGTAAGTAAGCTATTAAGACTCGACTGTACACCGTGTTCGTGTTTTCCACCAAAAACAATAAGTTCCGTTGGAGCAGCCTTTCAACGCCTCTCTCTGTCTCTCGCTAGCAAAGTTGACCCAGACAACAAAGTAAAGCTAGTTTTCGGCTACGAGCCCAACACAGAACCCACTGTATTAGTCAGAGGTCCCTTTCCTACGGCTCGGAGCCGCGGACCTTCAGTAACAGTAATAAATCACAGCAATAGTACATTCATGCAGTAGTAAACAGCATGATAATATATTAAGTAATCCAAAGTATTCAGAATACGTTACTCTCATTGAGTAACGTAACGGAATACGTTACAGAATACATTTTGGGGCATGTATTGTGTAATGGAATACATTTTAAAAGTAACCTTCCCAACACTGCTTGGGGTTAGGAAAGGGAGAGACAAAGAAAGGGAGGGAAAGAAAAAAAGGGGAAGAGGAACAGTGAGAGAAGACACTAAATAATTCAGCTGGATCACCTGTTGAAAGAGAAAAAAAGAAAACAAGCTCAAAGAGAGAAACACAATATGGAGATCACAGCAATAATGTAGATAAGTTTAAGTAAAAGTAAATACTAAATATCGAATGTTTTTGTGCAGCACACGAGACCAACAGCGCACAATGTGCTTTGAAGTAGCAACCAAGAAAGATATAGTTTGTGTCTCTAAGCACCTGTGTATACACCTGTCTATACACCTGTGTGCACACAGGTGTGGATGGGCGTGCTTGTATTCAAAAGGCTTCTCCATGTAATAATCTGATAAAGTTTGGGGAGAGAGAGCTATAGCCCAGTCCCCCAGGTCATGAAGCAGGCATGGAGGAGATCCAGGCCACAGACATTCAGAGGCCCCAGAGTATGAGAGCCCAAGGGTGGACCATCGGAGGGGCTACCGTGCCACCCTCCTGGAGCTGAGGAGAGCCCCAGACGAGGGGTCCCATGGAGTAGAAGCCAGAGGGGGCTGCAGTGGCGTGCCCGCGAGCTCTGCCAGCAGCCTGCTGTCCAGAGTGAACAGGAGAGAAAGAAGAGAGCTTAGATTTAAAGAGGAGTGCTCAGTGGGATTTGATAAAGTAAAAATTTAAAACTTTGTCAACATTAAAATGAATAAATAAATCATCATCATCATTTCTGTGAATGATAAAAGCCTCACTGCTTTATGATTACAGGACAGTTGAAACTGACATGTAGTGCTGAAATCGCACTTCTTTTTCTTATATTGAGACATTTCAGAGGTAAATGTGCAGGTAAACTACTTTTCACTGACAGAAACCAGGAACTGGTCTGGCCCATTTAAGATCAAAGTGGCATGTATGAGGCCAGCGATGTAAGACACAGAAGGGGAGCACAGCTGGGAGAAATCAGACATGACGAGACCCAGGGGAAGTAAAACTGAATTCACTGACATAAGACAAGGACCTTCACAATAAAACATTGTGAAGGTCCTTGGAGAGATGCAGACTGGGGAGAGAGCGAGAGAATACATGAAGGAATACATGAAGAACTAACACTACAATATACGCACAGACACACAGAGGGCGACTATACGAGGGAAACCTATATACTCAGGGAACTATACAGAATACAGGAAACCTAAACTAGCACACTATGGAATAAACTAAGATAACAAAGAGAACCTTAAACATCAGATAACAATCTCATCCAGTAGCTCAATTGTTGCCATATCATTGTGTGAGCCAGGTAATGTGCTCAGTCTCAGTCTTTTCTGGCCATCTATTTATTTTGCCTTGGATTCACAAGTTTCTGTTCAGATGTAATCAGAACCAGTAAATCTCTAGGAAACTGAGTGTTTTGTTTGTGTTTGCATCCACTGACCACCTTCAGTACTGCACTACTTTGTCTGGAAACATCACAAACACCACACTTCTGTTTTATCTACTATTTCTAAATTAACCTGTTAAACTTTTCCTGTGTTCAGTATGTGGGTTCATGACATCCACCCAACAGTATATGAGCTAGTGAAGAGCTGCTTAGTCAGAGAGTGGTCAAGCTATGGGTAGTGACTTCTAATTGTATTAGAAAAAGCTACTAGTGAGCTACTCACTAGTAGCTCAAAGACTTGGTGTTGTATTTGAACTACTAGTGAGTAGCTGGTATTCAGCCGGCAACAGAGCTGACTATTTAACTTGGTTAATCATCTGCTTTCCTTTTCTGAGGATATTTTAGGACAGGGGTGTCAAACTCCATGCCTCAAGGGCCGGTGTCCTGCAGGTTTTAGATCTCACCCTGGGTCAACACACCTGAATCAAATGATTAGTTCATTACCAGGCCTCTGGAGAACTTCATGACACGTTGAGGAGGTAATTTAGCCATTTAAATCAGCTGTCTTGTATCAAGGTTACGTCTAAAACCTGCAGGACACCGGCCCTCGAGGCCTGGAGTTCAACACCTGTGTTTTAGGGTGTGGATGATGTTTGTTTGTGTATAGGAATTTCTTTTACTTATGTATTAATCACATTATTTTATTGTATAATGTCTTGGTGCCACTGGATTTTAACAAGTCTGACACTCATACAGTAAGACAAATTGTGGGGGTCTAGTAAGGAAGTTGGGGGGAAGCAGACCACTCCACAGGATGAATCTTTTGTCTCTTTGAGGACTCTGGGAGGTGTTCGTTCCTTGGTCCGTAGAAGGCAAGGAACCTCATGGGGACGCCTCGTGTAGTAATGGGAAACTGGATCCAGTAAATGGACTGGTTCTTATATGGTAAATGGACTGGTTCTTATATAGCGCTTTTCTACTCATCTGAGCACTCAAAGCGCTTTACACAAGTTGTGCATTCACCCATTCAGACCCATTCGCACAAGCACATCTTTCTAAGTGCTTTTATAGCTAACATTCACACACATTCATACTCCGATGGATGCATCGGAGAGCAATTTGGGGTTAGTATCTTGCCCAAGGATATTTGGCATGCAGACTAGGGGAAGCCAGGAATCGAACCACCAACCTTCCAATCAGTAGATGACCTGCTCTACCACCTGAGCTACAGCCACCCCAGTGAGCCACCCAGTAAAGCGGCAGGCCTTCCACCAGGCGGCCAGAGACAAAACTCAATGCGTGACTGTATGGTAAGAACTGACTAAATGTGTGGTGTGTAAGATTGCAGAGAATGGCTGTGTGGGAAAAGTTGATGTGTGTGTAAAAACATAAAAAATAGGGTTAAAAAATATTGAAAATGGGGAACAAAAACAAGTAAGAAAAAAAAGAGAGGAGTGTAGAAATGTGTGTAAAAGTTGTTTCCAACTAGAGGGAGAGGGTGGTACTGCAGGCCACCAGCTCCCCTAGGGTGGACACACAAAAATTTATTTTTAACAGAATTGTTGATAAAAATAAACAAAAAAAATAGGAGGAGGGTTTGGTGTTTTTCAACATAGGGCAACTACAATCTCTCTGGGTTTTTAAGAAAGGGGAGTTCAGAACCAGAGAGGGGAGATGTGTTGTTTTAAGCAATGAGAAGAATGATCAAAATGTCTCAGTGTGTCACTTGCAGGTGAAGAGCAGACCGTGATCAATTTTTCACGTGCAGCAGTCGGAAGAAAATTATAGGTTAACATCATTAGAAACACTCAAGCAAAGGTTTAGCTGAATTGTTTTACAGCTTAACTTCCATGTGTTTGTCACCCTGAGAAAACAAGCTCCAAGAATCTCTCCCTGAAGACAAGAACTGCAGTTCCAGAACAACGATGGATATCGTTGGAGGGATGTTTCCCTGGAGGGCCTAACCCGGGGGATGTGGCCATGACCTGTTTAAGGGCTCTGGGGGCTCTTAGATGGTGTTTTCCTTGTGGCTGCGTACAGCGGAGATGGGGGAGGGTCTGTGCTGGCGGACGTTGGTTACTGGCCTGGTAGCCTGGCTGCCCCTGGGTGGGTCCAGGACGGGCGTGGAGGCTTGGGGGTCTGGGGGTGCTCCGCCCCCCAGTCTGGGGTGCTGGCTGGGCCTTGGGGGCTTGGGTCCTGGCTGTTGTGTCGCCGGAGCATTGGGCGGGTGGGTGCAGGGGGGCTCCTGGCTGTTTGCCCCTCCCTTTCTTCCCTCCCCATCCTCAGCTGCCTCCCTATTCCCGCTCTACCACACCCACCCATACACGCAGGGCTTGGGGTGCAGGTATGTCACCAGGGTGCAGGGGAAGCACTCCCCCTCTGTCCCCTTCTGGCCACCTGTGCCTCAATTTTATTCCGCAACCTATACATCCACATTACTCACACTCTCACATAACACATACATAAAGGGCCTTGGGGGTGGGCACGTTTTACAGCATCCAGAGGATGGTCGGTGTAATCCAACCAACCTCTGGCGCTGGTGCCCTACCCTCAATTTTAAATGCATATAGACACTAAGGGTTTACGGGAGGAGCCGGGCTGCTCTCTGAGAGGAAGCAGGAACCATGCTCTCCTGTGTTTTAAATGCACTTTAGAACAGCACACAGCAACACTACATATGAGCGGGCATAGGGAGGTTTGGGGTCTTCACTCACCCCGGTTCTGTTAGCCGTCAGGGCTGGGGGGCTGGGAGGAGGTGCTGGCCGTCAGATTTGGGTCTGGGATGCGGGGCCTCCCTGCTACTGCAGATAAGGAGGTGGTCCACTGGCCTCCACCCCAGAGAGAAGGGTTACATCTTCTGGGTTTAGGTGCGGCTTGCCCCTCTGGGGGCGGGGGTACCTGGACCTGGGATATAGAGTATGTTTGGGGAGTGCGACTGTCTGTGCAGTGTCTGTTTGTGTCTGTCTACACGTTGGGTGAGTGCCGAGTATTTGGTTGTGCATATGGGGGTGGGAATGCACGTTTGTGTCCGCGTGCGCCTGTTCGTCTGTGTCTATATGTCAGGTTGGGTCTTAGACTCAACCTCTCTGGGAACATCTCAGGCCCTCCAAAGTACGGAGGCCTATCTCCCCTCACCACACTCCCTGCCGGTGGCTGATGCCCTCAGACGTTGGTGTGTTGGTGGACCTTGTCGACTGGGGCTGGGCGCTCATGCATGTACCGGCTCACTCCTGGTGGCCGATTGGCGGGGCCTGGCGCCTGTGGCCCAGCTGGGCCCCTTCCGGGGGGTGGGGTGCCCTCAGGCCTCTGGCCTCGGGGCCTGAAGCTCGGTCCTCTCAGGCACAGCTGGCTGCCGGCAGAGCCCGCGGGCACGCCACTGCAACCCCCTCTGGCCTCTGCTCCGTAGCTGCTGGGTGACCTCTCGTTTGGGGCTCTAATCAGCTCTTCCCAGGAGGGTGGCACGGTTCCCCCCCTTTTGGTGGTCCTCCTCGGGTCCTCGTACTCTGGGGCCTCTGGATATCTGGGGCCTGGATCTCCTCCATACCTGCTTCATACCCTGGGGGACGGGGCTATGGCTCCCCACACTCCCTAGCAGATCGTTACATGGAGAAACCTTTGGAATACAAGCGTGCTGATCCACACAGGTGTGCACACAGGTGTACACACGGGTGTTCACAGACGCAGACTACACCTTTCTTGGCTGCTGCCTCAAAGCACATTGTGCGCTGTCTATCTTGCGTGCTGCACAATATCGTTTAATATTTAGTATCTACTGTTATCTACTGTTAGCTAGTTTATTGTGATGGTGCTGTATTTATTATGTTGCTCTTTTTTGTTTGCTTTCTCTTCTGTTTTTTTATCTCCATACAGGTGATCCAGGTGTTTTGTTTGTTTTTCTTTCTTCCCCCCTTTCTCATGTCTCTTCTCCCCTCTGGTTTTCTTTCTCTCCCTCTCTTTCTTTCATTCTTTCTCCCTGTCCTATCCCCCAGTCATGTCTGTCCTGTTTGTAGCAACCAAAAATAAAATAAATTCATAATTATAATAAAGGTCAATCAAATGGACCAATATGGCAAGGCCATGATGATCCACTTGGTAAAATAAATCCGCTTGGCATCTTTCTTGGCCTTAAGACAACAATTCTGATAACTAAAGATCCAAACGGGACACACAAAAAAAAAGAAAAAAGGATTCAGCGAGGTAATCCAGTCTAAATTCTTTTTCTTTTTTGAAATGGCGTCAATGCTGGCAGTAGAAACTTATTGCGTCACGAGAGGTTCTACTGTCAGCAAATAAAAAATGGGGACTGACTGGACTGACAAAAGCTTTGACTGAGTTGACACCAGTATGCAAGATTGCACCTCCACCCAGAGTGACAAAAGGGTGGATGTATGTATGTTTCTTTTTACAGGAGCAGAAAGATGACAGCAGCAGGTTGCATGAGGTTTTGGGCCGTGCTGACTTAACCTTTTATTTGCCACTTTCTGTGTCTGTGAATTTACCAGCAGTGTGTTATTCATGACCTTTTATTGTTTACAATGCAGATGTCACTGTGAGAAAGTGTGCATACAGATGCGCTGCGCTAACATCTACATCACTTTTTCCACAGCAAAGGGTTAATCGTGGGATCTAATCACATGAGTTACAGCAGGACACGTCACTGGCTAATGTTTTTTCTTACAAAAGATAGAAAAAAGTGTGCTCCTTGCAGCTGCAAGGAGCACATGGTGGATAGCATGGTCCATATCCCTTGCCTGTCTAAGAATGCTGCTGATCTTATGTTGTAGATATGAGTTGAAGATCTCCTGTACCTCTCAGTCCACCTCCACTATACATTTTGGTGTGCCAGTTCTGTCTGGCATCCCCCCCCACCATCTAATCCGACAGTCTTGTGGAGGGTATACTGGAGCCTTGATCTTTATTTCTTTTACTCAACTTTTTTGTTCAGGTTGTCTGAATCACTGTTTGTCCAGCACCGCACATATTCTTTCTCTAGTTCCAAAATCACAGTACAATTCCTTCTGACCCTTTCTACACTTCTTCAACACATTCTCAAAGCAAACACTGCATCTGTAGTGCTCTTTAATAGAATCATTATGGTTATGTCTAATATGGAAAAGCACTAGTTTAATGTTAGTTAAAATTAGTACTTATTAAATAATAAAAAAAAAGGTTTAAGGGTTTTGTGTTTTGCTTAGCAATAGATAAATGAAAAGCTGGTCCAATCACAGCAATTTGGTGTGGGGTTTTAGGTTGTTTTTTTCACTCTACTGTCCATGTCAGTATAGATGACTAATCTGAACTGACTTCATTTAGTCACATTCCTACGCGCTGTTAGCACTAACAATAAAAGTAATTCTAATTTAAGTAAGAGCAATGTGTGTTTTGAGTATGCTGTACTGGTTTCTCGCTCGTCAGGCAACACAATGTAAACACACTGTGAACATATGAAAAGAAAACAAACATTGCAAATAATATACAGTCCAATCCAGACGTATTGATAAAGCACATTTAAAAACAACAAAGCTGATCGCGTTGCTGTACGTGATACTACATGTATTTCTTGCTTCCTGTAGTATCATAGCATTATACTGTTGTATACGTTTAAGAATATAATCCACCCACTGTTATCATCTTCAATGCCCTGTACCAACACAGAGCAGAGCAGCTATCTGAACGCTACCCCAACAGAGGTCGATCATCTTCTTAATAATTTCACCTCCTCACTACGTACAACTCTGGATACTGTAGCTCCTGTGAAAACTAAGGCCTCTAATCAGAAGTACCTGACCCCGTGGTATAATTCTCAAACACGTAGCCTAAAGCAGATGACTCGTAATCTGGAGAGGAAATGGCATGTCACAAATTTAGAGGATCATCATTTAGCCTGGAGAAATAGTTTGTTGCTTTATAAGAAAGCCCTCCGCAAAGCCAGAACAGCTTACTACTCATCACTGATTGAAGAAAATAAGAACAACCCCAGGTTTCTCTTCAGCACTGTAGCCAGGCTGACAAACAGTCAAAGCTCTGTTGAGCCAACCATCCCTTTAACGTTAACTAGTAATGACTTTATGAACTTCTTCACAAATAAAATTTTAATTATTAGAGAAAAAATTACCAATAATCATCCCAGAGATGTAATATTATCTACAGCTACTCTTAGTACCATTGATGTTAAGTTAGACTCTTTTTCTCCAATTGATCTTTCTGAGTTAACTTCAATAATTACTTCCTCCAAACCATCAATGTGTCTTTTAGACCCCATTCCTACAAAACTGCTCAAAGAAGTCCTGCCATTAATTAATTATTCGATCTTAAATATGATCAACCTATCTCTAATAATCAGCTATGTACCACAGGCCTTCAAGCTGGCTGTAGTTAAACCTTTACTCAAAAAGCATCTCTAGACCCAGCAGTCTTAGCTAATTATAGGCCAATCTCCAACCTTCCTTTCATATCAAACATCCTTGAAAGAGTAGTTGTCAAACAGCTAACAGATCATCTGCAGAGGAATGGCTTATTTGAGGTTTCTTCCTGTCTAAAGGGAGTTTTTCCTTCCCACTGTCGCCAAAGTGCTGCTCATAGGAGGTCATATGATTGCTGGGTTTTTCTCTGTATTCCTTATTGTATGATCTACTGTACATTATAAAGCACCTTGAGGCGACTGTTATTGTGATTTGGCGCTATGGACCAATATTCATGAATATTGGTTTTCAGAAGTGCCACTGAATCAAGATACATACAGAGTGAGGATGTGACACTATTAATAAGATAATAAACCTCTGTGAGAGTAGAGTTTAGGTAGCTGTTCTGCACTGTGTTAGTACATGTCACTGAAGAAGATAACAGTGGACATATCCTGAAACTTAGTTATATCACTTTCAGAAAGACTTCTACTAAATGCATTTTTTCTTTCTAGAAAGAATATATACTAGAAAATATGGTGAAGCATATCTTGCTTTTGGCTTCACCTGCACAAGTGCCGAGGTAGGTCTCCCCTGCAGAATTGGATTTCCCTGCGTTGGGAACACGCACTAGGCTGTCCAAATTATGGACAAGCAGTATTAAACATTCTTGATTTTTAGTTCACAAACACTTCTTATAATGACTAACTACTTCTGAAATTTTGGAGATATTAGCTCTTTATACAATAAAGTTACCATGGGATACAAATAATATCAGGGTGATCCTGCCACAACTTGTTCCCCCGGTTCAAATCACAGACAAACGGTATCCCACAGTTGTTTCATGTTTTTGAACCCATTTTGCAAAGAGAGGCTTTTGTTGAATTGATAGCAATGTTGAATATTATTACACAGGAAAAAACAACTACATGTTAAATAATAACACTCTGATACCTCTGCCTTTCTAAATGGAGGGACAGTAACTGTGTGTAAGCGTGTAAAAACTGCAGATAGTAAGATTAACAGTAGCAGTATTTTGTCTCTGTCCGCCATTGTAGAAATTAATCTCATGTAAACAATAACATGGCGCACAGCGTGACATGAAAAAAGGCACTTTGATGTTGCGGGACGAACTCCGTATTCCCACACATAAACGCAAAACCAGAGTTTTTGAAAATCTCCAAGAGATTTTAATTCAGGTAAGATCTAAATAAGTTCATATTACTCTTTATAGCCTATAAGTTTTTTTTTTCAATGCACTCTGAGGTCATAGCAAATTAGAACAAACATCCTAATGAGTGATTTTGTAGAACTATGTTCTATTTATAGAGTTGCTAATTGTTTTTCATTATTGCAGCAAACCAGCCTATGAAATGAATAAAATAAATTCTGGCTGGGTTCCAACGCTACACATGGGGCACTACGAAATCCCTACTTCAAACCACATGCTACAATCAGATTACTTCTTCCATGTGAGGGTGAAGAGGTGACCCTTCTGGATAAGATGGTGAAGGTTTGCTGCGTCTTGGTGAACATGTGCCACAGTGTGGTAGCAAAACCAGGGAAAATGCTCTTGTTAAATACTCTTAAAAGTCTTGTGCTATATATGTAGTGATACGTTTTAAAAAGAGACAGTAAATTACAGAATGCTAGTAGAGGGTGATATTATATAAATGCTGTCATGATTTTATGTGAACATTTTGTCATTTGTAAAATATAAACCTTTACTCAAAGAGCATCTCTAGACCCAGCAGTCTTAGTTAATTATAGGCCAATCTCCAACCTTCCTTTATATCAAACATCCTTGAAAGAGTAGTTGTCAAACAGCTAACAGATCATCTGCAGAGGAATGGTTTATTTGAAGAGTTTCAGTCAGGTTTCAGAGTTCATCACAGCACAGAAACAGCTTTAGTGAAGGTTACAAATGATCTTCTTATGGCCTCTGACAATGGACTCATCTCTGTGCTTGTCCTGCTAGACCTTAGTGCAGCATTCGATACTGTTGACCATAATATTCTATTAGAGCGATTAGAGCATGCTGTAGGTGTTACAGGTACTGCACTGCAGTGGTTTGTATCATATCTATCTAATAGACTCCAATTTGTGCATGTAAATGGAGAGTCCTCTTCACACACTGAGGTTAATTATGGAGTTCCACAGGGTTCAGTGCTAGGACCAAATCTGTTTACATTATACATGCTTCCCCTAGGCAGCATCATTAGAAGACATAGCATACATTTACACTGCTATGCAGATGACACCCAGCTCTATCTGTCCATGAAGCCAGATAACACACACCAATTAGTTAAACTGCAGGAATGTCTTAAAGACATAAAGACCTGGATGGCCGCTAACTTTCTGCTTCTTAATTCAGATAAAACTGAGGTTATTGTACTCGGCCCTGAAAATCTTAGAAATATGGTATCTAAGCAGATTCTTACTCTGGATGGCATTACCTTGGCCTCCAGTAACACTGTGAGGAACCTTGGAGCCATTTTTGACCAGGACATGTCCTTCAATGCACATATTAAACAAATATGTAAGACTGCGTTCTTCCATTTGCGCAACATCTCTAAAATTAGAAATATCCTGTCTCAGAGTGACGCTGAAAAACTAGTTCATGCATTTATTACTTCCAGGCTGGACTACTGCAATTCATTATTATTAGGATGTCCAAAAAACTCACTGAAAAGCCTTCAGCTAATCCAAAATGCTGCAGCAAGAGTACTGACAGGGACTAGAAAGAGAGAACATATTTCTCCTGTTTTGGCTTCCCTTCATTGGCTTCCTGTTAAATCCAGAATTGAATTCAAAATCCTGCTCCTCACATACAAGGTCTTAAATAATCAGGCCCCATCTTATCTTAATGACCTTGTAGTACCATATCACCCTATTAGAGCACTTCGCTCTCACTCTGCAGGCCTACTTGTTGTTCCTAGAGTATTTAAAAGTAGAATGGGAGGCAGAGCCTTCAGTTTTCAGGCCCCTCTTCTGTGGAACCAGCTTCCAGTTTGGATTCGGGAGACAGACACTATCTCTACTTTTAAGATTATGCTTAAAACTTTCCTTTTTGCTAAAGCATATAGTTAGGGCTGGACCAGGTGACCCTGAATCCTCCCTTAGTTATGCTGCAATAGACGTAGGCTGCCGGGGGTTCCCATGATGCATTGAGTTTTTCCTTTCCAGTCACCTTTCTCACTCACTATGTATTACAGTTTTTCTCCATTGGTTTGGCTCATTTCTTGAAACAGAAATTACATTCTCAAAATAACATGGACAAACCTCCAAACCTCTTGGCAAATGTTCACAACAGAATGGCATTTCTCATTCATTTTATCAAATGGCAAATGCCTTAGTACATGTCTCAATTGTCTCAATGCATCTTTGCAAATGATTAAGTACAAGTAGCCTACAGTTATACAGTTAGCCCACATGTAGCACATTTTCCAAATGAATAGATCTTGTAGATCTAAACTGATTAGTTGATTCTCAGTCTAATGATCATTCTCTCCAAAACATGTCAGCATGATTTCATTGTATAAGTACTCGCATGCACAACCGTCTGTTCAATTGTCAAAATTGGTCAAGAACATAATACCATAAATACCATATATGAATTTCTTTGAATATTTGATAAATTGATGACAGTCATTGACAGTCAGGTGAAACTAGGTGTCACACACAGGTGTGTTCCATGATTGTGTGCTGCCAAACACAGATGTATAGAGCTTGACCAGAGCCAGTCCGATCTCTGAACATGGATAGACAAGGCCAAGCAAACGGACAAGGGGAAGTTCTTCCTCAAGGAAGAAGAAGAAGAAGAAGAAGAGGAGGAGGAGGAGGACTGAGAATGCGTGGTGGAGGAATAGGGGGAAGAGGAGCGCGAAGACACTGTGCAGTCCCGAATGAAATTCGGGCCACAATTATAGACCATGTCATAAACCATGGCCTCACAATGGCAGAGGCAGGTCGTCGAGTGCAGCCTAATGTGCCTTGCTCTACAGTCTCCTCCATCATCCAAACCTTTCGCAGGGAAAACAGGTATGTACTCTATGTAATCTATGATGGAATTATATGTTGTATAGGACAGGGCACTGTGCGTGAGGCAAAAAATGTATAACTTACTGTAGAGATTTTGTGTGCATCTGCCTACAGTAGTAGGTCTATACTAGCAGGTGGAGAGGACTAGTGGAATGTTTTGATACTAAATATGACAAGAAATATATTGTACAAATTACTGTAAACTATGGAATTACATAATTTATACAGTTTAGAGAAGTATTCCAGTCACTGTGCAGCGGGAGAATGAGTACAGCGACCACTGAATAAGTCCTTGTTTTTTGATTTTGTGTTCATACAATTTACTACTGTAATGTACATTTTCTTTTTACTTATGTATGAAACTTTCTTTTGCATGTGAATAAAAAATGATTATCATTTCCTTGGTAGTGTGAGTGCAATCTGTGATGTCAAACCTTGGAGGCTACTCTTTTCTGTGGTATATTGTTGGTCCTCTGCCATAGTGACAAAACATCTAAACATTTTGTATGGCAGTACTCACACAATGCCAAAGGGACGATGCATTTTGGGGGCACTGACTATTCAGATTAGAAAGAAATGTAGTTTTGACACATGAGTGAACTGTTTTAGGGGAGATATGAGCTTTTGCAGGTGGACCATGTTGTTGTGATCAACCATCCAGGTTTATTTTGACAAAAGCACCAAGAATGATGAGAATGTCCGATCTGTGTCGAGAAATGAGCCAAAGCTATTGAGAAGGATCTTTGCCATTTTGGAGACACTGACTGTTTAAATGAGAAAGGGATTTAGATTGAAGCCTGAGTGAACAGTTTTGGAAGAGATATGAGCTTTTGCAGGTGAGCTATAGTGTTGTGCTAAACTGTAAGAGTGTTTTGCCAAATGATCTTAAAGTTTTGAGAATGTAATTTCTGTTTAAAGAAATGAGCCAAACCAATGGAGAAAAACTGTAATAGACCTCTCTGCATTGAATCATATCTGTTATTAACCTCTGTCTCTCTTCCACAGCATTTCTTTTATCCTTCTCTCACCCAACCGGTCGCAGCAGATGGCCCCACCCCTCCCTGAGCCTGGTTCTGCCGGAGGTTTCTTCCTGTTAAAAGGGAGTTTTTTCTTCTCACTGTTGCCAAAGTGCTTACTTATAGGGGGTCATATGATTGTTGGGTTTTTCTCTGTATCTATGAAGCGCCTTGAGGCGACTTTTGTTGTGATTTGGCGCTATATAAATAAAATTGAATTGAATTGAATTGAATTGAATTGAGAAGTGAACGGATGCCATGAAGAATTATGCACACGACGCAGTTTGAATGTCTTAAAAGGAGCGATAGAGAACCTGGCATTCCAGTGCCACAAAGGTTCGTCAGTGCTTTGCGAAGGCAGGAAAGATGGCAGAGAAACTGGTATCTCGGTGCCGAAACAGATCGCTGCTACATCTTGAATGAAATGGAGAAACTGGCATCCTGGTGAAAGTAATGTTTTGGGTTTTTAGCAAGTGATTGACGGCGGAAGCTGCCAATCCAGTAACGGAAGGGTAAGCTGCTTAGGGAACGGAACCTAGCATCTCGGTGCAAAGAATGTTTTCTGCATTTGCAAATAAGGAATAGAGACCGAGAACCTGGCGTTTTGGTGCTGAAAGGAACATCTGCTGCTTAGGATATGACGGCTCGTGCGGAGGAGGTGGCGTCCCAGTGGTAGAAGAATTCACTACTGTTTTTGCTGTGATAAATGCAGAGAAACTGGCAACTCTATATTAGAAATCTCGCTGCTGATTTTGCAAATGAGGGATAAAGAAGAACAAGGCAACTCGGTGCCAAGGCTTGCTATTGTATTTGCATAGGAGGGATAGAGGAAGAGAACATGGCATCCTGGTGCCAAAAGCATGCTGCTGCATTTTGCATATATGGGATACTGGCAACTCGTTCGTAGAAAAGCTTGCTGGTGCGATTGGATATGAGGGAAGGACCTAGCATCCTGGTGCCACGAAAGCATGTTGCAAAATTTTGTGAAGAATTGATGGAGGGAAGGGAAACTGGCAAGGTATGGGTAGAAGGCTTGCGACTGCTTTGTAAATAAGGGATAAAGGAAAAATCTGGCAACCCAGTGTGTTTTTTTTTTTTCAATGCAGAGAAACTGACCGTTTTGCAAATGAGAAATTAGAATTTGGTATCGGGGCTAGAAGGATTCATGCTGCTTGTTGCCATGATGGATGTAGAGAAACTGGCAGTAGTAGGGTATCATGGTCCTGAGTCTGCCGACTCAGTGTTTTATGTTTCTTTATGCTTTTGTTCATTGTGAGTATGTATTCTGTTATGAATTCCCATTTGTTAGGTTTCTGTTCTGTGCCTGCCCTGGTTCCACTTCTGTGTTCTGTCTGTCTATGGTGTCACACAGATCTGAAGGTCTCTGTCTCATGTGAGTGTGTTCAGTTTACGTTTTCCCTGTCCCGTCAGCTTTGATTTCCTCCAGGTGTGTTTCCCTCCTGTTGCTCATCCCTTGATTGCTGCTATGTGTATTTATACCCTGTGTGTTCTCCTGCCTGTTGCCGGTTCGTCTGTGTTCCACGGTGTCCTGTCCTGTCTCTCTGCCTCTCCCCCATTCTGGTACCCTCTCGGGTTTGTCATTTAGCTTTCCCAGTTTAGGTCTTTAGTTTTGTCTTCCCTCTTTACCTGTTTTGCCATCTCACCACTGTGTAAATAAAACATCACTAGCGTTATCATCTACTGCCTGCGTTTTGGGTCCTTTCTCCTTTCTACACCACAAGGCTTGCCTTTGCAGCCGTGACAGTACGAACCGGCCAAACATGGACCAAGCAGCATTCGCACCTTCCGAGGAGCTTCGGGAGGAATTAATCGATTCAGTTTCAAGATGGATTAATCTGTGGCTAGATTACAGGGAGGGAGAGGAATTTCGTCATGCTCTGGAGGCCCGACTTCAGCGGCAAGTTTCCAATCACCCCTGGCTGCTGGATTCACTTCACCCACTCCTACAGGACCTCCTCCTTAACACGCTTCACCTTCACCCCCCAACTGCAACAGCTGGCCTGCCTGCCTACACGCAGCCCCCCAGTGGCCAGCTCACACCAGCCCAGGCTTTTTACAAAGCACTGGAAATCATCCTCATTCCACCCAGCCGATCCACCCCACAGCAGGAGCAGCCACTTCAGAGCTGCCCCATATCACCGTCCGCTTCCCCTGCCGCTCTCGCCCCTTCTCCCAGGCGGAAGCGACGTCCACGTGGCCGTCAGTTACCGGCAGATTCAGTGAGTCAGGAACGCAGTGGTTTTTCTGCTCCGTCTGAGCCTGCATTCATGAACACTCTGTCAGTTATTCCTGAGTCTAGTAATTCAATGCCAGTTTCCTCAGATTTATTCGATTGTGAAAAGTTTAGTTTAGAAACGGTTAATTCTTTGTCAGACACTCCTAAGTCTGTTAACACCTGCTCTGAGGATTTGAAGGACTGCGTTCATTCTGCCTCTTCCGAGTCCTGTGTTATTCAATTCAATTCAATTCAATTTTATTTATATAGTGCCAAATCACAACAAAAGTCGCCTCAAGGCACTTCATAGATACAGAGAAAAACCCAACAATCATATGACCCCCTATGAGCAAGCACTTTGGCGACAGTGGGAAGGAAAAACTCCCTTTTAACAGGAAGAAACCTCCGGCAGAACCAGGCTCAGGGAGGGGCGGCCATCTGCTGCGACCGGTTGGGGTGAGAGAAGGAAGACAGGATAAAAGACATGCTGTGGAAGAGAGACAGAGGTTAATAACAGATATGATTCAATGCAGAGAGGTCTGTTAATACATAGTGAGTGAGAAAGGTGACTGGAAAGGAAAAACTCAAAGCATCATGGGAATCCCCCGGCAGCCTACATCTATTGCAGCATAACTAAGGGAGGATTCAGGGTCACCTTATGCTAACCAGGACTTTCAATTCGAAATCTGAAAATAAGAAAGACTCTACTGGAAGCTCAGTTAGCCGCCCGGCCAGAAGCTCAGTTTGCCGCCCGGCCAGAAGCTCAGTTAGCCGCCCGGCCAGAAGCTCAGTTCAGCCTCCTGTTCAGCAGCCTCTAGTCCTGCATCCTGTGGCAGTTGCTCCACCTGTACAACAATGCAAGTCTATTCAACCCATAAAGAACTGTTCTACAACCTCTAATCCTAAGCAGAGAGACATGCCACACAATATTGTTATCAGTCCTCAAAAGCTGACCAGTTCAGAGACTGTGACGCACTCCAGGGCCCCCCCAGAGGCTGAGTTTCAGCCCTCAGCCCACTCTGGACCCCTGGAGGCTAAGAACCCAGCTGAGGACTGCACCCGGCTGTCACTGCCTGAGCAGGGTCAGTGCTCCGTGCAGCTGCAGTCAGTCATGTGTGTGCCAGGGGCCCCTGTGCCCGCTGGTTCAGTGACTGTTTCCGCTGGGGGTTCTGGAGAGCCCGGCCAGTCCGTCTTCGTCTCTGATGGAGGGCCCGAGGAGCCCGTCCGGCCTCCTGCCTCGTCAGCTGGAGGGCCCGAGGAGCCCGTCCAGTCTCTTGCCTTGTTAGCTGGGGGTCTTGGAGGACCCAGCCAGCACATCCACATGTCTGCTGACGGATCCGGGGAGACCGTTCAGCCACCACCTGCTTCACCACCTGCGGCTCCCACGCCGCCGCCTGCAGCTGCAGCTTCATCCTCACCTGGTCCAGCCTCTTCTTCATTCTCGCCTGGTCCAGCCTCTGCTTCAGCCTCGCCTGGTCTAGCTTCAGCCACGTCTGGTCCAGCCTCCGAGTCAGCTTCATCCTCGCCTGGTCCAGCTCCAGCTTCATCTTCACCCACGCCATCGCCTGGTCCAGGATCGGTTTCACCGTCGCCTGCAGTGGCCTTCTCTTCAGCTTCATCGGCTTCGTCTGGTCCAGCTTCCGCTTCAGCTTCTGCTTCGCCTGGTCCAGCTCCGGCTTCAGCGTTGCCTGGTCCAGCTCCGGCTTCAGCGTCGCCTGGTCCAGCTCCGGCTTCAGCGTCGCCTGGTACAGCCTCACGATCCGTTTCGCCTGCAGCAGCCTCATCATCCGCTTCGCCTGCAGCATTCTCATCCTTCGCTTCGCCTGCAGCATTCTCATCCTCCGCTTCGCCTGCAGCAGCCTCACGATCCGTTTCGCCTGCAGCAGCCTCACGATCCGTTTCGCCTGCATCAGCCTCACGATCCGTTTCGCCTGCATCAGCCTCATCATCCGCTTCGCCTGCAGCATTCTCATCCTCCGCTTCGCCTGCAGCAGCCTCACCATCCGCTTCGCCTGCAGCAGCCTCACGATCCGCTTTGCCTGCAGCATTCTCATCATCCGCTTCGCCTGCAGCCTCGTCTGGTCCAGCCTCTGCCTCGCCTGGTGCTGCGGGGGTCATGCCACCTTCAGGTCCCCAACTGCCGCCTCACCATCGTCGGTCATCCGCCAGGGCGCTTGTTGGGCGTTGTTGCCACTGTGGACGACATCCTGGACGCCGCCATTGCTGTCCACACGGTCAGTCCCCGGACTTGCTCTGTCGCCGCCACTGCCTACCGCGTAGTCGGCCTCCGGATCTGCTCTGTCGCCGCCACTTCCTTCCGCGTGGTCGGCCTCCGGATCTGCTCTGTCGCCGCCACTGCCTTCCGCGTGGCCGGCCTCCGGATCTGCTCTGTTGCCGCCACTGCCTTCCACGTGGTCGGCCTCCGGAGATGAACTGCTATGGACTCCTGTGTTGCCATCTTCCGGGTCAGCCTCCTGAACAGTTTTTGATCTGCTTCTTGTGCTCCACTGTTTCTGGTGGCTTTCTTGTTTTCAGACTCGGTGTGTTCAGTTTACGTTTCCCCTGTCCCATCAGCTTTGATTTCCCCCAGGTGTGTTTCCCTCCTGTTGCTCATCCCTTGATTGCTGCTATGTGTATTTATACCCTGTGTGTTCTCCTGCCTGTTGCCGGTTCGTCTGTGTTCCACGGTGTCCTGTCCTTCGTCCGTGTCTCTCTGCCTCTCCGCTATTCTGGTACCCTCTCAGGTTTGTCATTTAGCTTTCCCAGTTTAGGTCTTTAGTTTTGTCTTCCCTCTTTGCCTGTTTTGTCATCTCACCACTGTGTAAATAAAACATCACTAGCGTTATCATCTGCTGCCTGCGTTTTGGGTCCTTTCTCCCTTCTACACCACAAGGCTCGCCTTGGCAGCCATGACATAGGGAAGCTAGATGCTGCATTGCAAATGGGGGATGAAGGAAAATCTGGCAACCCGGTGCCATTTAATTAAATTAATTAATTAATTTATTTTGTCTATGCTGGGAACTGGCAACCCGATGGCAAAAAAGCTCGCTGTTGCTTTTGTGAATGAAGAATAAAGGAACCTGGCAACCCAGTGCCAAGGTTTGCTGTAGAATTTTGCGAAGGAATGATGAGTGGTTGAAAACATGTCAACTCTTTGCCGAAGTTTGCTGCAGAGTTTAGCCAAGGAGGGATGAGAGGCTGGAAACATGTCAACTCGGTGCTGGGGTTAACAGCAGAATTTGCGAAGGAGGGATGAGTGGCTGAGAGCCTGGCAACCCGGTGCCAATGTTTGCAGCAGAATTTTGCGAAGGAGGGATGAGTGGCTGAGAACCTGGCAACTTGGTGCCGAGTTTTGCTGCAGAATTTTGCGAAGCAGGGATGAGAGGCTTGGAACCCGGCAACTTTGTGCCAAAGCATGCTGCATTCACTACGGAGGGGTGGAGTACTGGCAACTTTTTTTTAAGCTATGCTGAGAACCTGGCAACCTGATGGTCAAAAAGCTCGCTGCCGCTTTTGCGAATGAGGATAAAGGAACCTGGCAACCCGGTGCCGAAGTTAGCTGCAGAATTTTGTGAAGGAGGGAAGAGGTTCGGAACCTGGCAACTATAGAACTGGCCACTCAGTACCATTTTTTTTTTTTTTTTTTTTTGCCTCTTTGCTGAGAAACTGGGAGTTCGGTGGTAGTAAGCTTGCTGCTACGTTTGCAAATGGTGGATAGGGAAGAACCAGGCATCCCAGTTCTGACTTGCTTGAGCATTTAGCGGAAGGAGGGATAGAAAACATCAGGGCGATGGAGAAACAGTTGAGCATGGAACTAGTGACAGATTTCCAGCTTGCATTAAATGGTGTTGGGAGGAAGGAGCACAAAGCTGAGCTTGTCCCTGCTACCTGGCGCCAGCAGGTGGGTGGAGCTATGAAGTACACAGTAGCTTTTGCTGTTGTAGCTGCGATTTGCTTGGAAGCGTGGGAACGGCGTGGCTTCTGGCGCTTACGTCTGTTGGCTTTCCGGCTAATTCGCCCGGCCTGTGGGCCTTTCACGTCACTATTTTCAGAGTGGCATGAAAGGAGCTGTGAGTTCGGCTGGTGGGCGGTTTTTGCTGAAGTGGCGGGCAACCGGAGTTACTTCATAACTGAATTTAGCGGAGATAAGACGACTGGATGGATCAATGTTGCAGACCACATGTCGGGTGGCGAGAAAACTGCTAGAGGGTCGTCAGCAGTCAGTCTCTGTAAAGCGCCGCTGTGGCATTTGGTGTGTTTCTTGGATTACCGGAGGAAAAGCGATGGACACAGCTCTTGAGTAGTTGTTCATCTGATGTCTTGACGGACGAGAGGATGATTGTAGCAAATGGAAGGGTTAGTAAAATTATGTTACTCCTGTGAGAAAGCTGTGCTTAAAGGTATCCGCCAAGAATGGACCCTGTTTGCACGTGTTATGGAAATTTTAACAATATCCTGCAACACACCCAGTGAACTTGATTTGAAGTGGGTTTAATAAACACATTGCAATGTGGAGAGAGCATCCCAGTGAAACACCAGGATCATCTCTGAATTGTGGCCACCGCCCTTAATACAAAGAACACTCCTCAAACTCTTTCATGTTGGCCCCTCTCACAGGGGGCTTTACCTCCTCCCGCACAGAGAGAATTATGACCTTGTTTTCTGCTTAGCCTTCACCTAAGGATTTACATCCCTGATAAGCAGAAGGAGCCTCACTATCTGTTTAATGTCTCCCATTACAACGGCCTTGCTGTTTTAACTTTCCACATGCATGTAAAGTAGTGGCAGGAGTGCTCTTACTATGGCAAAGTGAAAAGTGATATTACTATAACTAATGTGATATAATTAAATATGTGATTAATATATGAGAAAAGATATCTGCCACCACACACGTAAACGAGAATGATCAACTTACAGAACTAGGGGAACCTATATAGATGACAGTCAGAAGGCACGTGTTTGCAGGCGTGGTACTGCTCCTGAAATTCCGATACATAATCTCCAATATACACATTATTTTTGACCAATGGCAACACTTGCACTCCAACGGATGCATCAGGGGCAACGCAGGGTTCAGTGTCTCGCACAAGGATACTCCGGGAACAAGTCAGAGATCGATTGACAGACCTGATCGGTATAGTACAGCGGTCCCCAACCCCCGGGCCTCGGACCGCTACCGGTCCGTGAGTCGTTTGGTACCGGGCCATGAGAGTTGAGGCTCAGGTGTGAAATGTATGGTTTTCAGGGTTTTTATCGGTTTTCAGCGTTATTTTGTTATCGTTTTTATCGTTAACTCGGTTTTCCTGGGTCTTTTCACGTGTGTTATGAATAAATCTTCTTTTTTTTCGGTACCGGTAATTTTATTTTGTTGTATTTATCCGCGACACCTTAAAGGCCGGTCCGTGAAAATATTGTCAGGCATAAACCGGTCCGTGGAGCAAAGAAGGTTGGAGACCGCTGGTATAGTAGATCACCTGCTCTGCCACCTGAGTTACAGCCACCAAAATGCATTGCTCTCTGTTGGTTGTGAACAACTACAAGCAACTCAGGGTCACATTATCAAGTGAAAGAAAAACAAAGCAGATGGTAAATAGACATATTTCTTTTGAGATTGTTATCATTATGGCATTATCAAATCAAATCACTTTTACTGTCACATCACATGTGTCAGGGTTCCTGGGTCGGTGACCCGGTGTTTTCAGTTTTGCCACATCAATGTTTTCACTTCCTGTTTTTTCCCCGTGTCAGCTTGTCTCTCGTGTCATTAGTCAGATTATGTTCAGCTCTGTACTCACCTGTTTCCAATCATTGTCATCATTCAACCTGTGTATTTAAGTTCCTCGGTTTCACCAGTTCTTTGTCGTGTCATTGATGTCGATGTTAGTGTGATGTTGTCCTTCCCGTGTGTTCTCTCAGTTCAGTCAGCCATTCAGTCATCCAGCCAGTCAGTGTCCGTTCACCCTCTGTTCCTCCACTCCTTATAATAAACCTTCACCAGTCTTCACCTACCTGCGAGTCCTGCGTTTGGGTTCCTTCTTCCTCGCCTCCACACAATGCCTGACAGAATGACACGACCCATGCCACGAAGACACGGTTGGAACCCAGCGGACTCGGACCTCTACGAGCGGCAGGAGGCAGTGCTTTCCCGTTGGGCAGAGGAGCTCAGGGGAAAACAGCGGCTCTTCGCGGAGAGTGAGCACGTCTTCGAGGGGACTCGCCTGGCTCTGGGCGGGCCTCGGAGACGCCGTGTTCCCCCACCTGCTGCCTCACCTGCTGCCTCACCTGCCCCGGAGCATTTGCCGCGGAGAGCGGACGTTTCATGCCGCGCTTCGGCCGCTTCCTCTCTCGCCGCTCCGCTCCTCGTTCACACACCCGCCGCCTCATTCGCCGGACCTCCACCTTCACCACGGCACCGCGGCTACGCCTCCCACCTCGGCTCAATGGAGGCTACCGCGCCAGAGGCTCAGCTGTTTACCCCGGCCGCTTCCTCTTCCCAGAGAAAGCGGTGCACACGCCGCCATAATATGGACCATTTTCAGCTACTCCCGGTGGTGAGTCCCAGTGACGGTTTTCCACACCCTTCATCTGATTACTCCCTTAAAACGCACAGTACACTCACTTCTTATTCATGGGGAGTTTCTCTCCTAGAGGACGATGTGGACTGGGAAGACCTTTTCTGCTGTGCTCCCTCTGAGCGGGGACTCATTAGGGACAATCCCCGCACTTCAAAACCTCTGAAGACTGTTCTGCCATCACCAAACAGTAAATGGTGATGGCAGAAAGGCCAGAGCAATCTCCGATAAATCTGTTACAGTCCATGTGTATGTAAACCCTAGGCCTGCTCACTCTAGGACTGTTTTATCTGAGCCTGCTCCTTCGTCCACCTGTCAGCCTGTTCCAGTTTCATCAGCTCCGGCCACTGTTAATAATACTCATGCACCCGAACCTGTCGGTATCACTCACCCAGTCATTATCTCCACTCCCGTCAGTCAGCCTATGCCAGCTCCCAGGAGGAGGGCAGCTGCGACCCAGCCTACCTCCACACCCGTTCCTGTTTCTCGGGTGGGGGTGACTGGTGTCCAGCCATCTCCCGCACCTGTCCCAGCGCCCAGGCTGAGGGCGGCCAGGATCCGACCTGATCCCCCTAGAGGCTCGGCCTGGTCCAGACTCAGCTTCAGCTTCTGCTCCGCCTGGTCCAGACTCAGCTTCAGCTTCTGCTCCGCCTGGTCCAGCCTCAGCTTCCGCTTCGCCTGGGGCAGCCTCAGCCTCAGCGTCAGCCTCTGCTTCGCCTGGTCCTGCGGCTGCCGCGCCGTCGCCCCAGCCACGTTCTGGACGTCATCGCCTTCCTCGCGGCCGCCCACCGGACCTGCTCAGCGGCCGCCGCCGCCGCCTTCCTCGCGGCCGCCCACCGGACCTGCTCAGCGGCCGCCGCCGCCGCCTTCCTCGCGGCCGCCCACCGGACCTGCTCAGCGGCCGCCGCCGCCGCCGCCGCCATCCTCGCGGCCGCGCACCGGACCTGCTCAGCTGCCGCCGCCGCAGTCTTCCTCGCGGCCGCCCACCGGACCAGGTCAGCGGCCGCTGCCGCCGTCTTCCTCGCGGCCGCCCACCTGAAATGTCTCGTCTTGGCCACGGGCCACGTGGCCGCCCACATGAACTGTCTATGTGTGGACTCCGTCCCTCCGTCCTGGGCCCCCTCCGCCCACCCTGTTCTGGTCTTTTTCTCTTTTGCCGTCGGGTGCCGGCCTTTGAAGGGGGGGGGGGGGGTGTACTGTCAGGGTTCCTGGGTCGGTGACCCGGTGTTTTC
Organism: Neolamprologus multifasciatus; assembly: GCF_963576455.1. Lineage (NCBI taxonomy): Eukaryota > Metazoa > Chordata > Actinopteri > Cichliformes > Cichlidae > Neolamprologus > Neolamprologus multifasciatus. The sequence goes on along the minus strand of NC_140454.1, from coordinate 2,879,437 downwards.
AGTTTTGCCACATCAATGTTTTCACTTCCTGTTTTTTCCCCGTGTCAGCTTGTCTCTCGTGTCATTAGCCAGATTATGTTCAGCTCTGTACTCACCTGTTTCCAATCATTGTCATCATTCAACCTGTGTATTTAAGTTCCTCGGTTTCGCCAGTTCTTTGTCGTGTCATTGATGTCGATGTTAGTGTGATGTTGTCCTTCCCGTGTGTTCTCTCAGTTCAGTCAGCCATTCAGTGATCAGCCAGTCAGTGTCTGTTCACCCTCTGTTCCTCCACTCCTTATAATAAATCTTCACCAGTCTTCACCTACCTGCGAGTCCTGCGTTTGGGTTCCTTCTTCCTCGCCTCCACACAACGCCTGACAACATGTGCAGGTTAACTGGTACAGTATATGCAAGTGAAATTGTTGTGTGCGAGCTTCACAAGTAACAGAGGTGTGTAAAAATGCAATAACATAAGAACAAGCAAAATCTAAGAATGGGTAAATCTGAGAGTTATGTGAATAAATATATCTACAATATAAGAGTGTATGCGCATTACTGAATGTGTATACTAAATATGTATATCTACATGTGTGTGTGTGTGTGTGTGTGTGTGTATATATATATATATATATATATATATATATATATATATATATATATTATTATCATTATTATTATTATTAAATTTTATTCTTTGAATTCTTTTGGCGGCAAAGAAAGACTGGACCCAGGGTGGTCAAAGCTCAAAAAATTATCTTTATTTTACATTCCCGGAAAAGGAGACCTGAACACACAAAGACACAAGCTCAGGTCTGAAAGCAGCAGCAGCCAACATGGTCATATATATATTTCCGCAGCACGTCACACATGAAGTGTTCAGCAGTCTGATGGCCTGATGGCAAAAGCTGTCTCTCAGTCTGCTGGTACGGGACCGGATACTGCAGAACATCCTTCCTGATGGAAGTAGCCTGAAAATTTTTTGGCTGGGGTGACTGGAGTCCTTGATGATCCTCCCGGCTTTCCTCAGGCACCGCTTCCTGTAGATGTCTTGGAGGGAGGGAAGCTCACCTCCAATTTGCGGTTGTAAGCGGTGCTTACATCACCAGGTGGTGATGCATCCAGTGAGGATGGTCTCAATGGCACAGCGATAGAAGGTCCTCAGGATGCGGGGCTCATGCCGAATATGTTCAGTCTCCTGAGAAAGAAGAGGTGCTGCTGCGCCTTCTTCACTGTTTATGTGTCCTGACTATGTAAGATCCTCAGCCAGATGTACACCAAGGAACTGGAAGCCACACACTCTCTCAAAAGCAGCGCCGTTGATGGTGATGGGGGTGTGTACTTCTCTGCACCTCCAGAAGTCACACACAGTGGTGTGGAAGAGTGAGGAGAGGATGGATATAAAGACGACAGACACATTTTAGTTCAGTTTGCCGTTCTTCCAGCAGTGATGGAGGAAACTGAACTCTGCTTTCAACAACTCTTTAACACCTCCTGCATGAGGCCCAGGCGTCCACACTTTGAGATCATGCTTACTTATATTTTGCTGTCCTTCATTTCTCTACTTACTGTGATTCTTAACCTGTTGGTCATCATCTGAGAGTGTTTGCGGTGGCTGTGTCTCAGGCTCGTGCCATGAGGTCTCAGCTTGCAGTCACTCATCAGCGATCAGCTAAAGTTACTGCAAAGAAATCAGAGCTGAAAGCAGCCTGGACTCTTGGTATTGTTGTTGTTGTGTTTCTCATATGTATGTGTCCATATTACTGTTTGGCTCTCACAGGGCAAGACAGCTTGCCAAGTGCTTCATCACTGACATTTGTTCTATGTTTGGTCTACTTTAACTCATGTCTGAACCCCATTATATATGTCTTTTTCTACCCTTGGTTCAGAAAATCCATAAAAGTCATTGTTACTCTTCAGATACTGCAGCCTGACTCCTGCAAGGCCACTGTGCATTAGAGGACTGTTTCTCTCTCTCTCTCTCTCACACATGCACACACACACACACACACAGAGTAAAGGAATTATACACTCACAGTGTGATCCCAGTCTGCTCAAGCCTGCATGCTAAATATCCTTGGGCAAAATACTAAACCCAGGTTGCCCCCCGATGTATCAATTGCAGTGTGAATGTGTATATGTATAAATGTTAGTTAGATTGCACTAAAATCTTAGAAAAGTGAGGTGAATGAACAAGTTGTATAAAGTTCTTTGAGTGCTCAGATAGAGTAGAAAAGCGCTATATTAAAACCAGTCCATTTACCATTTGCTTTATGACAGTTCATTTATTTGAATTTACGTGTATTAGGAAATCTTCTCTTTGTTAGAACAGTACAATTTCTCACTTCGCCCAGATGTATCACAACATGACTTGAATTATGGAGACGGATATTTTTCCCTTGGTGTACCTAGTTACCACATAAAATGCTTGAAGGCCACACTACTGAGGCACACAACCTTGCTTTGAAGCCATTTAATATTGATTGAAAACTAAAACTTTACAACTGTTTTTCTGTTGAAAAATTATTAAATAACCAATGAAAACGTGTGTGAAGTGAAAAGTGTAGTGCATATAGCTTAGGATAAGCTATATAAGCTTTATGCATATACCTTAGGATAAACTATATGCACTACATGCAGTGTTATATGCAAGCTAAAGCTTATAGCTTAAGAATGAGGTAAGAATCCATAGAGTTTCAGTTTCTCTTTTTTTGCTGCCTGTCCCATTTGGTTCTTTAGCCATCAGAATTATTGTCTGAAGGCCAAGTGGATCATTATGGCTTTGGTGTATTGGTCCATTTGATTGACTTTTCTTATTTTAATGCATTTAGTTATTTGATTTGATTTGATTTTAAGTTGTTAGAGATAAGACAGACATGACTTGGGGTTAGGAAAGGGAGAGACAAAGAAAGGGAGGGAAAGAAAAAAAGGGGAAGAGGAACAGTGCGAGAAGACACTAAATAATTCAGCTGGATCACCTGTTGAAAGAGAAAAAAAAGAAAACAAGCTCAAAGAGAGAAACACAATATGGAGATCACACCAATAATGTAGATAAGTGTAAGTAACAGTAAATACTAAATATTGAATGTTTTTGTGCAGCACACGAGACCAACAGCGCACAATGTGCTTCGAAGTAGCAACCAAGAAAGATATAGTTTGTGTCTCTGAGCACCCGTGTGAACACCTGTGTATACACCTGTGTGAACACCTGTGTATACACCTGTGTGACCACCTGTGTATACACCTGTGTGCACACCTGTGGATGGGCGTGCTTGTATTCAAAAGGCTTCTCCATGTAATGATCTGATAAAGTTTGGGGAGAGAGAGCTATAGCCCAGTCCCCCAGGGCATGAAGCAGGCATGGAGGAGATCCAGGCCACAGACATTCAGAGGCCCCAGAGTATTAGATCCCAAGGGCTGACCATCGGAGGGGCTACCGTGCCACCCTCCTGGACCTGAGGAGAGCCCCAGACGAGGGGTCCCACAGAGTAGAAGCCAGAGGGGGCTGCAGTGGCATGCCCGTGAGCTCTGCCGGCAGCCTGCTGTGTGGGTGATTGTGGTGGAGCGGGAAGGGGGAGGAAACTGGAGATGGGGAGGGAAGGAAGGGAGGGGCAAGTGACCCCTCCCTGGGGCCAGCTGCCCCGCTGACCCCAGTAGGCACCCCCATACTCTGCAACCTGCCAGGGAAAGGGGGCCCAGGCCCATCCGGACCGGGGGCCCAGAACAGCAGCGCCGCCTGGCCCCACAGAGCCCAGGACAGCCCACCTGACCTCACCACAGAGAAAACTGCACCCACCCCGTCATCCACTCATCTTCCAGACTACACAAGACAATAGACGACCAGGGTGAGATCTTCATCCACCTCTCCTTTATCTCCCCCTCCTGCAGAGTGAGTTACTGAAGAGAGGAGAGCTCCTGCAAGATGTAGCAACCTCCCCCACCAGTCGAAGAGCCCCCCAGGTGGCTCGATGCACTGGCGGCACCCTGTTACACCCACCCGCCCACAACCCCAGCAACACACCAACCAGGACCCAAGCCCCCGAGGCCCAGCCAGGGCCCCAGCCCAGAGACGGAGTGCCGTGGCATGCCGGCAGCCTGCTGTCCAGAGTGAACAGGAGAGAAAGAAGAGAGGTTAGATTTAAAGAGAAGGAGTGCTCAGTGGGATTTGATAAAGTAGAAATTTAAAGCTTTGTCAACATTAAAATGAATAAATAAATCATCATCATCATTTCTGTGAATGATAAAAGCCTTACTGCTTTATGATTACAGGACAGTTGAAAATGACATGTAGTGCTGAAATCGCACTTCTTTTTCTTATATTGAGACATTTCAGAGGTAAATGTGCAGGTAAACTACTTTTCACTGACAGAAACCAGGAACTGGTCTGGCCCACTTAAGATCAAAGTGGCATGTATGAGGCCAGCGATGTGAGACACAGAAGGGGAGCACAGCTGGGAGAAATCAGACATGACGAGACCCAGGGGAAGTAAAACTGAATACACTGACAAAAGACAAGGACCTTCACAATAAAACATTGTGAAGGTCCTTGGAGAGATGCAGACTGGGGAGAGAGCGAGAGAATACATGAAGGAATACATGAAGAACTAACACTACAATATACGCACAGACACACAGAGGGCGACTATACAAGGGAAACCTATATACTCAGGGAACTATACAGAATACAGGAAACCTAAACTAGCACACTATGGAATAAACTAAGATAACAAAGAGAACCTTAAACATCAGATAACAATCTCATCCAGTAGCTCAATTGTTGCCATATCATTGTGTGAGCCAGGTAATGTGCTCAGTCTCAGTCTTTTCTGGCCATCTATTTATTTTGCCTTGGATTCACAAGTTTCTGTTCAGATGTAATCAGAACCAGTAAATCTCTAGGAAACTGAGTGTTTTGTTTGTGTTTGCATCCACTAACCACCTTCAGTACTGCACTACTTTGTCTGGAAACATCACAAACACCACACTTCTGTTTTATCTACTATTTCTAAATTAACCTGTTATACTTTTCCTGTGTTCAGTATGTGGGTTCATGACATCCACCCAACAGTATATGAGCTAGTGAAGAGGTGCTCAGTCAGAGAGTGGGCAAGCTATGGGTAGTGACTTCTAATTGTATTAGAAAAAGCTACTAGTGAGCTACTCACTAGTAGCTCAAAGACTTGGTGTTGTATTTGAACTACTAGTGAGTAGCTGGTATTCAGCCGGCAACTGAGCTGACTATTTAACTTGGTTAATCATCTGCTTTCCTTTTCTGAGGATATTTTAGGACAGGGGTGTCAAACTCCAGGCCTCAAGGGCCGGTGTCTTGCAGGTTTTAGATCTCACCCTGGGTCAACACACCTGAATCAAATGATTAGTTCATTACCAGGCCTCTGGAGAACATCATGACATGTTGAGGACGTAATTTAGCCATTTAAATCAGCTGTCTTGTATCAAGGTTACGTCTAAAACCTGCAGGACACCGGCCCTCGAGGCCTGGAGTTCAACACCTGTGTTTTAGGGTGTGGATGATGTTTGTTTGTGTATAGGAATTTCTTTTACTTATGTATTAATCACATTATTTTATTGTATAATGTCTTGGCGCCACTGGATTTTAACAAGTCTGACACTCATACAGTAAGACAAATGGTGGGGGTCTAGTAAGGAAGTTGGGGGGAGCAGACCACTCCACAGGAAGAATCTTTTGTCTCTTCGAGGACTCTGGGAGGTAGCAAGGGAGTGTGAACCTTAAGGTGTGAAACAGCTGTGTACTGCCTTTTGTTCCTGAAGAAGGTATTTAACTGAGAGCCATGCTAGGCTCAGAGAGACTCTGCTGACCGTCTGCCCCGTGGTCATGTAGGCTCTCCACAAGCTTGGTTTTCTGTTCTTTGTGTGTTTTGATTAAAGAATGTTAGCTACCGCTCACCGCTTGTCTGCAGGCTTTATTTAATGGAAAACTTCCACAACAAAATGGCGTCACGAAGAGGATGGTCCGTGTGGTTGCTGAACAACGGTTTCATGGACGGGCTGATCACCCCTGAGGAAAAAGATACCTTTGTCCTACCAGCTGTTGAAGCAAAGGAAATGGAGGAGTCACGGAGCCGTGTGTTTTAGCCACCACCGAGACAATCGACTTTGAGGGGACTCCTGCAGATGGGTGAGTTGTAGCTAACTTTGTATACAGTCATGGAGAGTTCTTGTCTGGCCGAGGGGGGGAACGCTGGCTGACTCCGGAGTTCAAGTCTCTGGAGGGAAAATATCCTGGCGGTTTGAGGCCCCAGGCTTGTGTTGGGTACGGTCCATCACAAGGACAGTGGCTCGCGCACGTTGTTGGGGAGAAGCCGGCCCAGACCTGTGTTTCGGTCCAAGTATGTCACAGGGACAGCGGTTTGGGTACACTGTCAGAGTCCATTTCTGTGTACTACAATGCACAGAGTGGCGGTCTTCGTTCCTTGGTCCGTAGAAGGCAAGGAACCTCATAGGGGACGCCTCGTGTAGTAATGGGAAACTGGATCCAGTAAAGCGGCAGGCCTTCCACCAGGCGGCCAGAGACAAAACTCAGTGCGTGACTGTATGGTAAGAACTGAGTAAATGTGTGGTGTGTAAGATTGCAGAGAATGGTTGTGTGGGAAAAGTTGATGTGTGTGTAAAAACCAGTGAAAAATGGGGTTAAAAAATATTGAAAATGGGGAACAAAAACAAGTAAGAAAAAAAGAGAGGAGTGTAGAAATGTGTGTAAAAGTTGTTTCCAACTAGAGGGAGAGGGTGGTACTGCAGGCCACCAGCTCTCTTAGGGTGGACACACAAACATTTCTTTTTAACAGAATTGTTGATAAAAATAAACAAAAAAAATAGGAGAAGGGTTTGGTGTTTTTCAACATAGGGCAACTACAATCTCTCTGGGTTTTTAAGAAAGGGGAGTTCAGAACCAGAGAGGGGAGATGTGTTGTTTTAAGCAATGAGAAGAATGATCAAAATGTCTCAGTGTGTCACTTGCAGGTGAAGAGCAGACCCGGATCAATTTTCCACGTGCAGCAGTCAGAAGAAAATTATAGGTTAACATGATTAGAAACACTCAAGCAAAGTTTTGGCTGAATTATTTTACAGCTTAACTTCCATGTGTTTGTCACCCTGAGAACACAAGCTCCAAGAATCTGTCTCTGAAGACTAGAAATGCAGTTCCAGAACAACGATGGATATCAAGAGCTCACAGCAGCATCCTGAGCAGTTAAGAAAAGGTCCAGCAGCAGCAGCTGTGCAAGACAGCGGCAGCAAGGAAAAAAATGGCATCATCATGACTGGATGGATGGATGTGCATTTCCAACGAGCTGCAACTTCACTGTGTGTGAATGGACTTTTGAAAAGACTGGACAAAGCTGAAAGACAACTGACTCTCACTGAATTGTTGCAAGGGGGGGGGGGGGGGGGTGAGATGAGACCACAGTGGAAGGAGCGGGGGAGGGGGGGAATATGGAGAAAGGCTGGTTTTAGTGTGGGAAATTAAATTTGGGTTTAGGAAACTGTGAAGAAAAAACGACTGCCTAGCGTGGAGAATTGAAAAGTGTCTGGAGCACCGCAAAGAGGAGATGTACACAAAATTACACAAACAGAAAAATGCATTAATCCTACTAACACAAACACACATGCAATGAAGCTCATGAAAATCAAACAGTATTTTTAAGCATGCATTGCTGTTACCATCATCTTGTCCGGTTCACTTAGTAGGTTAAGAAGTGATACATAGACTAGTGAACTAGTATTGTTTTGGGCAAAAATGGTTGAAGCATAGCAGGGGTGAACAGAATGCTGCAAGGGGGTCAGATGAGTGGAGACTAATAGATTATTGAGTTTCTTGTTTCTGATGTGTGGGGGAGGTCTTATCGTGACACACATCTGGTTACATGGGAAAAAACTCATCATCTAATAGAATATTGTTGTTGTGTGAGGTGTGTGACTGGTGGATAAAAGTTTTAGGGATTTACTTGGCTGATGCATTTTCTTTTGGTACCACTTTGAACCTGCCAATTAGTTGTGTTTTGGTCTGTCATTCTAAGAGAGTATGCTTAGACAACTTCTAAAAAGAGGCCTTCATATTTTTTGATTTTTAACAGTGCTTTTTGTTTGGCAATTTTCTCTTTTTCAAGCAGGCCTGCAAGATCGGAATCGAAAGTGCTACACAACATGTTGAACAATCGCAAGTGAGCTTTTCCAAAATTAAAATGGGCTCTGGAGAAAGCCACTTATTTGGGACAATCAGAAAACAAGTCCCTGTCAAAAAGGATTCAGCGAAGATTAGAGAAAATAACCCCCCTTTTAATTCATCCTGACCAAACTGGTTTCATAAAAGGTAGGCACTCATCAACAAATACACGTAGATTACTTAATTTAATAGATTACTCATGCAGTAAAAACATTGAAACCATAATATTTTCTTTAGATGCAGAAAAAGCATTTGACAGAGTTAACTGGAAATTTCTATTTGCAACTTTACACAAATTTGGTTTTGGATCCTCTTTCATAAACTGGTTAAAAATATTATAATATTATAAAATATTATATAACTCCCAAACAGCTTGTGTCAGAACAAATGATCAAACATCCTGCAGCTTCTCTCTCCTGAGGGGCACCAGACAGGGATGCCCACTCTTCCCTTCACTGTTTGCAATTTTTATTGAGCCACTAGCAGCAGCAATTAGACAGGCTACAACAATTAAGGGCATAAAATGTAAGAATGTAGAACATAAAATCAGCCTTTATGCAGATGATGTGTTACTTTTTCTCCAAAATTCACTAACCAATCTCTCTGGGGTAATTGCATTGATAAATTCTTTCTCAAGTGTCTCAGATTATTCAATTAACTGGTCAAAATCAACAGTTCTTCCGATTAATTGCTCCTTTCATAATTCTTCTCCTTCTCCACTGCAATCTGGAAATATAAAATATTTAGGTATTAATGTCTCTCCTAAACTTTCAGAATTAACTAAATTAAACCACATCCCACTTTTAAAGACAGTAGCAGGCGATCTGGCTAGATGGAAACCTTTACCCATATCACTCATGGGAAGGGTCGCTGCTATAAAAATGATGGTCTTGCCAAAAATAAACTATTTATTTTCAATGATCCCAAATAAGCCATCACAAGATTGGTTCAGATCTCTCGACTCGTATATTTCTAAATTCCTTTGGAAAGATAAACCCCCACGAATCAGCTTAAAAACACTACAAAAGATCAAGGATAAAGGAGGATTAGATCTGCCTAACTTTAATCACTATTTTTTAGCCAACAGGCTTCAGTTCATTTCTAGATGGTTTAAACACACCCCCTTAGATGAACCTTGGATAGATGTAGAACAGGCACTGTGTAATAACCTAGAGATTTCAGACCTACCATTTATCAGCTCAAACATCAAATGACATGAATGCTTTAAAAGCATCAATATCAGCTCTTCTCTGACAGCATGGTGGGAGTTTCTAAAAATGACAGAGTCTTCATTAATCCCATGCAAACATACACCTATCTGGAACAACCCTGACATATTACAAAACAATAATATGATAAACTTTCCAGATTGGAGTTGCAAAGGAATTAAATACTTGGAACATATATTGGAAGGAACAGACTTTATTTTGTTTGACAGACTAGTTACACAATATGGCGTGAGATATGTGAAGACTTATCAAAGTGTCTGAAATGTAACATTCCAGCCTCCCCTTTAGTATGCTTGCTGGGCAGCTTGGATGAGGTCACTGCAGAAATAAACACAGCCCACGTTGTTTTTACGGCCCTATGCATTGCCAAGAAAATGGTCCTCATTAACTGGAAAAATAAAAATAATCTTATTTCTAACCAATATAAAAACCATCTAATAGATCACATTAGTCTTGATACAGCCTCTGCCATCACATTTGATCAATCCCTTTCGGCTCCTTTGATCGACTTCATCACCTAGTGGGGATGGGGGGTCATGTTTTGGTCCTGTCTTCGCTATTGTGGTTGATATGGGGGTAGGTACGGCCTTAGGGCGTCTGGGGAGTCCCTAGGGATGTTTCCCTGGAGGGCCTAAACCGGGGGATGTGGCCATGACCTGGTTAAGGGCTCTGGGGGCTCTTAGATGGTGTTTTCCTTGTGGCTGCGTACAGCGGAGATGGGGGAGGGTCTGTGCTGGCGGACGTTGGTTACTGGCCTGGTAGCCTGGCTGCCCCTGGGTGGGTCCGGGAAAGGCATGGAGGCTTGGGGGTCTGGGGGTGCTCCGCCCCCCGGTCTGGGGTGCTGGCTGGGCCTTGGGGGCTTGGGTCCTGGCTGTTGTGTCGCCGGAGCTGTGGGCGGGTGGGTGCAGGGGGGCTCAGGCCCAGTGCAGGGGACCTCAAGTGCATCGGCCCAATTAGGGGGCTCTCTAACTGGTGGGGAGGTTGTTATATCTTTGCAGGTGGTCTCCTCTCTACAGGAGCTCACTCTGCAGGTGGGGGAGAGATATAGGAGAGGTAGAGAATGAACTCAACCTGGGTGTCTATTGTCTTGTGTAGTTTGGGAGATGATTGGATGATGGGGTGGGTGCAGTTTTCTCTGGGGTGGAGTCGGGTGGGCTGCCCCGGACTCTGTGGGGCTGGGCAGTGCTGCTGCTGTGGGACCCGGTCCGGATGGGCCTGGCCCCCCTTGCCCTGGTGGGTTCCAGAGTGTGGGGGTGCCTACTGGGGTCAGCGGGGGAGCTGGCCCCAGGGAGGGGCCGCTTGCCCATTCCTTTCTTCCCTCCCCATCCTCAGCTGCCTCCCTATTCCCGCTCTACCACACCCACCCACACACGCAGGGCTTGAGGTGCCGGTATGTCACCAAGGTGCAGGGGAGGCACTCCCCCTCTGTCCCCTTCTGGCCGCCTGTGCCTCAATTTTATTCTGCAACCTAGACATCCACATTACTCACACTCTCACATAACACATACATAAAGGGCCTTGGGGGTGGGCACGTTTTACAGCATCCAGAGGATGGTCGGTGTAATCCAACCCACCTCTGGCGCTGGTGCCCTACCCTCAATTTTAAATGCATATAGACACTAAGGGTTTTCGGGAGGAGCCGTGCTGCTCTCTGAGAGGAAGCAGGAACTATGCTCTCCTGTGTTTTAAATGCACTTTAGAACAGCACACAGCAACACTACATAAGAGTGGGCGTAGAGAGGTTTGGGGTCTTCACTCACCCCGGTTCTGTTAGCCGTCAGGGCTGGGGGGCTGGAAGGAGGTGCTGGCCGTCAGATTGGGGTCTGGAATGCGGGGCCTCCCTGCTACTGCAGATAAGGAGGTGGTCCGCTTGCCTCCACCCCAGAGAGAAGGGTTACATCTTCTGGGTTTAGGTGCGGCTTGCCCCTCTGGGGGCGGGGGTACCTGGACCTGGGATATAGAGTATGTTTGTCGAGTGCGACTGTCTGTGCAGTGTCTATTTGTGTCTGTCTACATGTTGGGTGAGTGCCGAGTATTTGGTTGTGCATATGGGGTGGGAATGCCTGCAGGCACGCCACTGCAACCCCCTCTGGCCTCTGCTCCGTAGCTGCTGGGTGACCTCTCGTTTGGGGCTCTACTCAGCTCTTCCCAGGAGGGTGGCACGGTTCCCCCCCTTTTGGTGGTCCTCCTCGGGTCCTCGTACTCTGGGGCCTCTGGATATCTGGGGCCTGGATCTCCTCCATACCTGCTTCATACCCTGGGGGACGGGGCTATGGCTCCCCACACTCCCTAGCAGATCATTACATGGAGAAACCTTTGGAATACAAGCGTGCTGATCCACACAGGTGTGCACACAGGTGTACACACGGGTGTTCACAGACACAAACTACACCTTTCTTGGCTTCTGCCTCAAAGCACATTGTGCGCTGTCTATCCTGTGTGCTGCACAATATCGTTTAATATTTATTATCTACTGTTATCTACTGCTAGCTAGTTTATTGTGATGGTGCTGTATTTATTATGTTGCTCTTTTTTTGTTTGTTTTCTCTTCTGTTTTTTTTTTTCTCCATACAGGTGATCCAGGTGTTTTGTTTGTTTTTCTTCCTTTCTTCCCCCCTTTCTCATTGTCTCTTCTCCCCTCTGGTTTTCTTTCTCTCCCTCTCTTTCTTTCATTCTTTCTCCCTGTCCTATCCCCCAGTCATGTCTGTCCTGTTTGTAGCAACCAAAAATAAAATAAATTCATAATTATAATAAAGGTCAATCAAATGGACCAATATGGCAAGGCCATGATGATCCACTTGGTAAAATAAATCCGCTTGGCATCTTTCTTGGCCTTAAGACAACAATTCTGATGGCTAAAGGTCCAAATGGGACACACACACACAAAAAAAAAGGATTCAGCGAGGTAATCCAGTCTAAATTCTTTTTCTTTTTTGAAATGGCGTCAATGCTAGCAGTAGAAACTTATTGTGTCACGAGAGGTTCTACTGTCAGCAAATAAAAAATGGGGACTGACTGGACTGACAGAAGCTTTGACTGAGTTGACACCAGTATGCAAGATTGCACCTCCACCCAGAGTGACAAAAGGTTGGATGTATGTATGTTTCTTTTTACAGGAGCAGAAAGATCACAGCAACAGGTTGCATGAGGTTTTGGGCCGTGCTGACTTAACCTTTTATTTGCCACTTTCTGTGTCTGTGAATTTACCAGCAGTATGTTATTCATGACCTTTTATTGTTTACAATGCAGATGTCATTGTGAGAAAGTGTGCATACAGACGCGCTGCGCTAACATCTACATCACTTTTTCCACAGCAAAGGGTTAATCGTGGGATCTAATTACATGATTTACAGCAGGACACACCACTGGCTAATGTTTTTCTTATGACAGGGCCTGGAGTGAAGCTACTCCAGGGGAGAATCCCTGGGAATTTTTAAGAGACAATGCACAACTTTATTGTGCATGTCTAATTGTGCTATGCTGACATAGGGCAAAAGAGGGTTTTCCAGGGAAGCTTTCATTTTTAAATTGCAGAGACTGTGACATGAGGGATATGGAAGGATTGACTGAGGTGCAGATGCAGATCATGACTGGGAGAGAAGGCTTCAAGAGGACCAGTGAGAAGCAGGAACAATCTCCAGGACAGCAGACAAACGACAGTGGGCTGCACCACTGGGTTTCCAAAAGATTGTCACGAGGAGATTTTGAACAGCAAAATCTTAAAATAAAATGAAAGAGTTTCTAAGTTGACATTGAGGAAGACTACAGGAGTGTACGACTTGCTCTGCTCCTAATCTACAGCCGCGTTGGAACAGAAATCGAGGGATGAAGAGAGCATGCGAAGCTCCAAGGGTGACAGCGCAGAGGGAGACCAGGGTTTGAATTATGACTCTGTAGATGGCACAGACACCAGGAGCCATGACTGTGACTGGGAATGACCACCTAATGCTGTTTCACTTTGCCATGCAAAGTACTTTGACACTCTGGAGAAGGTTTTTCCTCTGTATCATTGTTGTTGCCATTTACATGTGAGAGCTTAGATTGTGGTCCAAAGGGCCCACAGACGTTGGCCTGGCCACCTGTTCGCCTGTCCTGTTCCAGCTGAAATCACACACACCAGTTAACAGACCGCAGTATAAACATAAACCTGATGCAGAAGAGGGAATTGCAGAAACAATTGAAGGCTGTTAAATGTCGCAGTGTTAGAGCCATCTCACTCACATTGGAACACACCAATTCTACCGGTGGAGAAACCTGGGACAGGAAAGTATCGTATGGCACATGATTTGCGAGCCATTAATGCCATACTGCATACTAATACTGTGCCTGTTCCAAACCCCTACACTGCACTATCAGCTGTCACGTGTGACCAAAAGTGGTTCACCTGTATTGATCTTGCAAATGCATTCTTTTGTCTTCCACTGCATGAGTCACTCAGAGACATTTTCTCATTCACATACAGAGGTAAAAAATTCAAATACACAAGTTTACCACAAGGTTTTGCACTTTCTCCTGGGATTTTCAATCAGGTGCTTAAAGAGGCCCTGTCAACATGTAATTTGCCTGATGGATGTACATTGATTCAATATGTCGATGATCTTCTCATTGCAGCCCCGTCAGTAGCGGATTGTGCGGCAGCCTTGCGCGTCGTGTTGAATAGATTGGCAGAGTGTGGCTTCAAAGTGAGTAAAGAAAAGTTGCAATTGGTTCGACCTGAGGTAACATTTTTGGGCCGGGTAATTGCACACAAATCAGTGGGTTTAATGAACACACATAGAGACCAAATTCTGACACACCCAAAACCGCGAACAGTGAGAGAGATGCTTTCTTTCCTTGGTTTGACAGGTTACAGCAGAAAGTTCATTCCTGACTATGTAGGTAAAACTGCCCCTTTAAGGGGCCTAATGAAGCAAGTTGGCGTTCGAAATCTTAAGGCTGAATTGCCTTGGACGTCTGACACTGAAACCGCGTTTATTACATTAAAACAGGATTTGTCAAGAGCCTCTGATTTGGTTACACCTAATTATGATGAGCCATTCTATTTGGATATTTCTGAAACAAACTCCGTCGTAAACGGGGTGTTGTTTCAGAAAAAAGGGGGGAGCAGGGATGTTCTCATGTATGTCAGCATAAAACTACATCCAACAGAAGCAAGACATCCCACATGCACACAACACGCAGCAGGGGTCGCCAAAGTCATTCAGAAAACAGCACATGTAGTGAGAGGGCATCCATTAAAAATACTCACTACACACAGCATAGTGGCGTACGTGAACTCACAAGCATTTAGTATGACACCACGGGCGCAACAGAAATTGAGCAAAGTTTTGGAGGCCCCAAATTTGACATTCACACATGAAGGAACTAACATGGCAGATTTAATGGGAGCAGGGGAACCACATTATGCCGGCTTGTACACATACACGAGAGACACGAGAGTTCTTCTTTACTGATGTTTACTGTGCTTCTTTAAAGTACACAGGTACACCGTAGAACTGGTGAATACAAATGTACAAGAAAATTATATTTCAGCATGAAACATATTACAATATAAAATTCACAAAATATAAACAAACATACCACTTTGGCCTGCAAGTAGACAAACCGGTGTAATTGGAACTTAGGACTTATTTCTTCTTTCTTAGCTTGACTTTACACGGCTAGACCGTCACCATGAGCAGCTTTTCTGACCTTACTTCCCAAAACAGGAAGTAACCTCTGCCCTTACCTTATACTTACAAAATTAACCGGTTATTTTCCATGTATCAAATTAACTGTACACCAATCCGGTAGGCAAAAAAGGAAAATGTTAACATGCTCAACACAAAAATAAAACATACAAAATAAAATGCGTTAATTACATTATCATTACAAGAGCTCCGCCTAGTGGTCAAATACTAACATAACAACTGTTACACACATGACTGCGTCAAAAGAGCACAGGTTGAAGAAAAAATTTGAGACAACCTGAAGGCGGAACCTATACCTGGAGCTGAGGATTGGTTCACAGATGGATGTTGCCACAGAGATGAGGAAGGACTAAAAACAGGGTATGCGGTGGTCTGCAGAGTAGGAAGTGAGTATCAGGTCAAAGAAGCAGGAAGGATTGAGGGACAGCAGTCGGCCCAAAGAGCTGAAGTGATAGCCCTAGCTCGAGCTTTGAGGTTAGCTAAGGATATGAGAGTGAACATCTACACTGACTCAGCGTATGCATTTGGAGCAGCTCATGTGGAACTGCCTCAGTGGAAAAGAGCAGGATTCAGAACAGCAACCAACGCACCTATTTGCCACAAGAAGGAAATGGAGGAACTGGAGGAGGCCTTGGGTGATCCAAGAGAGGTGAGTATCATAAAATGCAAAGGGCACTCACAAGGAACCAGCATGGTGGCAAAAGGAAACCAGAAAGCGGATGAAGCGCAAAGGAGGCAGCAGGCTATAAAGGACGGAGACAAATGATACAGGTAATTGCAGAAGAGGAAGGGCCAATTAACCTAATGGAGGAGGTCAAACAGGCCCAGGAGGAGGCATCCCCAGAGGAAAAGGGTGTGTGGAAAAACAAGGGAGCCTGGCAGGACGGAAGCTTGTGGAGGGGGCCAGACGGCCGTCCCGTGCTAACAGCAAAAATGGCGAAACAGAAGGTGAGCGAGGCCCACGGGCTTTGTAAAGGTTCTTTTGATTTGGAAGGAAAAGTAAGCGCAGACGGAGTCCCAGGGAGTGTCCAAAAAGTGATTTATTAAACACACACGTATTATACAGTGTGGGAGCCAGTCTCTTCGCTCATCCCCAAAACAGAAAGCTTTATAGTCTTTATGACGTCAGAACAATTCCTGGACATGATCTTATCAGAACAACAACAACCCTTCCCGGACTCGAAACCAGATGTTTCCCATATATAGTCATGGAACAGAACAACTGTGTAAGACGAGTGTTCTGTTGTGTAAGATTGTTGGACCAGGCCACCAAAAGTTGAGTGTCCTTATTTGACTTACACTGAATCTAGAATGTGGTAAATGATACATGATAATAAGGATGATAACCGAATAATGATAATGATAGGTGATAGACTAATGAAGTAATGATGAAATAATGATTGTGCATGTGAATAATAACATAGTGACAGAAAAATAACATTCCTTTACGTGACAACTCCTCCTCTTGGGCTCGCTTGCGAGACCAACTTACACCAGGATTTGTCTCACTCATCCTTCCAGCTTACAATCTCCTTCAAGGGCATCATAGACTCAGGCGCCGCTGAACCCTTCGAGCCAGAGCTCAGGGCTCTCTCCAGCATCTTTACCAAAACTCGCCGGACCAGAGGGATGAGACAACATCCGATCATTAATATAGCAAGAAAAACAACAAAAGAACACATGGCAGACATAACAACACTCTTCCATTGCCCAAAGACAGACGTAAACCAGTCTCCCAGTCCAGTGTTCACACCTGATTGCTCATGCATGGTTTTAGATAACATTTTCAAACTCTCAAGCGCTCTAGTAACCGTACCGTCTGGGGCCGTATTGTTGGGAATGAAAGTACAGCACATGTCCCCAAACATGGCACACACACCACCCTTCTCAGCCAACAACATGTCAAGGGCCATTCGATTCTGGATTCCCATTAACGACGTCGGTCCCAATTGTTCCGCAAGGCCTTCTACCGCGTCCCTAGTGAGATTAGAGAGTCTCAACACATTATAATGAACATAGTTAATGCGATCAACATTTTTGTTTGGAGTTATCCATAGAAACACACTTTCAAAACCGGCCGCTATCTGATTAACTAACTTATACCCATCTGGAACTCCCCTGGGAACTCCTAGGGAGTCAATCCAGGTTGGTGAGTCCCATCTTGGGTCATATTTGTGCACACCCCTAACACTTCTCCTACGTCTGGCTGTCAACACACCAGTGTCCTGCTGTGGAACGGTCTCTACTCTATTTCCTATCAGCATCAAAGGTGCTCCTAGGCGCACCAGAGCACAGGTTCCCACACTCCCCAGTGGAACCTGCACCAAAAGGGTGTACTGCCCACAATAATAATATAGCCCACCCCTTGCCCAGGTGCCTATAATAGTACTTGGGTCACTTACATTATTGGTAGTCCTGCCGGGGATTGTCCTCTGACACCAGCTTGGATCAATTCTTCCTAACGTGTATCTCACACTGTCTGTAGAGAACTCAAAACATGTATAATTATCCTTTTTAGGTGTGAATGAACCTGGTTGTGTACGTTTATCAATTGGCGGATATAATCCTGACAAAGTGGTGCAGTTACCTGTGTTCACTGCCTCTCTAGTTAATCTCAGCATACACTCATAACCCCACTCATCCTCTGGATACAGAGGAGCGGGTTCAGTGAACAGACGAGGCCTAGCTGTAGCACAAGCAACACAATCAACCACTTCCTGCTCTTTAGCATTTTGAGCCACCCAATCTAACCAAAGATTCCTATCACTGACTTAGGGTAGCATACCATAGAGTGATAACAAATCCACACATCATATGTTCTCCAGCTGCTACCGTCTCCTGGGCATCTAATTACCTCACACAAATCGAATGTGAATGCTGTCGTGGACCCATTAACATACCCAAACTCGACTCCCCCACTGGCTTTGAGACACCCATCGTTCCCACCTGAGCCAACCTCACGCTTGAATTTTCTCGACGGCTCGATCGGTTTGGACTTTGGAGCGGATAGACCTCTGCGTCTGGGCAATTCATCTGTCTGCCAATGAACAAACAAACACGTTACAACACTTATCAACCCCAACATTCCCATTAGTTTCCAATTTTCCCACAGTTTCATGATCACTGTCCCCAGGCTCTTTTACTTTTACTTTAAACTTCGTAATACGAGTATAAGATTATGAGTATAAAAATATGCGATTAACGTACAAAACTATTACGACTGCTTTAAACTATCAATTACTTTAGACTAGAGCCCTAGCCTATCATGAGCCTGGAATGGATTGATGCTTGGCGCGTGACGCTCCTCTTCTTTCTTCGTCTCCCCAGGTAGACTGCTGGGGAGAACCGCTGCACAGGGGGAGAGGATTATTCTGCCTCTATGTTCCCCCCCGTGTTACTTTGGGTGGAGCTTATCTCGAGTAAGCTCTCGTCCGCCACTGCGCATTGAGACCAATGGAACCAGGTCTCACCCTTTCCCTTCAACCGAACCGCACTGGTGGTACGAGCAGTCACCTTGAATGGCCCCGTCCACCTTGGATCTCTCCACTTTCGCTTAATGACCTTCAGCCACACTGCCTTGGCGTCGGGGACGGACCTGTCCACCGCATTCACCCCCACTCCAACCTGTTGTGTGAAACTAGACCCAAGAGCTTTTAATTCTTTCCAACATTCAGCATGGTTTCTATTACTTTTTATACTTTCTTCCGCCGGGACTGTTGTCCAAGGACCTGGAAACTGTCGTCCTGTCAACAGCTCATATGGTGTGAAACCTGTGGATTGATTAACACAACATCTTATTATCATCAATGCAATTGGCAGGGCTGCAACCCAATTTAGCCCCGTCTGAGCAGAAATTTTAGCTATTTTATTTTTCAGGTTTAGATTCATTCTTTCCACCTTCCCCTGGGACTGAGGATGATACACCGTCCCAAATCGGTGCTGCAACCCCAGCTTCTGTTCTACTTCTGCCAAATCCTTTTTTTTTAAAATGAGTTCCATTGTCTGATTGAATTCGTTTAGGAAAACCATGCCGGGGGATGTAATGATTGATTAAACACTTAATCACACTTTTTGCATCCTCCCTTTTTGTTGGCCACGCTTCGGGCCACCCCGTCAAAGCATCCACACTCACCAGCAAATACCGGACTCCTCCTGGTCCCACATCAATCATGTCAGTGAAATCAATGACAATCTCTTCCCCTGGTCTTCCTGGAATGGGGAACTTACCTGCCTCTGGTTTAATCACTGGCTTTGGATTGTGCCTCCCACAGATCAGGCACGTCCTAGCTTTTTCCTTAATCATATCCCTCAAAAAGGGATGCCACCAATGGCACAGATGTCTCTCCATCTGGGCCACACCCACATGGCCAAGCCCATGTGCTTCTGCAATCTTCTGTTCCGCTAGGTTGGCGGTCAACACCGGTCGTCCGTCAGGTCCTCGCCAGAGACCTCCTCCTTCCCATGCTCCTCGGCTCTTCCAGACCCCCTTCTCTTCCCGGGCCGCCTCCTCTTGGGCCTTCCTGGCCTCCTCCAACCTGTTGACTCCTACTTCTTCCTCCACACTTATTTGCACGATCTGCCGTAGTGCTTTATAGCCGGCTGCCTCTTTCGCAGCTCGATCGGCTTCCTGATTTCCTCTGGCCACCATGCCAGTCCCCGAGGAGTGACCTTTACACTTTATGATACTCACCTCCTCTTGCACATGGCTTCCTCCATGTTTCAACTCCCCAATGAGACATGTACAAGAATGTTGCACCTTCTCTCTAAAACAATCTCCTGCCAACCTGTAACCTTGTGTAAAACCTGAGTCAGCAGTTACATGTTAAGCCTATTTAACTCCCCGCTCAACCTGGAGCCTGTATCCTGCAAAACAAATCTGCAAACAAACAAATCTGTTAAATCAAACTTCTTATTTACAACCAACTATAGATCATGAGAGCAATAAAGCATTCAGCATAACAGACAAGCATCATGTTCAGGTTTTCTCCAATCATTAACTCACTATTATTACCATAATTTACTCAGTGACTTTCCTTAAGCAATGTCACTCCACCCATTTATCACTAGGAGCACAAAAAGTGGCCAGCTAGTGAGCTCCATGTTGAACTATTCCATAAACACTGCATCTTTTATTTGTTTCCTCATGTCATTTGTCTGTTTTCTACCGAATCCTCCACATGCACCCTTAACAAAAGCAAAACAAACATTAGCAACACACATTGACCATCCAGGTGATCAGGCGTCATAACCTATAAACGCAGTTTCTTCACACACAAGCCCAGCAATCCTGTAGTAGAAAACCAAACGTCAATCAATTGTCCAGTGGTAAATCACATGATCAAACCACATGAAGAACTGTAATGCTGTAGAGAAGAAAATGCAAATGTTAGCGCTGCGCAGGTGTATACACTTTCTCACAGTTACCTCTGTGAGCAACACACAACACAAACCCATGAATAACACTCCCCTGGTAAATTTACAAACACAGAAAGTGGCATTTAAAAGTTAAATCGGTTGGCCACAGCTCACGCAACCTCGGATGTTGCTGTCATCTCTCTGCTCCTGTAAAATAAACACACATAAATTCATCCACCCTTTCGTCCTGTCTAGGTGGAGGTTAACTTTGAGTCGTGGTCAAGTCTTATCAGCTTTTGTCAGCTTTTACCAGTCAGTCAGTTTGTTGTATTCCCATTCATTCATCCATTCATTCTTTCTTTGCTGATAGTGGAAACCATCGTCGCATTTGATCTCCACCCTCAGCAAAATGACGTCATTTCAAAAAGAAAAAGAAGAACTTTAGATCGGATTACCTCGCTGAATCCTTCTTAGGCCGGGACTCTCATTTTCTAATTGTCCCAGATAAGTGGCTTCCCCAGAGCCCATTTTGATGTGGAGAAACTCACTTGCAACAACTTTATTGACGACGTGTAGCGCTTTTAATTCCCAACGTGCAGATCTGCTTAAAGAAAAGAAATTCACAAACAAAATCAGTGCACTGTTCAAAAATAAAAATAAAATAAAATAAAATAAAATAAAAGATAAAGCTGAAAAACAAAAGTAAATAAAAGATACCGAAGCCCGGTCTTAGGACTTGTCACTCTTATAAGTGAAAAAATACCAAATCTAAACTTGGTGCCATGGTAAAACTTTCCCCATACTTCAGAAACAAAAACAAAACAAAACAAAAAATCTGCTAGTTTCACTCATTTAAACTCTGGGTGCAGGATTCTGTTCACAAAATAATACTAATTCAATCTATGTATCACTTCTCAACCCACTCAATAAACCAGACAGGATGCTGGTAACAGTATTACCTTCTTAAAATTGTGTTTGATCCTAGTGAGCTGATCGCGTGTGTGTGTGTGTGTGTGTGTGTGTGTGTGTTTCTGTTAGTCGGGTTAATACATTTTCTATTTCTATGTATCCTTTTATGTACCTTCCCCCTTTTTTCTGAAACAAAACTCCGTTCACTCCTAAATTTGTTTCAGAAACATCCAAATGAAAAACTCTGTCATAGTCAGGCACAGCTAAACCCCAAATGTTTGCAGGTTACCATCGGCAACCACACTGTGTGGTTGTTAACCCCTTCTACAAATGCCCTCTTTTAATGTGTTTCACTTCATGTATGATTTTGTGTTATCTCTAGTGCATATCATGTGAAAGTGTGGTGTTGTCTTTTCATTTTTCTACCAGTACACTTGCATACCTCAGTACTTGTCTTCCTCCCCCTTTTGTGGTGATCTGGACACTGTGTCAATCCTCCACTCCCAGGCAGTCGTTTGTCTCCCTGGATTCCTTAACCCAATTTAATTCCCCAAACTAAAACAGCAGCCTCAGTCATCACGTGCTCCTTTTCTCTCCGCTCTTTTCTCCCACTTTTCAGTCCAATAGCAGTCAGTTCTCTTCAGCTTTGTCCCGTGTATCTCCTTGTCCCACTGTCTCTTTCATTGCCATCTCGCTCCAAACATAGCAAATGTCAAACTCAGACAGTCTTCTCAAAAGTCCTTCACACACAGTGAGGTTGCAGCTTGCTGGAAACGCATCTCCATCCATCCAATCTAGATGGTGGGTCTTCTCTTTCTGATGTCGTTTGCCCATAGCGCTGCTAGACCTCTCTGCTCAGAACTCCGGTATTGTCTCTTGGACTTCTGTCCATTGTCGATGTTCATGCTCATGCTTCTGAAACTGCACTCTGTGTCTTCAGGGAGAGATTAGCTTCCTTGGAGCTTGCTTGTTCAGGATGAGAACGGGAAACTGCAAAACAATTCAGCCAAAAATTCTGGCTGGGTGTTTCTATTTTATTTTATTTCTAATGATTTTAACCTATAATTTTCTTCCGACTGCTGCCCGTGGAGAATTGATTCAGGTCCGTTCCCCACCTGTAAACGACAGACTGAGAGACTCTCATTATACACTGTGACTCCACTCCTAAAACAACACATCTCTACTTATTTTGTTTTGAACTCTACTGACTTTAAACCCCAAATGTGAATTTTTAGTTGTTCATAACCGTAAACACAAAAAATCTTCTTGATGTTTTTATTAATTATTTTCGTCCACAACACTCCAAATTGTTTTCATTTTGTGTCCAGCAGGGGAATAAGGTGACCTCTAGCATCACTGCTTCCCCAGTTGGAGACAATTTCTCACTCACACTTCCACACTTTTATTTTCTTTGTTTATTTTAGTTCCTTTTCTTTCTTTTTTCCTTTCCTTTTTTTTACACGCACACATTAACCTGTTAACTCATTTATACAGTCAGCCATCAAATTCTCCATTCATCCTTGAGTACTTGATCACCTTTAAAGTCACTGTTACTTTTGGCAATTTTATTTATCTTTACCTTAACACTAATTCACTATTTTAGTTTCCTTTATTTATTTTCAGTTCACTTGCTCCTATTTGATCACTAGGATTTCTTGACTCTTATTATTTCACAGAAAATCAACTAATCTACTTCTCCTTCTTTTGTCATCCAAGAATTCACACACACATGCACAGGCTGGTCACTTGGCCCCCACCTTTTTTCTTTCACAGAGACACACACATTTTACTCCTCGTTCGGTCCGCCTGTGAACCCGCCCCTCGAGGCTGGCTCACACTCACTTCCTGCTTGTCGCAGTACCGTTCAAACTCTCTGTGAGACACTTCTTTCTCTGCTTATTCTGGACAACGCCCTAGACGGCACACAGAGCGGGTGCCATCCGCTCTTGTGCACCTCGCAAATTTTCAAACTGCGCCACAGACTCGATACCGCAGTTTCTCTTCCTCTAAAAAATATAAAACCAAACTCAACCCCCCAATTGACTTCAGAGTTTGATTTCTACACACCACAAACATACACTATTTTGTTTAATCCTCATACACTCAGCTTCTGTATTAAATCACTTTCACAGCACACGCAGTTATAATCAATATAAGCAATTTACACAGCCGATTTACACTTTATTTTATATACACAGGCCTGTATCAACATGAGAAACGACGCCAAATGCCAAGACAAATTATTCACCAGTTCCTTATCACTTCTTATCACTTCTGTATCGGTACACCTAACTGAGTTGAACAATCACACAAATACAGGAAAACTGTTTTTCCCCCATTTTCCTTTAATACTCGATGGGCACATGCGCTGCCCCCCTTTGTCTCTTTCTCCTCACACACACACACTGCAGGGTTCACCAAGCCCCCTCCTTTGCAGATGCTGGAGACAGAGAGGCAGAGACACTTTTCTTTTTTTCACCACACACGAAAGCAAGCCTATACATGCAAGCTTTTAAACAATATAAGCGCTTCTCCACCGGTATTTACACACTATTTACATACACGGGCCCGTATAGACATAAACACGCCGCCTGCCAGAACAGCTTATCGTGTTTTATTTCTCTTTTTATTTCTATACCACTTGTCCTAAATTTTTGACTAATTTGAAAGCTCTAAGCCCAGGCTTCACCTTGGTCCGCAGAACCAGCCTTGATGATCAATAACCCCGCGTCGGGAACGCCCTCACCGGCCGCGGTCAGATTTCTAAGCCCTAATTAATTTAAAACCGCTCCCCGCAAGTTAACAGGTCGCTCCACGTCCTGCGTCAAGGAATCAACCTCACGCGTTCAGCTTTACTTAAAGCTCACTGTCACCCACGTTAATAGTCACGGCCGGGTCTCACCCTTCAGCCAAACAGCACAGTAAAAGGTAATCCTTGATTACCTGGCCTTTAACGGGTGTCCGAAGTCCCGCGGGAGGCCACCCGAGCTACCTGAACACCGTCAGTGATGAACGCACGTCTGCGATCACCTGTCGCCGCTACACGCTGAACCCTGTGCTCTACGGGGTCTCACCCCGGTCTAGGTTAATTTATACACTGTTTAAAAGCGTCCCTGGGGACTCTCAGCCCCTCAGTTTTTATTTACCTGACGCCCGAAACCGCGTTTCTACCACCCAATGAGTCCAAATTCCCCTAACCTTAAAGAGTGCCTGGCATCTAACTCCACACTCTCACTTAAGGCACACAAACCAAGCCTCTTAGCTTTAACACCACAAAAAACCTCACAAAAAACACAGAAAACC
This sequence comes from Neolamprologus multifasciatus, assembly GCF_963576455.1. Taxonomy (NCBI): domain Eukaryota; kingdom Metazoa; phylum Chordata; class Actinopteri; order Cichliformes; family Cichlidae; genus Neolamprologus; species Neolamprologus multifasciatus. Next base: position 2,854,772 of record NC_140454.1, on the reverse strand, counting down.
CCCTAAAATAAACAGCAATAACTTTTGAGAGAATTTTATCAAACTTTTACCACTAATTATCCTAATTAAATAAAATCACTACGGACAGAACCCAGCAGAAGGCCCCCCTGAGTGAACATTCAATTTAGTTTTAACTTCGCATTTAGTACCTTTGGATAAAAACTATTCAACAGGTGGTACTGACCTTTTATGTCCCGGGTTTTTGTCACTCAGTAGTGGGCCCCCCCCCTGGATCCCCCCGTCTTTGGCACCCCCGAGGAGCTCCGCTCCCTCGCAGCGCGTCTTCTTTCCCCCCAAACCGGGTTTTCGGCACCAAAATGTAAAGGTTCTTTTGATTTGGAAGGAAAAGTAAGCGCAGACGGAGTCCCAGGGAGTGTCCAAAAAGTGATTTATTAAACACACACGTATTATACAGTGTGGGAGCCAGTCTCTTCGCTCATCCCCAAAACAGAAAGCTTTATAGTCTTTATGACGTCAGAACAATTCCTGGACATGATCTTATCAGAACAACAACAACCCTTCCCGGACTCGAAACCAGATGTTTCCCATATATAGTCATGGAACAGAACAACTGTGTAAGACGAGTGTTCTGTTGTGTAAGATTGTTGGACCAGGCCACCAAAAGTTGAGTGTCCTTATTTGACTTACACTGAATCTAGAATGTGGTAAATGATACATGATAATAAGGATGATAACCGAATAATGATAATGATAGGTGATAGACTAATGAAGTAATGATGAAATAATGATTGTGCATGTGAATAATAACATAGTGACAGAAAAATAACATTCCTTTACGTGACAGCTTGGACACGTGGGGATAGCACAGATGGAGAGAAATCTGTGTCATTGGTGGCACCCTAAGCTCAGAGAAATGATAAGGGAGAAGGCCAGAATGTGTTTAATCTGCGGAGCACACAATCCCAAGCCAGTGATCAAACCAGAATTGGGTAAGTTCCGGATGCCTGAGAGGCCGGGAGAGGAGATTGTCATTGATTTCACTGATATGATTGATTCAGGCCCTGGTGGTCTTCGATATTTGTTGGTGTGTGTAGATGTACCGACTGGCTGGCCAGAGGAATGGGCAACTAAAAAGGAAGATGCGAGGACCGTGATCAAATGTTTAATCAATCATTACATTCCTCGACATGGGTTCCCCAAAAGAATTAGATCAGATAATGGAACCCATTTTAAAAATCAAGATTTGGCAAAGGTGGAAAAAATGTTGGGAGTTCAGCACAAATTTGGGACAGTGTATCATCCTCAATCCCAAGGGAAAGTAAAAAGGATGAATCTAAATTTGAAAAATAAATTAGTTAAAATCTGCGCGCAAACAGGGCTCAATTGGGTCGCGGCCCTGCCGATTGCTTTGATGACCATAAGATGTTCTGTTAATCAGTCCACAGGTTTTACGCCCTATGAGCTGCAAACTGGGAGACAGTTTCCAGCACCTTGGACGGTGGGCCCGGTGGAACAGGGCACGAGAGGGAATAGGTCTCACGCAGACTATTGGAACGAGTTAAAGGCGCTTGTGTCCAGCTTCACAAAACAGGTGGCTTGTGAAAGACACCCAGGAGAAGGAGAGGTCCCAGACGCGAGAGTGGTGTGGCTGAAGGTCATCAAACGCAAGTGGAAGGAACCTCGTTGGACTGGCCCGTATGAGGTGTCTGCCTGGACGGCTAAAGCGGTTCAACTGAAAGGGAAAGGCGACAACTGGTATCACTGGTCGCAGTGTGCACCGGCACACAACAGCTGGGTGGAAAAAATTGCATCTCCACCCATCACAGGTGAAAAACAGAGGCAGAATAAACCCTCACACCTGTGCAACGGGCCGAATGATAGTCTACCTGGGAGGCCGAAGAAAGAAGAGCAGCCTAGGAGGAAGTCGCCGCGCCAGCAGAAAGGAGCGGTATCAAATTGAATATTTACCACAAAGGCTTTAACAAGAAGAACTTTGAACTTGTATGTAAAAAAAAAAAAAGAAAAAGAAAAAGAAAAAATAATAATTCACACATAACACAATGCCATCACAACAATCAGAAACCTGTGATGAGAGAAAGTTTCAAAAACTATCAAAATGTTATTTCGTTTGATGTTGACTATGTTATTAATCACCGCTATATGTTTTTTGGTTTATTTGTTGCAAACCGGCCCACGCAGACTATCTGAGCATGGAAGCCATCCCAGCCCAGCGCCCTTCGATATATCACTCAGTGAAATCAAGCCGCGGGTGAGAATGAAGTGCGAAATCTCTGGTAAAACGGATGAGTGTCTCAGCACTTATTGTCATGGTCCTGAGTCTGAGGACTCGGTGTTTTGTTTCTTTCTATTATTCTTTGTTCTCGGTTATTCTGTTTTGTCTTTTGTTTAGGTTTGCTATGTGTTAGTGTTTTTGTTTCATGCCTGTCTGTGTTCTCTCTGTCTGTCCATGGTGTTATTGTGTCTGCTCATGAGTCTGCCTGTCAAGTTCAGTGTCCGGTCTGGTTCTGTGTGTCTGTTAGTTTCCTGTTTTATTCTGAAAGTTCATGTCTCATGTCAGTGTGTTCAGTTTTACCTCTCCCCTGTCTCGTTAGCCTAATTGCTCCCAGCTGTGTCTCCCTCCTGTGGCCCATTCCCTGATTACTCCCCGTGTATTTAAGCCCTGTGTTTTCCTGTGCTCTCTGTCGCGTCGTCTGATTAATTCCATGTCAGTCTGCATTATTCTATGTTACCTGGTACTCATTCTGCGTCTCTCTGCCATCTCTCTTTGTGCATTTTGTTCCTCCTCCCGTGAGTGTCTGGTTTAAGTTTTGTTCGTTAGTTTTCCCAGTTTAGGTTTGTTTACTCCCTGCTCTGCTCTTCTTGTTTTGTCACCTTCTCACCGCTGTAAATAAACACTCACTCGCACCCCAGCCAGTACCTGCATTTTGGATCCTTTTTCAATACACCACACGACTGCCCCCCCAGCCGTGACGCTTATGGTGGATTAGAATTAGATTATGTTAACGGCTCCACAACCTCTTTTACGTTTGATCTGTGTGATGTTTTTAACTGTAAGGGCGCAAGCAGTACCTGGAGGGGATATAATGTGTGGATCTGCTGGGACTACTCAGTGAGTACACACTGCGAAAGGGGAAATCGGCCTTATGACGGGTGGTGTAGGAATTGGAATCAGGTAAAGGGTTACACTGGGGAAAATTGGGAACCGTCAGAACTAGGACCAGGAAATGAGCTTAAACTTCAAAGAGATTACAGTCCATCTAAAAATCTGTTGACTTTGCCATTGGGGAATTGGCAGCGGGAAAAACCTGTATATTTAGTTGTGGGTGTGGAAACTGCAGGAGTTGATCCAAAAAGGTTAATTAAAGTTAATTTCTTAGAAAAGCATAACCCCGTACAGTCAGTTAGAGAAGAAACGGCAACACACGTGACTTCCAGTTCAATGAACTCTGTTACTTCTTTTACAGGGCAGAAGGGAAGCGGGTCGTCGGAGGCGGTACCAGAGGAGCAAGAACCAAATGATAGACTGGTCCTGTCAGTGGACTACAGGACATTAAAACCTCGAGATTTGATTGAACGCGCCACCGGGTTCAGTGACAGCAACATCTGGCTGGACTGGATGGCTCAAAATGCTAGAGAACAAAAATTGTCTAATTGTGTAGCTTGTGCTTCCGCTAGACCGCGTTTGTTTACAGAGCCTGCGCCACTGCATCCAGAGGATCAGTGGGGCTATAATTGCATGTTGCGAATGACGAGAGAAGTAGTGAACAGTGGGAATTGCACTGTTTTGTCCAGTTTATTTCCCCCTATTGACAAATACACCCAAGTAGGACCGTTTATGCCCAGAAAAGATAATTATACGTGTTTTAAGTTTTCCACGGATAAAGTAAAGTATAATTTGGGAGAAATTGATCCAAGTTGGTGTTCTGTTACACACCTGGGGAGGACCACAAATAATGTAAGTGATGCGACTACACTAATTGGAACCTGGGCCAGGAGCGGGCTGTATTATTATTGCGTCCACAAGACTCTTTTGGTTCGTGTTCCTCTGGGAAGCGTGGGGACGTGCGCGATGGTGAGACTAGGAGCGCCACTTATGCTAATTGGAAATCAGGTAAAAGCGATCCCACAGCGCAACACACGCACATTGGCAGCCAGACGCAAGAGACACATTTTGGTAAAAAGACAAATTGATGGAACACATGTTTATGACCCTAGAATGAATTCACCAACCTGGATCGACTCCATTGGAGTGCCCAGGGGGGTTCCAAATGAATATAAACTTGTTGATCAAATAGCAGCCGGCTTTGAAAATCTTCCAATAATCTCTGCTTTCTTTCCAGTGACCCTGAACAAGAATGTAGACAGGATTAATTATGTTCATTATAATGTGCTGAGACTCTCTAACCTGACCAGAGATGGGATGGAGGGGTTAGCGGAGCAGGTGGGTCCGACCTCATTAATGGGTGTGCAAAATAGGATGGCCCTTGATATGTTACCAGCAGAAAAAGGGGGCGTCTGTGCCATGTTTGGAGATCAGTGCTGCACCTTCATTCCAAATAACACCGCTCCGGATGGCTCAGTGACTCGGGCTCTCGAGGGCCTAAAGAGCCTGTCTGAAACTATGCATGATCACTCAGGAGTTGACAATCCGCTGGAGGGCTGGATGACCTCGGTGTTCAGACGGTGGAAAGGGCTTGTGCTTTCGGTCATGCTTTCTTTATCTGTTTTGGTGGGTATTTTTGTTACCTGTGGATGTTGTCTCATTCGTTGTGCCAGAGCATTGTTAGAAAAAGTGATTACAAGGGCATTGGACCCTAGAGTTGTGACTCCGATGTCCATGATGCCACTAATGCATGTAGAACTGGCTGTATAGGTCAAGGAGTGACACAACATTCGGTGTGGTGACCTCTGGATTCTCCTAGAGGTCAACAGAGGGAATTGTCGGGTGAGAAGGGGTGTTTTACTGTTATTTTAGCATCAGCATCAATATTATATCAGAATCATTTAACAAGCATTGCATTAAACATTGATTGAAGCTATTGATATTACATTAACATTTGTATTACAGTGATTGCTATAACCTGGTGTTAATCTTCTACTTACAGGTGTCAGAATAATCATATGATCTCTCATTGCAGGTGTAAACATGATCACCTTATACACATTGCAGTTTGTTGCTCATTATAGAGTTGTGCCCGAGTTAATAAAGGTCAAAAACTTCAGTCGGCGTTATGACTGGCTGATCCATGGTGTGGGATGACTTTGGGCCCAGGAGGTTGCACGCGCTTACATAACACTGATATCATGTGATTCTTTGGGATTTTTTATCTAGTTATATCTTTTCATTAAGTTTTTAAGTAGTGGTAGTTAATTAAACCAACATTCATTTAGTATTGCATGCCTGATTCAGCGTATTATACACAGGTCAACTTGATAATTTGCAAAACCTTGCAGCTGTAATGTCGTGTCTCCGTAAGGGACAGTTGGCTCTAAGGAGATGAGTGGGAGCCAGTGTCTGTCCTCGAGACGAAGAGAATGTTCCTTTGCTGTGTCTAAAGTTGTCAATATTGACTGTATTGTACCACCTGTACGCATGAGGGGGCGTTCTAATAGCCTGATTTTCATAAAACAATGGTTGTGTGGTGTCTGAAGCGAGATCTGATGCTGTCTACTGTATGGTGTCCATCTCCCACGCGTGTATTCATTAAATCATTGTTTGACTTGACCCGGCCGGACCAATGTGGTTATTTTTGGTTTTCCTCTTGTATCCATCCCCAATATTTGAATCCGTAACCCAAATAATATGCAGTCCAATCCAGACGTATTGATGAAGCACATTTAAAAACAACAAAGCTGATCGCGTTGCTGTACGTGATACTACATGTATTCCTTGCTTCCTGTAGTATCATAACATTATACTGTTGTATAAGTTTAAGAATACAATCCACCCACTGTTATCATCTTCAATGCCCTGTACCAACACAGAGCAGAGCAGCTATCTGAACGCTACTCCAACAGAGGTCGATTATCTTGTTAATAATTTCACCTCCTCACTACGTACGACTCTGGATACTGTAGCTCAAGTGAAAACTAAGGTCTCTAATCAGAAGTACCTGACTCTGTGGTATAATTCTCAAACACGTAGCCTAAAGCAGATGACTCGTAAGCTGGAGAGGAAATGGTGTGTCAAGAATTTAGAGGATCATCATTTAGCCTGGAGAAATAGTTTGTTGCTTTATAAGAAAGCCCTCCGCAAAGCCAGAACATCTTACTATTCGTCACTGATTGAAGAAAATAAGAACAACCCCAGGTTTCTCTTCAGCACTGTAGCCAGGCTGACAAACAGTCAGAGCTCTGTTGAGCCAACCATCCCTTTAACGTTAACTAGTAATGACTTCATGAACTTCTTCACAAATAAAATTTTTATCATTAGAGAAAAATTACCAATAATCATCCCACAGATGTAATATTATCTACAGCTACTCTTAGTACCATTGATGTTAAGTTAGACTCTTTATCTCCAATTGATCTTTCTGAGTTAACTTCAATAATTACTTCCTCCAAACCATCAACGTGTCTTTTAGACCCCATTCCTACAAAACTGCTCAAAGAAGTCCTGCCATTAATTAATTCTTCCATCTTAAATATGATCAACCTATCTCTAATAATCGGCTATGTACCACAGGCCTTCAAGCTGGCTGTAGTTAAACCTTTACTCAAAAAGCCATCTCTAGACCCAGCAGTCCTAGCTAATTATAGGCCAATCTCCAACCTTCCTTTCATATCAAACATCCTTGAAAGAGTAGTTGTCAAACAGCTAACAGATCATCTGCAGAGCAATGGTTTATTGGAAGAGTTTCAGTCAGGTTTCAGAGTTCATCACAGCACAGAAACAGCTTTAGTGAAGGTTACAAATGATATTCTTATAGCCTCTGACAGTGGACTCATCTCTGTGCTTGTCCTGCTAGACCTCAGTGCAGCGTTCGATACTGTCCACCATAATATCCTATTAGAGCTATTAGAACATGCTGTAGGTATTACAGGTACTGTGCTGCAGTGGTTTGTATGATATCTATCTAATAGACTCCAATTTGTGCATGTAAATGGAGAGTCCTCTTCACACACTGAGGTTAATTATGGAGTTCTACAGGGTTCAGTGCTAGGACCAATTCTGTTTACATTATACATGCTTCCCCTAGGCAGCATCATTAGAAGACATAGCATACATTTTCACTGCTATGCAGATGACACCCAGCTCTATCTGTCCATGAAGCCAGATAACACACACCAATTAGTTAAACTGCAGGAATGTCTTAAAGACATAAAGACTTGGATGGCCACTAACTTTCTGCTTCTTAACTCAGATAAAACTGAGGTCATTGTACTCGGCGCTGAAAAGCTTAGAAATATGGTATCTAACCAGATTCTTACTCTGGATGGCATTACCTTGGCCTCCAGTAACACTGTGAGGAACCTTGGAGTCATTTTTGACCAGGATATGTCCTTCAACGCACATATTAAACAAATATGTAAGACTGCGTTCTTCCATTTGCGCAACATCTCTAAAATTAGAAATATCCTGTCTCAGAGTGACGCTGAAAAACTAGTTCATGCATTTATTACTTCCAGGCTAGACTACTGCAATTCATTATTATCAGGATGTCCAAAAAACTCACTGAAAAGCCTTCAGTTAATCCAAAATGCTGCAGCAAGAGTACTGACAGGGACTAGAAAGAGAGAGCACATTTCTCCTGTTTTGGCTTCCCTTCATTGGCTTCCTGTTAAATCCAGAATTGAATTCAAAATCCTGCTCCTCACATACAAGGTCTTAAATAATCAGGCCCCATCTTATCTTAATGACCTTGTAGTACCATATCACCCTATTAGAGCACTTCGCTCTCGCTCTGCAGGCCTACTTGTTGTTCCTAGAGTATTTAAAAGTAGAATGGGAGGGAGAGCCTTCAGTTTTCAGGCCCCTCTTCTGTGGAACCAGCTTCCAGTTTGGATTCAGGAGACAGACACTATCTCTACTTTTAAGATTAGGCTTAAAACCTTCCTTTTTGCTAAAGCATATAGTTAGGGCTGGACCAGGTGACCCTGAATCCTCCCTTAGTTATGCTGCAATAGATGTAGGCTGCCGGGGGATTCCCATGATGCATTGAGTTTTTCCTTTCCAGTCACCTTTCTCACTCACTATGTATTAACAGACCTCTCTGTATTGAATCGTATCTGTTATTAATCTCTGTCTCTCTTCCACAGCATGTCTTTATCCTGTCTTCCTTCTCTCACCCCAACCGGTCGCAGCAGATGGCCGCCCCTCCCTGAGCCTGGTTCTGCCGGAGGTTTCTTCCTGTTAAAAGGGAGTTTTTCCTTCCCACTGTCGCCAAAGTGCTTGCTCATAGGGGGTCATATGATTGTTGGGCTTTTCTCTGTATCTATGAAGCGCCTTGAGGCGACATTTGTTGTGATTTGGCGCTATATAAATAAAATTGAATTGAATTGAATTGAATTATAATATTGCAGTTAATAGGTGTAAGAATACAAAATACAAAATAGGCCTGGGATGGGGACAAAGAACTGAGGTGCAGGGCAGAAGGACAATCAACCTCCACCCCCAGGGCATGAAGCAAGAGTTACTGAGGCTGAGGAGCAGACAAAGGGCAAATGGACACTACCTTAAAAGGAGGTGGGGGTCAGGGTGTCAGCACCCTTGGCCACTGTACTAGTGTATTTCCATTGTGGGGGTGTTTACTGTAGGGGGGAGGAGACCAGAGGTTATAACTGTAACTGTTGTGTGGAGTTCTTTAGATCAGCCTTTAGCATAGGACTGCATAGGAATGCAGTGTGCTGACCTCCAGATGCATCTGTAAGAATAATGGGTAATAAAAGGATTGTGTAAAACATGGAAACATCTCAGCGTGATCTCTACCAGGACCAAAAGAATCACGGAGACCGGCGTTGTCTCAACAGACCCTAGAACTGAAGAAGCTTCTCAGATGAGAGGTGAAACATCTTCAAGCAACCTAAAGAAGTCCAGACGCTTTTCTTTCCAAGCTCCTTAGACGATGACCTGGATGACTGAGAACCTTCACAGACATAAAGGATTTAGTCATTCTCTATGGTTAAAGAAATTGCACTAATGAATTCATATTTATTATAAATAATCCTAATTATACATCTTGCTTACGTGTTTATGTCCTGTGTCACTAAAAATACATTCTATTTTGGTTTTATACATTGATCAATGACCTGCAGAATCTCCTTATCATATTAAGTGATTCATACAAGTCGAACTTTATGCTTTCTCCCTCTTGAAAGTGATTACATCCTTGCATTACATACTTTAAGTTCATTTTTTTGCTGGCAGATTAAAAAAAAAACAAAAAAACAGGCAGATTCAGAATATAACATGCAGCGTTCTATAGATGGATACATAAAAAGAAAAAAATAACATGTATGTGCTAACTTTCTAAACACTTTATTTGTTACATTTATGATGAATGGATTTGAAAGTATGTCTGTGAAGGTTCTCAGTCATCCAGGTTATCGTAGTCTAAGGAGCTTGGAGAGAAAAGCGTCTGGACTTCTTTACGTTGCTTGAAGACGTTTCACCTCTCATCCGAGAAGCTTCTTCAGTTCTAAGGTCAAATGGTGGAGAGTCCCAGATTTAAACTTAGTGGGAGTACCCACCCACAGAGGGACAAAAGGACCCCCTAATCGCCTGAGCCAAGGTGTGAAACTTGGTGTGGGTCCCAATCAGCCAGTGTTTCGGGTGAGCTCATTGTGAAACCTGCCCCCACCTTATCATGCGAATTCCTGAGGTCAGGATTTGAAAGTGGAGTAAACACATGTGTGTTGGCCTTGGCTCATTAAAGTTCTTGTCTTTACATGAACTTTGTCTGTGTGTGTTTCAGGTACTGCACTTGTGGTCATAAATTTTGAAGCCATCCTGATAACCTTCTCCCACCAAGGATGTGGAGATCAAACCTCTTTAGATCCAATTAAAATCAAGACACTCAAAAAGATGCTCTGGAAAAGAGTAGAATTCTTGGAACAGAGTTTAATACACTGAATCATATGAACAGCAGGAAAAATACATACAGACATTTAGCAAGAGAATTACATAGCAGAAAGCAAGCAAAGCAAAACCCTGGGATGTACAGCCTTAAGCACAGACAGTAGAGCAACAGCAGAGGGGGAAAAAGTGCTGGGGGTGTCCTCTGGTCCCCTAATATATAGGGATCAGAATCCCTGCCCCCTGCTGCTGGGTAACTTTCCCACCCGTCCAAACACAGCTGCAGGGGTCAGGTACAGGTCAGGTACAGGCCAGGGTACGGGCAGGGCTCTGGCTGAGGGCCCTGCCCAAAGGGACACCCTTAGGTCAACCCTTTGCTTTGCCTTCTGACAATAGGTCACAACATGGTCAAAGGTCACACATTAATCCTAATTATTAAATCTTACACAGCAAGTGGCACAATCTTATAACTACATCAGTGTAGGTTCAAAGTATGTGTGTGTGTGTGTGTGTGTGTATATGTGTGTTTGCGTGTGTGTGCGTGTGCGTATGATTATATTGTCGTATGATATTTTATCGTGATGTGTTCAGGATCTCTGTTACAATGTTACTGTTTTGGTTGTGCTGCATGAAAGACGTTGAGTGTGTATTGGAGGAGGTTAGTTACCGGAGAGTAAATTATTCAGGAGAACTCTCAGCAGCATTAACTGCCCTGTTACTGTAAAACCTTAATAAACCTCGGTGAAGCAAAATGTCTTGTGCTTAAGACTCTACATTAAAGTTGAAATATATCTGTTCAGTGCACATAGATATATAGTGTATATAGTTACACAGTTATACATATCAAACAAAAGTCCACCACACACTCTTAAAGACTGAATGAACCAGCATTGCAGCCATGGGTCACTGTGAGCATCACAGGGAAGGTTGAAGCCGCCCGCTGCACCTGTATAGCTGGAGTCACAGAGACCTGCTGCTATGTCGCTCCTCTGCTGTTTAAAGTAGAAGTAACAGTGTTGATCTGTGGCACAAGGATTGTTACAGATGAACCTGCATACTGGGTTTTGCTGGGTAATATGACCAAGATACAGTCAGAGGTTGGCCATAAGATGGACTTCTCCTCTTCAGCTGCCCAAAAAAAGGCTCTTAATCAAAACATAAACAGACCATCCGTAGTGACAGGTAAAAGAAGCCATCCTCAGAAAAGAAAAATTCCACCTGCTACTGTGGAGGAGTTGTCTAAACTGATGGGAGAATATTTCTCCAAGCATAGTTCTGTTCTGAATAACCCATAATGTTTTATTTAGGGTGTCTATATTTATGCCTGAAGTGAATTGCCATGTAAATAATTTGCATTTACTGAATATGTGCTTACTAAGTAACACTGTTCAAAAGTTGAATAAAGAAACAAACTTATTTTTGGCTTTTTTTTTTTATTAAAACCACTTTGTAGAACATCACATCAGTAACAATGTAGAATCCATGTGGTTTATAGTTTACAAATGACAAAATGTTCACATAAAATCATGACAGCATTTATATAATATCACCCTCTACTAGCATTCTGTAGTTTACTGTCTCTTTTAAAAACATATCACTACATATACAGCACAAGACTTTTAAGAGTATTTAACAAGAGTATTTTCCCTGGTTTTGCTACCACACTGTGGCACATGTTCACCAAGACGCAGCAAACCTTCACCATCTTATCCAGAAGGGTCACCTCTTCACCCTCACATGGAAGAAGTAATCTGATTGGCATGTAGCATGTAGTTTGAAGCAGGGATTTCGTAGTGCCCCATGTGTAGCGTTGGAACCCAGCCAGAATTTCTTTTATCCATTTCATAGGCTGGTTTGCTGCAATAATGAAAAACAATTAGCAACTCTATAAATAGAACATAGTTCTACAAAATCACTCATTAGGATGTTTGTTCTAATTTGCTATGACCTCAGAGCGCATTGAAAAAAACCCCCAAACTTATAGGCTATAAAGAGTAATATGAACTTATTTAGATCTTACCTGAATTAAAATCTCTTGGAGATTTTCAAAAACTCTGGTTTTGCGTTTATGTGTGGGAATACGGAGTTCGTCCCGCAACATCAAAGTGCCTTTTTTCATGTCACGCTGTGCACCATGTTATTGTTTACACGAGATTAATTTCTACAGTGGCGGACAGAGACCAAAATACTGCTACTGTTAATCTTACTATCTGCAGTTTTTACACGCTTACACACAGTTACTGTCCCTCCATTTAGAAAGTCAGAGGTATCAGAGTGTTATTATTTAACATGTAGTTGTTTTTTCCTGTGTAATAATATTCAACATTGCTATCAATACTTCTTTCAACAAATGCCTCTCTGTGCAAAATGGGTTCAAAAACATGAAACAACTGTGGGATACTGTTTGTCTGTGATTTGTGGCAGGATCACCCTGATATTATTTGTATCCTATGGTAACTTTATTTTAATTAATGATATATTTTTATGTGGTTCAGCCACAACTCTACTAAAACCTCAGCCAGTAATAGGTAGGCCAACTTTTGGACCGTCCAGTTGTCTGTATGACTGCCGCAGTACGTACATCACATTTGCACACTATCAGTGCCAAACAGCCCTGGTGGAGAGAGGAGCTGTAAAGAGAAGCAGATGCTCTGTTTCTATTCTAAAAGTGTTTTAAGCTTGTTTCAAAGATTCTGTACTGCAGCTTTAAATGTTTTCCAAAAGCACACAGACACTTATCAGTGTTTCTCAAACTTTTTACAGTGTGGACCACCTGATAAAAATGTCAAGCTCTCCTAAGGACCACTATGAAAGAATGAAACTCATAAATCTTACAACACAAAATTATTATTATTAAATTAGTAAAATTAGTATCTGCAGTAAAGATTTTTTCATGCATGGTATACATTCTACCACAGGCAGAGTTGCCTCCTGTCATGGTCGGACGGTCCTTCCCGGGAGCGACCTGCCTGTGTGTGTGTTTCTCTCTCTCTCTCTCCTCCTCCCCTACCCAGTGGCTGACACACCTGCACCTAATTTGCCACCCAGCTGTCACTGATCATCCTTCGTTGTGGGCTGAGGTATTTAACTGTGTGTCCAGATGGCAGTCGACGCTGGATTGTACTGGAAGCTTGGTAGTGAAGTGTTTGTTGACTGATAGCTTAGCCTTAGCCGGCTAGCTCCCTCACTTGGTGTTTTTGCTCATTTATAGGAGGAAAAGATACAGAGCTGGAGGTTGAAGAGAAGGAGCCCGCGGGGTTAAGCTATTGGAGGAGAACACACACTTGGATGTCACTTTGGGAACTCACCTGCGCACCACTGGGAGTTTGGAGAAGATCACCGTTGGACTTTGCACTTCACTTTGTGTTTTGAGACTGTTTTTTGGGCACTGTAAATAAACGCACTGTGTACTTTGCACCCAGAGCTCCGCGACTGAGTCTGCATTTTTCCATTATCCGTGACAGCCTCCATTTTTATAGTTTTATTGTGGCAGGAATAAGGCACGGCGGGTCCAGGGATCAGTGTTTTCGGACATTTTATTCACGACACCTCACACCACACACCACACACACCTGAGTCCCCGTGTTTTAACGTGGCGGGCGTGATTGCGGATGCCGTGCAGGTGCGTCCGCCCTCCCTGCACACCACCGCAGACCACGCCCCACCACACACCCCCATCGCCCGATTGAGGCCGGGGAGTCATCCGGCCGAACCTACTCGGGGTGGCTGTAGCTCAGGTGGTAGAGCAGGTCATCTACTGATTGGAAGGTTGGTGGTTCGATTCCTGGCTTCCCCTAGTCTGCATGCCAAATATCCTTGGGCAAGGTACTAACCGATGCATCCATCGGAGTATGAATGTGTGTGAATGTTAGCTATAAAAGCACTTAGAAAGATGTGCTTGTGCGAATGGGTCTGAATGGGTGAATGCACAAGTTGTGTAAAGCGCTTTGAGTGCTCAGATGAGTAGAAAAGCGCTATATAAGAACCAGTCCATTTACCATTTACTCCCCACCGGTTCCCGACCTTGGAACAGAGCAAAGTCCGTTGCGGAGGCCGCCCACACCTCCAATGGCGGCGAGCCTTGTCCGGGGGTCGGCCACACCTCCAGCAGCAGCGGCGAAACCGGTCCGGAGGCCGGCTACCCGGCAAGCCGGCACGACCCCGCCGCCCCCGGGAGGGGCTCACTACCCGGCGCATCTGAGGCTCCGGGGCAGCTCGATCCTCGACCTCGGGCACAGGTCGAGCAGGCTCCCCTGGCACGGGGACCGCTATCTCCCCTCCCGGTTTCTCCACCTCTTCCGGCTGGAGCGGCTCGTCCGCCGCTGGCTGGGGCGCTGGCGGGAGCGGCTCGTCCGCCGCTGGCTGGGGCGCTGGCGGGAGCGGCTCCGGCAGCCCCTCCCGCGACTCCTCTTCCTCCAGCAGGTGCAGACCCTCGCGCGCCTCGTCTGCCGCCTCCGGTCGGAGCGGCTCGTCCACCGCTCCCGGCAGGAGCAGCCCTTCACCCGGCTGTTCCCCCTCCTCCGGCAGGCGCAGATCCCCGCGCGCCTCGTTTGCCACCTCCGGCTGCTCAGGTGCCCCACGCGGCTCCTCCACCGCTTCGCTGTCCTCGGTACACACCTGTGGGGGTGGCGCCCAGGCCCAGAGCAGCGCCGCCAGCTCCCCAATCCGTTGCAGGTGGCGCTCGGACTGGTCCTGTATTTCTGCCTGCTGGCGACGCACCTCCGCCGCCTGCTCCCGCTGGGCGGCCGCCATTTCGGCCACCCTCTGGGCCAGCTCCCCCACTCCCTGGCTCCGATAAGGACCCGCCGTGCCGCCTCCTGGGTTTCGGCACCACTGTGGCAGGAATAAGGCACGGCGGGTCCAGGGATCAGTGTTTTCGGACATTTTATTCACGACACCTCACACCACACACCACACACACCTGAGAATGTATTATATTATACATACACATTAAAAGTGAATCTCTGTCCAAAAAATGCACTCAGTTTACTTTTTACTCACTATGAGCATCATTCATTATTCTCCCAGTAATTAAGGTTAGGATATGTATTTTTTTATTCCAATCCATTCTTCTTTTGCAGCAATTAAATAACCTTGATCAGATTTGATGGTTTTGTTACAGACTTTTCAAAAAAGTGTTTTTCTTTTCTTTCACAAATGTGGGATTAAATTGTGTTAAAATGTACAAAACAGCGATGTCATGTTTTGTGACGAGGACTCAGGCACAGAGAGACTTGATGAATTTAAGAATCTTATGATTTAATAAAGAAATTTGCAGACTTGCACAGAGATGGTAAAATTATGATGACTGATAACGGAGACAAAGACAACAAACAATGAGGACAGGGAGGAACCGGTTTAAATGCACCAAAGTGACTGTCAGAGAGAACTCGGGACAACATTTAAGGATGCAGGGACTGACAGAGACAGGTTTATCTTGCCCGGCTGGGCAGCTCTCTGAGTGCTCAGCACCCCCAAAGCTCTGATCCTAGAATCGCCCCTGGGGCAAGATACTAACCCCCACTTGCTCTGCGATGCATCCATCTGAGTATGAATGTATGTTAGTTAGAAAGCAGTGAGAACGCAGAGACATCAGTGCTTGTGTGAATGCGGTGTGTTGTATAGAGCGCTTTGAGTACTCTAGGAGAGTAGAAAAGCGCTATGTAAGAATCAGTCCATTTACCAAAGGTCTAGTGATGGATAAGAGTTCTGGAATTTGGGTTGCTCTTTCAGTTGGTGCTTGGGAGGGTAGAATCAATAAATATCCAGTTCATGATCTTTGTGCCAATTACAGTACAATATAAGTTTAAAATGTAAATTAATCATGTGCTTAAATCTTTCAAATTTTCACTTTCATCTACTAAACTAAGAAGATGGAAAGAAAAGGGGCTCGCCACCATTTGGTTTAGAATTGAAGAAACATCTTGGATGAGAGGCGAAACATCTTCAAGAAACTTAAATCAAAAAAATTGTTATTACTGTTCAAAAATAGGTCAGCTGTTCAAGAGTCTGATGGCAGTGGGGAAGAAGGAGTTGTTGAGTCTGGATTTCACACTTCTGAACCTCCGTCCCGAGGGCAGAAGTGTGAACAGTCCATGTTGGGGGTGTGTGGGGTCTTTGAGGGTGGAGGCAGCTCTCCTCTGGACTCTGCAATGGTAGATGCTCTGCAGAGAGGGCAGCGTACTTCTGGTGATCTTCTCTGCAGTTGTTATCACTCTCTGCAGGCGTTTGCGGTCAATGTCAGTAGTGCTGCCGTATCATGCAGTGATGCAGCTGGTCAGGGTGGGCTCCACAATGCAGCTGTAGAACCTGCTGAGGATTTTGGTCCACATGCCAAATGTCCTCTGCCTCCTCACGTATTACAGCCGCTGCTGAGCCTTCTTGACTTTCAAGATAAAGACCCTATAACGATACACATAAGCCCCACCAATCACACAAACACCTATGTGCCTACAATGGGGAAAAAAAACTCCATTTAACTGGAAAAAACCTCCAGTAGAACTAGGCTCGGGGAGTGGCGGCCGTATTGTAAACTCCTGAATCTCCTCTGAACCCTCAGAAAGCAAACAGAGTGGCAGCACATTATAACTTCTTAGCCAGTTTTAGGGCTTTGTTACCCTGGTTGCAGTGACCTTCCAGCTCTCAGAGGACCTTCAGAGCAGGTCAAGGGAGCCGATTAGGTCCAACTGTCAAGCCTTAACCACTCAGCCTTCCCTTTCAGGATAAATGACAGTTTACCATCATCCACTCAATGGTACTCACCTAACATTCATATCACTGGACTATGGAAGTAAGTAAGAACACATGGGGGGGGAAAGCACCACAGAAAAGCCCCAGTGGACCAGAAATTGAGAACTGTTTTACTATGAGGAGACAGTATGCTGTCACACAATATATTAGAAAAACCACACCAGCAACAACAACAGAGGTGTGGAAGAAGGAGGAGAGGATGGATATAAAGACGACAGACACATTTTAGTTCAGTTTGCCGTTCTTCCAGCAGTGATGGAGGAAACTGAACTCTGCTTTCAACAACTCTTTAACACCTCCTGCATGAGGCCCAGGCATCCACACTTTGAGATCATGCTGACTTATATTTTGCTGTCCTTCATTTCTCTACTTACTGTGATTCTTAACCTGTTGGTCATCATCTCTGTCTCACATTTCAGGTAGAAAGATATCAAACTGAATTGATCTCAAGCAGTAAGAAAGACATTTTTTTTCACAGATAGTATTTCTTTACTTTTTAAGCCTCTGCACTATATACTTAAATTTGAATAACACTTGATAGAGAAAACTAAATATAAAATATTGTGTTTTCTAGGGATGGGTATCGTTTAGGTTTTATCTGATACCGGTGCCAAACCGGTACTTTTGAAACGGTGCCGGTGCTTAAACGGTGCTCAAACCGGTGCTTAAAGAATGGAGAACACAAAATTGGTCCAAAAACCTCTCATGTTCAGCTGTTTTTTTTGTAAAAAGATAACAATGTTAGCCTTTTCTGCAGCTATAGGGCATATATGGTATCACTCTTGGCTGGAAGCAGTGCTTAAACAATGGAAAAAACAAAAACTTTGTCCAAAAACCTCTCATGTTTAACTGTTTCCCACTTTTTATTTGGTCATTTTAGCCTTTTTGGCCAGGGTGAAGGGAGTATCTGCCATCAAACAAGAAGACAGCCGCATGTAGCTATGATGATGTTTGCTAGTTCACCTTACATGCATTAATGTAATAACGTGGTTAGCCTACTCAACGTAAATTACACACGAACAACATTAAGCTACTCACGCAGAGAAGAACGGCTGCTGCTGCATCATCATCCTCATCATTTCTGCTACACTGGCAGGGCTAGGGGCCAGGACTCTACTCTTCAGCTTTTTGGGGGATGTTGCTAACTCTTCGTCCGATAACAGGCACCACACCTGCAGTAGATGCGCTCGGTGTGAGGTCTCGCAGCAAGCTATCAAATACGGCGCATTTTTCGGCTTTTAAAAAAAACGCTATGCGTCGCCAGGTGTTTCATCGGATTTCAGGTGTTACCTCCTTTCCACAGTATCACCTTAAAGCACTTGTTGCAGGCTGCTGAGTTTGCATCTTTTGCTGTGAAGTACAGCAAGACTTTTGACCGCTTCGCCTTGGGCATTTTTAACCTGTAGCTCTGCTCTAAAAGAACGTACGTACCTGGACCCGCCTACTATCCCCGGAAACGTAAAATGATTGGCTAGAATTCAAAGTGTATCACATCTCAGGAAAAAAAAGCACCGAAATAAAGCACCGAAATGTGCGCTGCTTTTCGGTCTGGTTACTACCGTTTATATCAGAACCGGTGCCATCATGGCACCGGATACCGGTACCCATCCCTAGTGTTTTCTCTCCCTATTCAGGCAGCTCCACACCCCCACCAACCTCCTGCTCCTTTCTCTGGCTGTCGCTGATTTCTGTGTGGGCCTCCTCTTGTTCTTCCAAATTGTGCTCATAGATGGCTGCTGGTTCCTCGGTGACATCATGTGCACTCTGTATCAATACCTAGCATATGTCATCACCTCGGCCTCAGTAGGAACCATGGTGATGATATCTGTTGATCGATATTTGGCTATTTGTTACCCTCTGCATTACTCCACCAAGATCACACAACAAAGAGTTAAAATTGTTGTCTGTTTGTGTTGGATCTGTTCTGTCATCTTTCAAAGTCTAATTCTGATGGATAACCTGAAGCAAACAGGCAAGTATAACTCTTGCATTGGAGAGTGTGTCTTTGTCATTAATTACATCGCAGGACTTGTTGATGTTACTTTTTCCTTTATTGTTCCCTTTACTGTGATTGTAGTTTTATATCTGAGAGTTTTTGTGGTGGCTGTGTCTCAGGCTCGTGCCATGAGGTCTCAGCTTGCAGTCACTCATCAGCGATCAGCTAAAGTTACTGCAAAGAAATCTGAGCTGAAAGCAGCCTGGACTCTTGGTATTGTTGTCGTTGTGTTTCTTATATGTATGTGTCCATATTACTGTGTGGCTCTCACAGGCCAAGACAGCTTGCCAAGTGCTTCATCACTGACATTTGTTCTATGTTTAGCCTACTTTAACTCATGCCTGAACCCCATTATATATGTCTTTTTCTACCCCTGGTTCAGAAAATCTATAAAAGTCATTGTTACTCTTCAGATACTGGAGCCTGACTCTTCTAAAGCCACCATGCGTTAGACCAAGATTTTGAAACTCTTCATCACACACAGACACACACACACACACACACACAAATAAATAAACTACTCACAACTAATAAAGTACTCATTGGTTTTCTTATATATTTTTTAAAAGACCCAAAGCCGAAGTCCTTTACAATGACAGCTTCTTTTTTTCTTGTTGATGATTCTTTAAATAACAGATGAAGTAATGTGAACGGAGTGGAAAAAAGCCTTTGTAGTGCATATGTAGTATGTCTTTACATTTTTATGTTAGCCTAACAAACATAGGGTGCTGTTCATTTTCACTTGTTTGCCCAAAGCACAAAATGTTTAATTAATGTGTAGTTAACACATTTTTACTGTTTTACTTTGCACTACTTTTTGTAGTCACCATAGAAAAAAATGTATGCACATATAAGTAGTGGGTTCCTGCATTGTGTCTGACAGTGAAAGATAGAACTCCAAGCAAATAACTTGCCCACTCCAGCTCCCATAACCAAATATAAACCGGTGGGAAAAGAGTTAGCTCAGCCCACTACAACTTCCAAGCAAGCAGGACTTATCTGTTCATGCTAACATTAGCAGTGTCTATACACATCCGTGGAAGACATTCAATTCAGGTTGATTTATATAGCACCAAATCACAACAGCAGTCGCCTCGAGACACTTTATATTGTACAGTAGACCCTACAATAATAGATACAGAGAAAAACCCAACAATCATATGACGCCCTATGAGCAAGCACTTTGAAAAACTCCCTTTTAACAGGAAGAAATTTCCAGCAGAACCAGGCTCAGGGAGGGGTGGGGCCATCTGCTGTGTTTGGTTATGGAGAGAGAAGGAAAACAGGATAAAGACATGTTGTGGAAGAAAGACAGAGGTTAATAACAGATATGATTCAATGCAGAGAAGTCTGTTAACACATAGTGAGTGAGAAAGGTGACTGGAAAGGAAAAACTCAATGCGTCATGGGAATCCCCGGCAGCCTATGTCTATTTAAATACTCTAGGAACAACAAGTAGGCCTGCAGTGCGAGAGCGAAGTGCTCTAATAGGGTGATATGGTACTACAAGGTCATTAAGATAAGATGGGGCCTGATTATTTAAGACCTTGTATGTGAGGAGCAGGATTTTGAATTCAATTCTGGATTTAACAGGAAGCCAATGAAGGGAAGCCAAAACAGGAGAAATCTGCTTTCTCTTTCTAGTCCCTGTCAGGACTCTTGTTGCAGCATTTTGGATTAACTGAAGGCTTTTCAGGGAGTTTTTAGGACTTCCTGATAATAATGAATTACAGTCGTCCAGCCTGGAAGTAATAAATGCATGAACTAGTTTTTCAGCGTCACTCTGAGACAGGATATTTCTAACTTTAGAGATGTTGCACAAATGGAAGAAAGCAGTCTTACATATTTGTTTAATATGTGCGTTGAAGGACATGTCCTGGTCAAAAATGACTCCAAGGTTCCTCACAGTGTTACTGAAGGCCAAGGTAATGCCATCCAGAGTAAGAATCTGGTTAGATACCATATTTCTAAGATTTTCAGGGCCGAGTACAATAACCTCAGTTTGATCTGAATTAAGAAGCAGAAAGTTAGCGGCCATCCAGGTCTTTATGTCTTTAAGACATTCCTGCAGTTTAACTCATTGGTGTGTGTTATCTGGCTTCATGGACAGATAGAGCTGGGTGTCATCTGCATAGCAGTGAAAATTTATGCTATGTCTTCTAATGATGCTACCTAAGCGAAGCATGTATAATGTAAACAGAATTGGTCCTAGCAAGATGATTAATAATTTAACTGTTGTACATTTGTGACTGATGATGATGATGATAATTCATGATTCGTATTGTTGCATAGACTTGCAGAAAAATGTATTTGTTTACCGGTAAACTGAATTGAACTTGATGTGCTAATGCAGCGGTCCCCAACCCCCGGGCCTCGGACCGGTACCGGTCCGTGAGTCGTTTGGTACCGGGCCGCGAGAGTTGAGGCTCAGGTCTGAAGTGTATGGTTTTCAGGGGTTTTATCGGTTTTCAGTGTTATTTTGTGATAAGAGACAATATTATCAAGTAATCAGGTATAATGAAATAACACTCAGACACTTGTAACAGTTCAACGTGCACGGGTGGGAGCTCAAGTGAGGCCCACACCCTGCAGCAATTCTCTGCCTTTATTTATACACAGCATGAAACATACAAGAAAGGAAGTAACATTCCCTAGCCAAACAGGCAGGTGTGAGATCTCGGAACTTATGTTCAAAAAAGGTTATGTTCTTACAAGGTCATTTCTTACTCTTTGGGTGGCGGTTTCCTGTGAGATAATGTGAGAGCAAAACAAGTCTTTTTAAGGCAAAGTGTAGACAGTTGTGCAAGTGGTTAAGTAAAAACAGAAATATGAACACTCTTAGCTTTAGTATATCAGCAATAATGATTAATAAAATGTCTTAATAATAAAAATCTTCTGACATCCCCTCCTGTTGTTCAAATTTCTGTAATAACAGCATTGCTATTGGTTCAATTCATAACCTCTTGCCTAAACATTTTCGGTCAGAACGTCATTGAGCAATCCTGGGTTCAATTAGACTTCAACATCATCACATGAATCCTTTTCCAAAACATCTTCCATTTGAGGCAGTGTTACATAAGCATTGATAGAGGTCATCACTATGTTTGATACCATTTTCTTCAGACAGGGTATTACACATGTTGTGAAAACACATAAAAGTAAAAGTAAAATTCCAACAAAAACAAGTCCTTTAATCAGTAGGGACTTCCAAGAACCACTTAGCAACCATGTGAGCCAATCTTCAGTGCTTGTGACATAGTCTTGTTGCTGAGCGTCCTTAATCTTTCTCAAAGCGTTCAGAGCGTCAGTCATGTTTTTGTTGTGGTTGATACTTTACGTGAGTGAAGTCAGTTGCTTGGCTCTTCTGGTTTTACAGGTTAGATTGATCTCCTGTTTTTCTACCGGGCAGGTGGGGCCAGGTGGCTGTTTTCGCTGTGTCTTCAGTGGAGACCAGGAACACCCGGGCTTCCGGTGAGATGACTAAGAGCGAGAAGGTCAAGGGCGGGCGGGTTAGGCCCAATCAGCCCTTCCTCCACTCCTAGATCACCTTGGCCTGGGGGAACCGGCGTCTAGTCAGTTGGTGCGTTCTGCACTTTCTTTGTGTGGCTCTGATGAATCCACGAGGGTCGTTCTGCTATTTTGCATGCAGTTGGGGTCGTCAGCAGCACCTGATAGGGGCCCTCCCACCTCGGTGAACTCCAATTTTTCCTGTGGAGTACTTTAATCAGGATCCAATCGCCTGGTTTCAACCTGGAAGAGACTGGAGAAGAATCACTCGGCAGTTGGTTGTTTAGCACAATCTCTTTGTTTTCAAGCAGTTTAGTCATCCATTCAGCTAGGGTGGTTTCCCTTACTGATTTGTCTATTGGCTCGCTTGTGATCGGCAGTGGAAATGGTCTGCCATGAATGATTTCAAAAGGTGTGAGCTTCTGAGAGCCTTGCGTCAGTCTCATCCACATTTTTACTAGGCCTACACACTCGGGCCATGGCCTTCCTGTTTCTTCCATGCATTTTCTTAATCTTTGTTTTATTGTACCGTTAGTTCTTTCCACTAGTCCGGCACTTTGTGGATGGTATGCACAGTGATGTTTGATGCTAAATCCTAAGGCTTCAGAGACCTTGCTAATTATGTCATTTACAAAATGTGTTCCATTGTCACTCCGTATCAGGCTAGGGATGCCATATGTGGGTATGAAATGATTGCATAAGCATTTTGCTACTGAAATTGCATCTGCTCTTTTTACTGGATAGATTTCTGGCCATTTTGAAAATACATCTATAATTACTAGAGCATATTTCGAATTTTGGCATTCATTCAATTCGATAAAGTCCATGTGGATTGTATGGAATGGGTGAGGTGGTGTGGGAAAATGACCTCTTTTGGGTCTGAGATTTCCCTGTGCATTGTGTTTTTGGCAAATCATGCATGTTCTGATAAATTCTTTTGCTGAATTTTCGAAATTTTGAGTGTAGAAGTGTTTAGAGAGAATATCTATCATCCCTCCTGTTGACACGTGCGTCGAGCCATGTGTCACTAATGCTGCTGTCTTGTGTAGAGATTTTGGCAATATTGGTTTGCCATTACAGGTCATTAAGTCATTTTTCAGTTGTGCGCCACATTTTAACCACTTCTTTTGTTCTGCAGTGGGTGCGGCTTTCTGTTCATCTTTCAGTACATCAAGTGGTATTAACTCTGTGGTTTCAGACATTAAGGTTTCTATTGGCTGATGTGCTGCCTTTTTTGCAGCTATGTCTGCAAAGTTGTTGCCTTTAGTAATTTCAGAGTCATCTTTTTGGTGTGCAGCACATTTGCATAATGCCAGCTTCTTTGGCAGAGTTATAACTTCTAGTAGTTGTTTTAAAAGATTTCCGTGTTGCACAGGGTTACCGGTAGAAGTAACCATACCTCTGTTTTGCCAGATTTTTGCAAAATGATGTACTGCTGCAAAAACATATTGGCTGTCTGTGTATATGTTTATCTTTTGTCCCTCATGTAGTTGACATGCTCTGATGACAGCCGTCAGTTCAGCTGTTTGAGCAGAGTGTGAGGAAGTTAGTGGTTTAGCTTCTAAAACCTTGTCAGCTGTGGTTACTGCATAGCCCACACAGTTTCTCCCCAAACTATTTTTGGATGCTGAGCCATCTACAAAAATGTTAGTGAAGGTCAGTTGCGGTGTGCTATGAATGTCAGCTCGTGGTTTCGTTTCCTCATCTAATTTTTGCATGCAACAGTGTTTTTCTCCGTCTGCTGAAGTGGGGAGAAGTGTGCTTGGGTTTAGTTGTCCACACTTCTCAATTGTAATGTGTGACTGTGATAGCAGAATGCCTACATATGAGAGCTGTCTTGCATGTGTAAGATAAGACAAGTTTGCTTGCAGTAAGATGGAGGTTACAGCATGGGGAACTTTGATAATTAATTTATGACCGAGAACAATGTCGGCAGACTTTTTTACTGCCTCTGCTGCGGCTGCACATGACTGTATGCACGTAGGCAAGCCTGAAGCAACTGAGTCTAATTTACACGAGTAAAAGGCGAGTGGTCGTTGTTTTTCCCCAAATGCTTGTGTTAGAACGGCCTTCATATAGCCTGCACCTCCGTCTACATGCAAATAAAATAATTTGTCATAGTCTGGCAAGGCTAAGACTGTGCGTGTTTGTAGGGCAAGTTTCAAATCATTAAATGCTTTTTCTGCTTCTGGTGTCCATTCTATTTTATCTTTCAGTGCTAGATTTTTTCCATAAATTAAGTTTTGCAAAGGTTGAGCTAACAGAGCATATTCAGGTATCCAGCATCTGCAAAAGTTGCAGAGACCTAAATAACTCATCATCTGTTGTTTTGTGAGTGGTTTTGGAGCATTCTGTACTGCTAGTTTCCTGCTGTCTAACAGTGTTCTTCCCTCCCTTGTAAGCTTGTGGCCAAGGTATGTGACCTCTGAGCTCCACAGTTGTAATTTGTGCTGTGAGACTTTGTGGCCTTGTTCAGCTAAATGTTGTAATACTGTTATTGTGTTCGCTTTGCAGTCTGCCTGTGTGTGTCCCGTGATCAGTATGTCATCTACGTACAGGAGAAACTGTCCTGGGGCAGGGAGAGTGCAAAGCGACATAGATTTCCTTAAAGCTTCTGCATACAGGGTGGGGCTGTTCTGGAAACCCTGAGGTAACCTTGTATATGTGTACTTCTGATTATCAAAGGTGAAACCAAACAGAGCCTGTGAGTCAGAATGTAGCGGTACAGAGAAGAATGCATTTGATAGGTCTATAACCGAAAACCATTGCTCTTTTGGTGTTACTTGATTTAGGATTGTGTGTGGATTTGCTACCACAGGTGGGATTTGTTCTGTTACGTCATTTATTGCTCTGAGGTCATGTACTAGGCGATACTTTCCTGTGTTTGCTTTTTTCACTGGAAAGATCGGAGTGTTACAGGTCACTTTGGTTGTTTTTACTAAAATGCCTGCTTTCTCCATATCTGCAATTACTGGCCTGATGCCTGCCTTTGCTTCTGCTGTTAAGGGATATTGTGGTTTGACTGGCCTGTAGGTTGTGGTGGTTTTTACTACAACGGGATCTGCTCCTTTAATTAATCCTACATCTGTAGAGCCTGTAGACCACAGCGTTATGGGCAGTTGTTGTAGTTCTGGGTGTAACTCTAATGAGAGTGCATGTCAGTTCTCACTATCTTCCTGCACGTATACATTAGTGCTGTCAATCATGTGGGTGGCTGGGTGGGTAGTGAGTACCCACCCTAATGTGTATCTCATGCATCCTGTTCTGCGACCTTGAAGCCATCCCTCATGTGTTTCTTCAGTTTTTTCATATCTGTCCCTTTCAACTTGAGCGAGAACGCGGCCTAAATCTTTCCACTCAGTGCTGTCATTGTGTGCTACTGATACATGTGGTTTTGGCATCCTGTTCACTCGTTGCACTATTTCTGGCTGAAGTACAGAGCAGACTGCATTACCACTTTTAGTGACATATAGGTGCTGCAATGTAAGCATTTGTGGGCCTAGTTTATGCACCTGTAAGTCATATATGGGGTCATGACCTGGGCTTTGTTTGAACCTCAGTGTGTTGTGATACTCTGTGTAGCCCTGCCGTGTTGAGTGGGTTGGCAGATATTGATTTGCTATGTGTTGCAAAGGTTCTAGTGAGGGCAGGTCTAATGTCCAGTAGTAGTGCGGCTCTCCCTGCCCTTCACACACATTAATCTGACAGTCAGTGAGGTTTTGCTCTTCATTCAACATTAACTTAGCATACATGCCTTCTGGCCCTGGCAATACACCTATTTGCAGTTTTCCTAAGGAGTCTCTCCCTAGAAGGTTAACTGGGCAGGATGGGTCATATATACATTGATTTTTGCAGCTGCGTCCACTGTCTGTATGTACTAACAGTAGGCTCTCTGTTAAAGACTTAATGCTGGTGTGCCCTGATGCTGATTTCACTATCATGGTGTCACTGGAGTATTTCAGATTCGGTGGTTTTTGATTTAACACAGTTTTACATGCGCCTGTGTCACATAGCATAGTCATAGGTTCGTTGTTTACATGAATAATTACTGTGGGTTTATGTTCAGAGCCTAAAAGTAATTGTTGTATGTTATAGATTTCAGTTTCATCCTCAATGTTTTGTTCAGCTTCAGTATTTTGCTCTAGTCACATACTTTCTCTGTCACTATGATTCTCTTTTTTGTTTCTGCAGTCTCGTGCAAAATGTCCTTCTTTTCCACAATTATAACAACGGTTGTCTCTGTCATTTCTGTGCTTCCTGTTACCTTTGTAACCTCTGCTTTTCTGTCCCTTTCCTCTGTGTTGTCCTTGACCCTGTCCTCTGTATTTACCAGAAAATGCTATGACACCTGTGTCGGGATCTACAGTGAAAACACCTCCTTTTTCCTTCTTTTTCAGCACTCTAGTTGCATGCTCTGCATATTGTAGGGCGTCTGCTAGATTTCCTGTGTTTATTGTCACCCAGTGCTTTTCGACATGGGCTCTGACTGCGGGACGGAGACCATTTAGAAATGCATTTTTTAACTGCTGTTGGTAAGGTCTTTCAGGGCGGTCTTCATAATCTAGGCCTGAATGTTGTCGGAAAACCGGGCGTAGCCGATCGAGGAAGTCTGATGGTGTTTCGGCTTCCTTTTGTTTTACTTCTCCTATTTTGGAATAATCTGCTCTGGGGGCTAAACGAACCCTAATTCGGTCATATAAGTCTGTCAAGGTGTTCATTAAATCTAGGGAATCTGGGCCAAGAGGTCTTCCTTGGTCATCTGCACCTGTAAAACCGTCTTTCACTGTCCCCATTCTCAATCCTAGCAGGTCTTGCACTACTTGAAGCATTTCATGACCGTTTAGGCCCCATTGAGTTCTAATTAGTTCCACTGCGTCTCTCCACTGTTGAAAGCCTTCATTTAAAGATGGAACATCTTTTTCGACATTTTGTCTGTCAGCTTGGGTCCATGGTCTAAAAGCATACACAAATGGGTTTATATCTCTTTTTGCGTTCTCACCACCTATCAACTGTCCATATCTGGGATTAGGCGCAGCTATCATTGGAAAAATTCCAGAGGGTCCTGGAGGATCTACAATACCTCCCATGTCCCTGCCTGACGGGTCTTTCCCTATGTCTTCCTGTGGGTTTCTTGTCATACAGTTTAATGCACTTCGGGCTTGGGCATAAGGATTAGGATTAGGTTGACTAGTGAAGGGATTTTTTGATTGTGGCTCTGGTGCTGACGGTGCTGGTACATAAAGTGGCGGCTGTAGGCTTTGTAATGTTGTTTCCTTTTTCTTTTTTCTTTTTTCACTACGTCTGTCTTCCTCCTCTTTCCATGCTTTGAAATATTTTAACTCTTGAGTACGTTTTATTTTCTTTTTAGGACTTTTTGCATTGTTTAATTCTGCTTGGAGGGTCTCCTTTAAAGTTATCACTGCAGAGGGATTACATTTTCCCTCCCACGCAGGGCATTTAAACTTTTTTGGATTCCTCCATCTGTTTGCACTAATTTGTCCGGCGCCTGGACATTTTTTCTCTAACCACTGCTCGTCAGCAGTGAGTTTTGTTGATTTATTACCCATTTTCACTAATTTGTTTTAAATGTTTTATGTTTAGGTACCTTGAAAATTACAGCTTTTTAACTTTTACACACACAAACAGCCGTGGTGCTTTCTCTGGCACGAGGGATGAGAGAGGTTATTAACACAGCCTTCTACTTTCAAGCTACCCTTGAAAGCGGTGTTAATTTTATGTGATGAAGCACAACCTTTTTCTCGTCCCACCAGTACTTCAGCACCAGTCGGCAAACAATACGGTGGAATAGTTCAGCCTCCCTATTGTGCTGTAAATGTAACTTATTCCACCAACAAAACAATAAAACAGAAATATTTCGCGCGTTTAAAGGTTTTTATTATGACGCTTTTCCCTCTAAAATAGCTACCAACCCTCTTTCAGGCGAGCATTTACATTTAGAGTTTCCTATAATAGCTACCAGTCCTCTCTTAGGACGAGCATTTACATTGTAGGAGCTTCCTATAATAGCTACCAGTCCTCTCTTAGAACGAGCGTTTACTTGTAGGAGCTTCCTATAATAGCTACCAGTCCTCTCTTAGAACGAGCGTTTACTTGTAGGAGCAGCGTCAACTCTTATTCGAATTTTTCGCAAGATGTGGGTGAGTGTTAAATATTCACCTGATTTATTTCGTGGTTGTTTAGGTCTGCTCCATCAACCCCCAACGTCGTGGACCACTTTATAAGAACGCTGGCCAGAACCCGAATTATAGCGTCTCTGGTCTTTATCCTCTGCCTGGAGAGGAGCTGTCGACAGACTTCAGCGCGGGCTTCTCACGACGTCAGGACTTGATGAAGGTTTCCTAGTGGAGCATGAAAAAGAAAATAATCAATGTCCACTCCGGCTCGGAGGACCATTAAAAATGATAAGAGACAATATTATCAAGTAATCAGGTATAATGAAATAACACTCAGACACTTGTAACAGTTCAACGTGCACGGGTGGGAGCTCAAGTGAGGCCCACACCCTGCAGCAATTCTCTGCCTTTATTTATACACAGCATGAAACATACAAGAAAGGAAGTAACATTCCCTAGCCAAACAGGCAGGTGTGAGATCTCGGAACTTATGTTCAAAAAAGGTTATGTTCTTACAAGGTCATTTCTTACTCTTTGGGTGGCGGTTTCCTGTGAGATAATGTGAGAGCAAAACAAGTCTTTTTAAGGCAAAGTGTAGACAGTTGTGCAAGTGGTTAAGTAAAAACAGAAATATGAACACTCTTAGCTTTAGTATATCAGCAATAATGATTAATAAAATGTCTTAATAATAAAAATCTTCTGACATTTTGTTATCGTTTTTATCGTTTACTCGGTTTTCCTGGGTCTTTTCACGTGTGTTATGAATAAATCTTCTTTTGTTCGTTACCGGTAGTAGTTTTATTTTGTTGTATTTATCCGCGACACCTTAAAGGCCGGTCCGTGAAAATATTGTCGGGCATAAACCGGTCCGTGGTGCAAAAAAGGTTGGAGACCGCTGTACTAATGGACATTTTTCTGGCCTAGAGGTCAGGGTTTTTTTCCCCACCTTCAATTGATCTTCTTCACATTGAAGTGGGGAGCCGGATGGGCCATTCTTTTTTCCCCTCTTTTCCCCCATTTTGTAGTCTTTGGATTACGGACATATTTCCCCATTACATGAAGCTGGACCCTAAGGAGGAATTCCATAAAAGCAAACTTTAAAAAAGAAACTTTAACAAAGGACCAAAAGGACTCTTAACAAAAGGACTCTTGCACAGAAAAAAATCACAGCATTAATTTATTAATTAATTGTGGGCATTTATTTATGTTGTGTGTTGTTTTAATTATTTTGTTCCATCTCCCCTTTCCCCCATTTATTCAATATATTTTTGGTTTTTCCTCAAAAAGATATCTCTGGTCTCGTCATTCACACCATCTAGGCTGCATAAAGAACTATTTCTTCTGCGCGTCAGTCAGTAAACTCACCCACTGCAATAAAACTAGCCCTTAAATAACTTTGTGTTACAATGGGGTCTAAAAGACACGTTGATGGTTTGGAGGAAGTAATTATTGAAGTTAACTCAGAAAGATCAATTGGAGAAAAAGAGTCTAACTTAACATCAATGGTACTAAGAGTAGCTGTAGATAATATTACATCTGTGGGATGA
Source organism: Neolamprologus multifasciatus (assembly GCF_963576455.1). Classification (NCBI taxonomy): domain Eukaryota; kingdom Metazoa; phylum Chordata; class Actinopteri; order Cichliformes; family Cichlidae; genus Neolamprologus; species Neolamprologus multifasciatus. Next base: position 2,824,841 of record NC_140454.1, on the reverse strand, counting down.
TTATTGGTAATTTTCTCTCTAATGATTAAAAGTTGATTTGTGAAGAAGTTCATGAAGTCATTACTAGTTAACGTTAAAGGGATGGTTGGCTCCACAGAGCTCTGACTGTTTGTCAGCCTGGCTACAGTGCTGAAGAGAAACCTGGGGTTGTTCTTATTTTCTTCAATCAGTGATGAATAATAAGATGTTCTGGCTTTGTGGAGGGCTTTCTTATAAAGCAACAAACTATTTCTCCAGGCTAAATGATGATCCTCTAAACTTGTGACACGCCATTTCCTCTCCAGCTCCATCTGCTTTAGGCTACGTGTTTGAGATTATACCACGGAGTCAGGTACTTCTGATTAGAGACCTTAGTTCTCACAGGAGCTACAGTATCCAGAGTCGTACATAGTGAGGAGGTAAAATTCTTAACGACATAATCGACCTCTGTTGGGGTAGCATTCAGATAGCTGCTCTGCTCTGTGTTGGTACAGGCCATTGAAGATGATAACAGTGGGTGGATTATATTCTTAAACTTAGTTACAGCGCTTTCAGAAAGACATCTACTGTGATAAAGTCTACTCTCCACTGCTGAATAAGCAATTATTGTAAAATCTTACTTTATATACTTTAATACAATCATATTTTGGTGTACCCTCTGTATCCATCTCCTCTTCCTTTTTATTTTCTCTTTTGTTGTAGCTTATAATCCCAGTAATGGTCCCCATGTTGGAAGTTCCAGATGTAGTTCACAAGGAGAACGAACAATGAACAAATAGGTCTAGGTAGCTGTAGCTCAGGAGGTACAGAAGGTCATCTGCTGATTGGAAGTCTACTCTCCACTGCTGTGTAATCAATTATTGTAAATGCAAATGTTATCAGGAAATGATCAGACAGCACAGGGTTTTCAGGAAACACTGTTAAATGTTCAGTTTCTATGCCATATGTTAAAACAAGATCTAGAGTGTGATTAAAGTGGTGGGTGGGTTCTTTTACATTTTGAGAGAAACCAATTGAGTCTAATAACAGATTAAAATCCATGTTGAGGCTGTCATTTTTAGCATCTACATGGATGTTAAAATCACCCACAATAATTATTTTATCTGAGCTCAGAACTAAATCAGATATAAAGTCTGAGAAATCAAACAGAAACTCTGTGTAAGGCCCAGGTGGACGATAGATGATAACAAGTAAGACTGGTTTCTGAGTTTTACAGCTGGGGTGGACGAGGCTAAGCATATGGCTTTCAAATGAATTGTCTGGGTCTTTGGTTGATTAATAGGCTGGTGTGAAAAATTGCTGCCACACCGCCCCCTCGGCCTGTGCTTCGAGGTTTCTGGTAGTTAGAATGACTGGGGGGTGTTGATTCATTTAAACTAACATAATCATCCTGCTGCAACCAGGTTTCTGTAAGGCAGAGTAAATCAATTTGTTGATCAATTATTAAGTCATGTACTAACAGAGACTTGGAGGAGAGAGACCTAATATTTAATAATCCACATTTCACTGTTTTACTCTTTGGTTCAGATGTGGATACTGTATTGTTCTTTCTTTGTAATTGTTTATGTTTAAGTTGTTTGTTGCTGGTTTTTAGTTTGTTTTTTGTCTTTTTGGAAGCTGACACAGTCTCTATGGAGATGGGTTTTTGGGGGGGTAGCAGGAGGAGAGAAGCTGCAGAGAGGCGTGTAAGACTGCAACTCTGCTTCTTGGTCCCAACTCTGGATAGTCATATTTTGAGGGGTTTAATAAATTTGTCCATATTTCTAGAAATGAGAGCTGCTCCATCCAAAGTGGGATGGATGCTGTCTCTCCTAACAAGACCAGGTTTCCTCCAGAAGGTTTGCCAATTATCTATGAAGCCCACAGGTTTCTGGGACACCACTCAGACAGCCAGCAATTTAAGGAGAACATGCAGCTAAACATGTCACTCCTGGTCTGATTGGGGAGGGGACCAGAGAAAAGTACCGAGTCCCACATTGTTTTGGCAAAGTTGCACACCGATTCAATATTGATTTTAGTGACCTCTGATTGGTGTCATTACTGCCGACGTGAATTATGATTTTACTGTATTTACGTTTACTGCTTAGCCAGCAGTTTTAAATTTCCTTCAATGTCGCCTGCTCTGGCCCCTGGAAGACAATTGACTATGGTTGCCGGTAGGGATGGGTATTGATAAGATTTTCATGATTCCGAGTTCATTTTCGATTCTGTTTAATGATTCGATTCTTTATCGATTCTCTTATCGATTCTTTTTAAAAAAGGAGAACACTAAGGTCGATTAGCTTAGAACTTTGTTTTATTTCTTCTCTTTGAACAAGATAGAAATTTAGGAGTAATATGGCCTTACAAACCCAACAGTGAGATCTTAAGAGATCCACAGCCTACGGCTCTTCAATGGGGTGTCACAGGATCCCCAGGAAAAAAAAATTGTAAATGTAAAATAATAAAATAAATATTCTTCTGTAGCAATAACAAAGTATAACATAAATTCTTCTGTAGCAATTACACAAGAATATCCAGTAATCTCCCTGCCTACAATTAAACACATTCACTTACCAAAAATCGGGGCATCTGCTGTGGCAAATGGGTTCAAGCCTTTTACCACAAACTTAGTCACTGCTCGGTGACATTCGTCTATCCTGACCTGAAAGGAGACGCTACCGGTAGACTGCAGCGAGAACTGCCAGCATCTGAGCCAGACTCTGTTTGTCTCTCTCATCATGGTCACCTAAATGCACAGTAATGGCCGGTTTTGTAATAAGGCAGATCGCGCTAACATAATATGCACTGTTAGTTGATTATTTACCTGCCGCATTAACGGGAGAGGACGTGCAAACGTTACCGCTGCTGCTGGGTTGAGATTCATGAGTCCGGAGCAGAATTAAAAACACGACATTCATTTAAGGTCATCGCGTGTTTTGTGAGCAAATGCTTTTGCATATTCGTATTGTTTCCTCCCTTAAATGAAATATCTACTTTGCAAGTATTGCAAGTTGCCCTGTTGTCATCCGTTCTCGTAAAGTAGAACCAAACTTTTGAGCATTTGAGCCGCTTAGGCGCCGTGCTTCCTGCCAGGTAAATGACGCTCCGCAACGTGGTCACGTCATTCCGCTTGACTGGAATCGATAAGAGAATCATTTGCAAAAATGGCAAACAATTCCAAGGAAATGAAACAGTGGGAACCGGTTCTCAACAAGAACAGGGTTTCGATACCCATCCCTAGTTGCCGGTGTCTCTAGCTTCACATGTCCGAGAACAGAATCACCAATTACCAGAGTTTGACCCCCAGCGGGTGTGTCGCTGAGTGGGGAAAAACGGTTAGACACATGAACGGGTTGGTGGTGTACCTGGGGCTTCTGTTTAGGACTATGCTTCCTCCTCACCGTCACCCAGCTGCCCTCTTTCCCCAGCTGCTTGGGATCTGCCGGGGAACAGCTAGTGGGGCCTACGCTATCTTCGGCTGCACCAGCTACAGGGGCCTGGCTAGCTACGGGTGAATGAAGGGTGCGAAGCCGAGTCTCCAATTCAGTAATCCTGACCTCCAGAGCTGCGAATATGCTACATTTGTTACAAGTATCATTAGTGCTAAAGGAGGCCGAGGAGTAACTAAACATCTGACACAATGAGCAAGAAAGTGCAGGAGGGACAGGTGAAGAAGCCATGCTGCTAACGAGTCGGCTACGAGCTAAGCTAAGCTTGCGAATAGATAGAATACTGCATGATGACTTTTTCCTTGCTTAGAACTGATTGTTCTTTTCATTGTTTAGAACTGATTGTTCTTTATAAAATGTGTTCTGATATTTTTATCTGAATCTTCCCACAGCGATAGTAAGAAGTTGAACAAGCAGTTCTGACCTCGCACACACACACACACACACACACACACACACACACACACACACACACACACACACACACACACACAATCGCATACGCACATACTCACGTATCAACATTCCACTGAACAATGGTTTTCATTTTTCTTGTCTATAAATAAAGACAAGTGCAAGAACAGAGCGCGCACTTCACAGGGTCTCCACTCTGATGTGAGCGCTCTGTGACCGCCCTTGCAGGTAAAATCTGCAGCGTGTGTGTCTCCACTCTCTGAATCTCAGCTGAAGAAGTGTCTCTTGAAATAAATCTCTTGACAGACAGTGAGTAAATACTTTGGCTATAAATTAGGTAGTGAGTACACGGAAAGTGTGCTTCGGATGAAGCACGTTAAGATTATACTATGAAAAAAGAATGTATTTAAAAGTTTTTTAATTACATTGCTAAGCAGATAAGCTACTCAGAAACACCCACTGGCTGTATCCCAATTCAGGGTCTGCAGCCTTAAAGGCCGCATTTTAAGGCAAATTACTTCACAGCGACGCGACAAAGGCTGTCCCAATTCAAAGGCTGCTCGAAATGCGGCCCTCAAATGCGCCATTCATTTCATTGAATTTTAAGGACGTGGCGGTGTAGACTTCGTGGCCCAACATATCCCAGAATGCATAGCGCGGCAGTGGGTGCGGAAGAGGGGCGGCCGAAGAGTAAACTTTTAAAAGTAAGTACTGAATATTATGTCACTTATTTATGTGCGAATGTTTAATAACGAAGAACATTAAAACATTACTGTTGGCCACATGTCGGAAAAGTTATGTGACATTAGTTACGTTTGTACTAACTTGGTTTTAAAGCCTTTAAAAAAAAATAACACCCCTGCTTGTGCCATCTTTTTGATTGATGGCCCCAGCCTTGACCTTTTGACCCTACCGGAAGTACTCCAGAAGTGTCTAATCGAATCCAGATGTGTGTAATATGATCCATAAGTGCGACGAAGTGCATTCGTTGAGGAGAGGGGGCTACTCCGGAAGTGTCTAATCGATTCCATATGTGCGACATCACATCCGGTGTGAAAAAAAATTATGTTCTCTCCCTTAGAGGGAGGTAGGAGAATAAAAACAGAGGGGGCCGGCGCACACTTTTCTATGCACAGTCAAGATGGAGCCTTTCACTCTGCAGCCCTGCGTTCCTCTGTACTTGGACGGGGAAGAGATCTGCCCTCCTGAGGCCGTAAGCATGGGAGGCAGCAGCGGCGAGTGGTCCTCATCGGTGATCAGATGCAATGCTCCGCGGAGAGAAGAGAAAAATAAGAGCGTCTTCATGTTCCGCAGCCAGATACCAGCTCCGAGGAGCTTGCGGGGAGAATGGCCTCTACCTTTTGAGGGGTGTGGAAAGTGAAAATAAAAACCTTATATAGCGCTTGGTGGAGGAAAGCTACACCATTGCTTGTATGTGTTAAAAAAAATATCCCTTTGTGAAAAGAGCACCTCGCACATATTCAGAAATCGGCCTTACTTAAACAATTAAAACACCCTCGGTTAAGGTATTGTGTGGGAAAGACTTTTCTTTTTTAAAGTCCCTTTTACAACAGACAGAAAAACAAACCCTAAAAGAAAACAGTCTTGTTTTACACACACCAAGGAGGAGTCAACAACACCTCTAATCAATATTAGTATTTCTTATTGCTTATAACCTACAGTGCGCCCACCTCGTGCGTGTAAAGTATCCCTTAGTGGGAAAAAAAAGCACCGCGCCCGTAGTTGGAAATCAGCTCTAAATAATTTTTATTAAAACACCCTCGGTTAAGGTATTGTGCGGGAAAGAGTTTTCTTTTTTTTGAGTCACTTTTACATCAGGTTTTCTCATTAGCAGAAAACTCTGGATAGACAGAAACTCTAAAAGAAAAGTGTCTTGTACAACGCACATCAAGGAGGAGTCAACAACCCTTCTAATCATTATTAGTATTTCTTAATGCCTCCGGCCAAGCAAAGAATTTTATAAAGGCCTCAACTCCTTGTACGTGCAAAATAACCCAGAGTAAAATTTTTTTAAAAAAAAGCACATATTCAGAACTCCCAAATCCCAAATAATTTATTAAATCACCCCGATGAGGTATTTTGGTTTTGTGCAGCCACTCTTTCTCAGACCAAGTTTTTCTTCATTTTTTGAGCTACTTTTACAACGGGTTTTCTCATTAACAGAAAATAGACAGAATCCCTAAAAGAAAATGGCCTTGTTTTACACACATCAAGGAATCAGACGACCGTCGGTTCATCCCGGTCAATTACTTCAGAGAGATCGGGATGCTTCCTCCGTCTGAGCGTATGAGAAAACCCCCCAGAGAAAATTATTATTTTTTAAGAGAGAAAGAGAGCAAATCGATCAAAATTTTTGTACAACGCGTTATACCACTCCGGTTCAGGAGGGGCGATATAGCACGGACCGGCTGGATGACTAGGCCGGATGGAAGCATAACCGGAAGCATGGCAGCGAGTTTCCCTTTGACCTTCATTCAGCTCCATGATCAACCGTTAAATCTTTCCTCAATATTGCTGTAATGTAACAACAAAGTTAGTTTTTTGAAGATCAGACAGGTCCCAAAACATTCCTTTCACATTCCCACAGTCACTGAATAAGCATCTGTGGCACAAATAAGCTTCAGGGACTGACTTGTTTTTTAGAAACGACCTTTGACACTTGGATGTTGGATTAATTTTTTACCCAAAGAGAAATTTGACCCTAATAAAAAAAATAAAAAAACACGATACCTTGGTGAATACTTACCTCAACCTTGATGGGTTTTTTCACAGCTAATTATTTTGAAAAAAAGTAAACATGTTACAAGGACACAATGCACATTGCAGAGTACATGAATGGGAATTCCTCCTCCCTAACAAATGCCAAGTCATCATCTCCATATTGTGTGTCCCACTTTCCGAGTTTCATTGGAGTGTACTCAAGTGCACAAGATGTAAAAACAATGTATTAGTTTTTTAAGCCTCTTACCGAGTCCCCGTAAAGATGCCATTAATTTAAGAGACTAATAATTTTTTGATTTTAAATTGTGCTAACTTCAACGCAGTAACATTAAAAATAAAACATATTAGAACTCATTTTTTGTTGGACACAAGAACAACTTGAGCATCTTTCTTTCGGGAGCCGGAACTAGGGCTTACAAGTTTGCCGTGCCCCTGGGGACCAGCGCGAGGTTGTGTGGCGTGGAGGGTTCAGACTCTCCCGCAGCGCAGACTTTGCTATCCGCACAGAGCATTTCTGGTGTGGCTCATGCAAAAGAGACAACAGCGTGTTTCTCTGCTCCCGGTAAGCCTTCCCTTTATAAATATCTCTTTGATTATTCGAACAGTGTTTAAATTGTGACTCGTTTGTTATCCAAAAACATTTTATCTATGTTACTGATTTAAAATATACATGTATATATTTCAAGCTTTTAGCTTAAACAGACTAGCAAAATCTGTAATGGCATAACCAGTGTGCACCCAGTGTGTTTTAAGTGGATGTTAATCAGTACATGAAGCGTACCTCCAAAAAGAGTCCATCATTTGTGGATTTACTGATTTGTTTTTTAACTGCACTTTTCACAAACTGCGGATGATGAAATCCTCTGTATTGTAGAAAATGTCTTTAAACTATCGCTGTTCCTATACTGAGTTCCCGAGCCACTTCTTTACTATGTAAGACACTATCTCTACTTTTAAGATTAGGCTTCCCATTCCCATGATGCATTGAGTTTGTCCTTTCAGTCACCTTTTTCACTCACTATGTGTTAATAGACCTCTCTGCATTGAATCGTACACTGTTATCAGTGGCGGTCCTAGCCTGTTAGGCGCCCTGGGCGAACACCCCCTCTGGCGCCCCCCCCTCCCCCCCACACACACACACATACATATGAAGAGGGAGGAGAGAGTATGCATAGTATGCAAACGGCTACTAAACAGACATCATACTTTGTCATACAATGAGAACAGGACAAATCAACAATTAACACTGACTAATTAATATTATATTATTGTATATATTGTTTGGAGTTTAGTCTGTTACTGTTACTATTTTTACCATTTCTTCTTGGAGGAACTGTAACCCACATAATTTCCTTAGGGATTAAGAAAGTATTCTGATTCTTAATGTTTTAGGATACATGACCTGCCATTATCCAATGACACATCTGCTTACCTGTGTCTTTTGCTCGTTCCTCCTTGTAGGAGCCATAATTAAATGTATTGAATTTTAAGGATCACTGGGTTTTAATTTGTTTGGTTGCTATGGTGATGTGTAACGGGAGTCACGTGGGTGCTAGCGGTGACATTAAGAGGGCGTTGTCAGTCTGTCTTTCACTGGTTTGATTTTGACAGAGAGGAGGGCTGGGTAGCCGTAGTTTTTGTTGATCGCAGCACAACGAGTTTCCCCTTGTTGAATTAGAGCCTGTGATGTTTTAAGAGTTTGAATCGCGAGCCGATTACATTGCTCTGTAAACTTTTCAAGCACTTTAATAAACAAGCAAGCAATTCCACCTCTCGCATTACTGCGTAAAGTTGACAGCGCGTCAGGCAAATAGGCAGGCTCCATCCCCGGCCTCTAGCGACTGTGGAAGTCGCTACACTCCTCCTCTTTTCTCTTTTTTTAAACTTTAAAAACGGGTTGTGTGTGAGACTTTAAATAAACAAAATATAAAATATACATTTTAAATTGTTATTGATCCCTTTACCCCGAGTCCTAAAGTGTATATTTTTTTTTTTTACTCTTAAATATTTATTGTTTGTTTTCTTGCACTGCTGTAACTGGAGCCTCGTCGTCTCGTCACTCTATATACTGGACTGTATGTAGCGGAGATGACAATAAAGTTTACTTTGACTTCAGCAGCAAGCAGGCGCACCGAAGGCTCTTACGCTCACTTTTCGTGTATAGAATTTTGAAAAAACATCGGTGCAAATTATAAGTCTGTATCATTATGTCTGGTGTTTTCGTGTTTGTTGTTTGTTTTTATTTTTGTTTTATTTTGAGAGTTGGTAATTTTTGCTGCTCCAGCCAGTCAGAGAATCCCCCGTCGCCCCGCCCTCTCCTCCCTGTGCAGCAAGCAGCAGGCGCACCTCGCAAACGGAGGGCGCCCTTACTCCCATGGGCGATAGAAAATCGATCTGTGCCTATGCCATTCCCAATATGGGCTCGCATGATGTCGGGGCAGCATGAGTACAAGCAATTTTTTTTTTAACCGATGCCTGTGATGCCGCCCCCTACCACGATGCCGCCCCGGGCAACCGCCCGTGTCGCCCGTATCTAAAACCGCTACTGACTGTTATTAATCTCTGGCTCTCTTCCACAGCATGCCTTTATCCTGTCTTCTTTCTCTCACCTCTACCGGTCGCAGCAGATGGCCCCGCCCCTCCTGAGCCCGGAGGTTTTTTCCTGTTAAAAGGATTTATTTAATTGTTATCGCTGTATTCAAGCTACTCACGTCTCTCTTTCCGCCTGCACTTACAAACATGCACATGAAGGACTACAGAAATATCTGAACCATGGCCAATGAGAGAGGTCCCGCCCCATGAGGTCTGGTGAATAGCACTGTCTTGTTCTAACTGCTTCAGACAGTCTATCACCCTCTTCCTGTAACCACTTCCTGGGTCTTGTTACAGGGGCTCATAAGAATTTTCGTCTCTGAGCAGTGAAATTTTTTTTCTCATTATAGTGATTGCAGCCATTCCCCAACTTTCTGTGAATGGTACTAATGTTCATTGATCAGTGGTCTTTGATCAGTGGGCTCTGATCAGTGGTTGTTCATCAGTGGTCATGTTTGAATTTTCATAATTATGATGAACGAACTGACCTCCCAGCCCACCGTTCCCTCAGTGGGACTAATTTCAGTCAATATGCAAATGTACTGTTTATAAGATTGGGGAAACCCACAGTCAGCTGAGACTGAAGAAGTCACTTGGATGAGTGACGAAACATTTCTCCCACTGAAAATGAGAATTAAGAGAATTAACTTTTGGAGATTTACTTTCCTGGATGATTGAGCATGCATCAAGACATCACTGAGGGAAAAGTTTACCCTGCCCAGGATAGGGTTACTGGGGCCGCGCGCTTGAGCTAGGCCTGGGGATGGTGAGCATGTGGTGGCCGGGCTTTAGTCCATGGGGCCCGGCCAGGCACAGCCCGAAAAGGGGACATGGGCCCATCCTCCTGCAGGCCCACCACCCGCAGGAGACGCCGTAGGGGTTGGGTGCATTTTCACGATTCAAGATTTTCAAGATTCAAGATTCTTTATTTGTCACGTGCATGGTTGTACAGGTATAACATGCAGTGAAATGTGACCTGATACGCTCCTCGACTGTTCAAAGAAAAAAGAGAGAGAGACAGACAGAACTTTATATACAGTGAATGAGTATACACAAAGAGGACAATATGTGCAGCAACTGGGTGAGTTATGTACATCATATAAATAGAAATAAAATAAAATAAAACAATCTGGAAATTTAAAGCTTGTGTACATTGCGTGGGAAGGGTGTTAAAGTGCCTTGTGCTATAGCGAGGCCAGAAGGATCAGGATGATATCAGAAAGTGGTAAGGAGTCCTGTCTCAGTCACTTAAGAATGATGGGGGGGGGGGGGGAGATGATTCAACACACGAATGGCCTGAGGATAAAAACTTCTCTTGAGCCTCTCTGTTCTTGTTCGAGTGGTGCGGAACCTTCTGCCTGATTTCAGAAGCTGGAACAGTTCATTGCTGGGATGGGACGGGTCCTTCAAAATCTGAGTTGCTCTAGTCCAGCATCTCCTGACATAAATGTCCTGTAGGGAGGGGAGAGCAGTCCTTTTTTTTTTTTTTTTTTTTTTTTTTTCTTTTTGCCTGTCCCGTTTGGCTCTTTTGCCATCAGAATTATTGTCTAAAGGCGAAGAAAGATGCCCAACGGATTTTCTTTACCAAATTGACCATCCCAGCTTTGCCGTAATGGTCCATTTGATTCACCTTTTATTCTTTATTTTATTTTCACTTGCTGAATACGGGACAGACTTGACTGGGGGAAAGAAAAGGGAGAAAGAAAGAGGGAAAGAAAAACAGTTGAGAAGAGGGACGGGGGAGAAGGGCAAAAAACAAAAACCAACAGAATAAGCAGGAAAAAAAAAATAAAAAAAAATACATATATCGATCACCTGGATCACCTGTTGAGAAAGAAAAAAGAAAACAAGCAGAAGAAAACGAGAGTAATACAATAAACCACATCACAATGATATATGGGAATATGACAGTAAATACTAAATATTAAACATTATTGTGCAGCACGTAAGATCGACAGCACAGTGTGCATTGAGGTAGGAGCCAAAAAGGGTGTAGTTTGTGTGTGTGATCACCCGTGTGTACACCTGTGAGCATGGACGCGCTTGTTTTCTTAAAAGGTTCCCTCATGTAATGATCTGCTAGAGGGTGTGGGGGGCCACTGCCCCGTCCTCCACGGCATGAAGCAGGTATGGAGGAGATCAAAACTCCAGACATCCAGAGGCCCCCAGAACACAAGAGACCAAGGAAGACCAACAGAGGGGCAGCCGTGCCACCGTCCCAGAAAGAGCTGAGGAGAGTCCCAGATGAGGGGTCACCCAGCAGCCACGGAGCAGAAGCCAGGGGGGGCTGCAGTGACGTGCCCGTGAGCTCCGCCGGCAGCCAGCTGTGCCTGAGTGACCGAGGGGAGAGCAGTCCTGCAGCAGCGTTCTGCCATATGGATCACTCTCTGAAGAGCTTTTTTATCCTTGACACAGCTGTTTCCATACCAGGATGTGATGTTCTGTGTGAGGATGCTCTCCACAGTGCACAGCTGGCAATGAGTCAGACTCCCCGTGATAGGCTCCACCAGGGCTGCCCTTTCTCACCAATTCTGTTCATAGCTCGGACTGAAACAGTTCGCAGCCAAGTGTGAAGCAGCGGGAATGAGGATCAGCACCTTCAAACTTGAGGCCATGGTTCTCAGCCGGAAAAGAGTGCCCACTCCGGGTCAGGGACAAGTTCCCCAAGTGGAGGAGTTTAAGTTTTTTCAGGCTCTTGCTTACCAGATGGTGCTGCTGCTGAAGTGATGTGGACGCTGTACCAGTATGTCGTGGTGAAGAGAGAGCTGAGTGTAAAGCGAAGCTCTCAATTTAATGGTCGATCTACGTCCCTACCCTCACCTATGGTCACAAGCTGTGGGTAGTGACCGAAAGTTCAGCCATCCAGGAGGGGCTCAGAGTAGAGCAGCTGCGCTGCCAAATCAAAAGGAACCAGCTGAGGTGGTTTGGGCATCTGACAAGGATGCCATCTGGGCACCTCCTGGGCCAGGTTTTCCGGGCATGTCCCTCCGGGAGGAGGCAGACCCAGGACACGCTGGAGAGATTATATCTCTCGGCTGGCCTGGGAACACCTTGTTGTTCCCCCGGACAACCTAGAGGAGATTGGTGGGGAGAGGGAGGTCTGGGCTTCTCTGCTTAGGCTGCTGCCCCTGCAACCCGGCCCTGGATAAGCAAATGGATGGATGAATGGATGGAGTGGGGGGCGGGGCAGTCCATAGTTTCAACTCCTTTATCAGGCAGCAACTGTGTGCACACTCTGGCCATATGAGGCTGAACATTGTTGTGCACCAGGAGGAACCCATGACCCACTGCGGCAGTGTAGGGTCTGACAATGGGTCCAAGGACATCATCATGATAAGTAATTGCTGTCATGGTGCTAACCTGTAGAGGTTTGTGCCTCTCTTTCTGTAAATACTTTTCCATAACACAACCATAATAACCTAAAAGCCTGGTCATATTGTAATGTTACACATTGCATATAGTTCCCTATGTTTTCTCCAGACCTTTTTATGTCTGTTACATGTGCTCAAGGTGAGCCTGCTCTCATCCGTGAAAAGCATAGGGTACCAGTGGTGAACCTGCCGATTTGGATACTCTATGGTAAGTGCAAATCAGGTTACACGGTGCCAGATAGTGAGGTCAATACAAGACGTCAGCCCATCTAATAAAAAGATATGAAGATAAACGGTTATGGTTGGGATTACTACTAATAACGAAGTAATATTTGGGTTTGAGCAAGATAAGCGCATGAAGTGTACTATATTGTTTAGATTTTAAAGGGAGGGAAGGTAAAGGTGTGGGATAAGGTTGGTGTGTGCGTGTGTTGGCTACTATGGGGGTGGGGGGATACTGACTCACCTACAACATGTTGCACAAACACTGGGTTCAGCAGTTTCACCTACCTGCAGTGATGGAGGAAATTGAACTCTGCTTTCCAAAACTTCTTAACACCTCCTGCATGAGGCCGAGGCGTCCCCACTTTGAGATCATGCTGACTTATATTCTGCTGTCTTCCATCTCTCTGTTAACTGACTCTTAATCTGCTTGTCATCATCTCCATCTCACACTTCAGGTAGACACACATTACACTGACTTGATGTTTTTCCATGTGTTGTTTTTTTTTAATGTTATTTAAGCTTTTCCTCTACAATGAATGATAAGTGAAACATTACACTAGTAAGACGTATTACCATTCTTCCTCTTCAGGCAGCTCCACACCCGCCAACTACGTCCTCCTTCTGTCACTCTCCGCAGCTGATTTTGGTGTAGGTCTTGTCATGTTCTTCCAAATTGTGCTCATAGATAGCTGCTGGTTCCTCTGTGACATCATGTGCACTCTGTATGGTAGATGGTAAATGGCCTGTATTTGTATAGCGCTTTACTAGTCCCTAAGGACCCCAAAGCGCTTTACACATCCAGTCATCCACCCATTCACACACACACACACTGGTGATGGGGCGCACTGACAGAGGCGTGGCTGCCGGACACTGGCGCCACCGGGCCCTCTGACCACCACCAGTAGGCAACGGGTGAAGTGTCTTGGCCAAGGACACAACGACCGAGATTGTCCAAGCCGGGGCTCGAACCGGCAACCTTCCGATTACAAGACGAACTCCCAACTCTTGAGCCACGATTGGCTGACACAATATACTTAACATTAACCACAACCTGTATCACCTGTTAAAACAAAGTGTGCATGTTGGATGAATTCTAAATTATCTGTTCGCTGACTTAATAATCTTCACTGTTAAATTGGCTCAGTAGTGGTGAAATTAAACAAATTGTAAAGTCTGTTCAGTAGATTTGTGGTGATTTTGGGTAATTTCTGACAATAAAAGTTAAGTCTGGGGAAATAGCTGATGAAAGTTTATGGTTGTTGATATTGGGGTGAATTTTAAAGTTGATGTGTTGTGGTTAATGTTAAGTATATTGTGTCAGCCAAGAGAAAGACATTAGAGTAGGTAATTGGTAGGGGAGGTTGTTACATCGTGCAGGAGGTCTCCTCTCTTCAAGAACTCACTCTGCAGGAGGGGGAGATACAGGAGTGGTGGAGGAAGATCTCAGCCTGGGCGTCTATTGTCTTGTGTAGTTTGGAAGATGAGTGGATGACGGGGTGGGTGCAGTTTTCTCTGTGGTGGGGTCGGGTGGGCTGTCCCGGGCTCTGCGGGGCCGGGCGGCGCTGCTGAACTGGGCCCCGGTCCGGATTGGCCTGGGCCCCCTTTCCCTGGCGGGTTGCGGAGTATGGGGCTGCCTACTGAGGTCAGCAGGGGAGCTGGCCTCATGAAGGGGTCACTTGCCCCTCCCTTCCCTCCCCATCTCCAGCTGCCTCCCTCTTCCTGCTCCACCACAATCACCCACACATGCAGGCCCTTGGGGTAAAGATGTGTCACCAGGGTGCAGGGGAGGCACCCCCCTCTGTCCCCTTCTGGCTGCCTTTGCCTCAATTTTATCTCACAACATTCACATTACTCACACTATCATAACACATACATATAGGATCTTGGGGGTGGGCACGCTACACGGAATCCAAAAGACCATCGTTGCCCACCTCTCAATTTTAAATACAGACATTGAGGGCAAGCAGGAGGGGCTATGCGCTTACCTGCTGCTCTCTGGCAGGTAGCTCCACGCCCTCCTGGGTTTTAAAAGCACCTTAGAACACACATGCATCAACACTACATATGAGCGGGCGGAGGGAGGTTTGGAGTCTTCACACACCCCCGTTCTCTAATAAAGTACACTTTCTCTGCGGCCTGCTGGAGCGGGGGGGCTGGGAGGAGAAGTTGGCCGTCCGACTGGGGTCTGGAGTGTGGGGCCTCCCTGCTGCTGTGGAGTTGGAGCGATCTGCATCTCCCCACCGCAGGGAAAAGGGTAACACCACCTGGGTCTGGGTGCAGTTTCCCCCTCCAGGGGCAAGGGTACCTAGACCCGGGGCTTAGAGTATGCGTGGGGAGTGTGATTGTGTGTACAGCGTCTCTCTATGTCTGTCTCCACGTTGGGTGAGTGTTGAGTAATTGCATATGAGAGCATGAAGGTGGGAATGGATGTCTGTATCTGTGTGTGCCTGTTTGTCTGTGTCCATATGTCAGGTTGGGTATCAGACGCCAC
This sequence comes from Neolamprologus multifasciatus, assembly GCF_963576455.1. NCBI lineage: Eukaryota > Metazoa > Chordata > Actinopteri > Cichliformes > Cichlidae > Neolamprologus > Neolamprologus multifasciatus. The sequence goes on along the minus strand of NC_140454.1, from coordinate 2,809,596 downwards.
CTCTCTGGGGACATCCCAGGTCCTCCAAGGTATGGAGGCCTATCTCCCCCACCACTTCCCCTACCAGTGGCAGACGCCCTCAGACATCGGTGCGTTGGTGGTTCTTTGTGTCCGGGGATGGGCGTTCAGGTACACACCGGCTCACTCCTTGGTGGCTGCTTATCGGGGCCTGGAGCCTGGAGCCTGGGGCTCGCTCGGCCCACTTCGGGGGTGGGGTGCCCCCGGCCTCTCGGCCTGGGGCTCGGTCACTCTGGCACAGCTGGCTGCCGGCGGAGCTCACGGGCACGTCACTGCAAACCCCCCTGGCTTATGCTCCGCGGCTGCTGAGTGACCCCTCATCTGACACTCTCCTCAGCTCTTTCTGGGATAGTGGCACAGCTGCCCCTCTGTTGGTCTTCCTTGGTCTCTTGTGTTCTGAGGGCCTCTGGATGTCTGGAGCCTGGATCTCCTCCATACCTGCTTCATGCCCTGGAGGATGGGGCTGTGGCCCCCCACACCCTCTAGCAGATCATTACATGAAGGAACCTTTTAAAAACAAGCGCGCTCATGCTCACATGGGTGATATGGGAGAATTTATGACTGTGGGATAAAACCCTGGCTCCGGCATTGTGGATCTCTTGGAGGCAATTCAGGGAAGCCTTAGACAGACAAGAAAAGAGTGTGTTACAGTAATCTAAACAAGAGGAGATGAAGGCATGGACAAGCATCTCCAGCACACCTGTGGATACAATAGTACTGAGTTTGGTAATGTTTCTTAGAGGAAAAAAGCCGAAGCGGGTCACAGACTTGACATGAGCATCAAAAGACAGTGATAGATCAAAAATCATCCCAAGATTCCGAGCGGTAGCTTTTAATGAAGATGAAAAAGGACCCAGACGTTGACTAATTTGGAGCTTGATGCTCTCTGGGGCAAGGATCAGTCTTGTCTGCATTCATCTGCAAGAAATTGTTTATCATCCAACCATTAACCTCTTTAAGACAGTCCATTAGAGTGGATAATTTGTCTAATTCCCAGGGTTTAAAGGAGACGTATAATTGGATATCCATCCATCAATCCATCCATTTTTTCCGCTTATCCGGGGCTGGGTCGCGGTGGCAGCCCAAGCAGAGAAGCCCAGACCTCCCTCTCCCCAGCCACCTCCTCCAGCTTATCCGGCAGAACACCAAGGCATTCCCAGGCCAACCGAGAGATATAACCTCTCTAGCATGTCCAGGGTCTGACCCGGACATGCCCGGAAAACCTCGCCCAGGGGGCATCCTTGTCAGATGCCCGAACCACCTCAGCTGGCTCCTTTCGATGTGGAGGAGCAGCGGCTCTACTCTGAGCCCCTCCTGAATGGCCGACATTCGCACGCTATATCTAAGGGAGAGGCCAGCCACCCTTTGGAGGAAACCCATTTCTGCCGCTTGTATTGGCGATCTCGTTCTTTCGGTCACTACCCACAGCTCGTGACCATTGTTTTTACACTCAGCTCTCTCTTCACCACAACAGACCGGTACAGCGTCCGCATCACTGCAGCCACTGCACCAATCCATCTGTCGATTTCCTGCTCCCTTCTCCCATCACTCGAGATACTTAAACCCCTCCACTTGGGGCAGGATCTCGTCCATGACGCGGAGTGGGCACTCCACCCTTTTCCGGCTGATAATTGGATATCATCTCCGTAAAGATGGTAGGAAATAATTTTTAAGCTGCTAATGATATGGCCTAAAGGAAGGATATATAATGAAATAAATAGGGAGCTTGGAATCGAACCTTGTGGGACTCAATTCAATTCAATTCAATTTTATTTATATAGCGCCAAATCACAACAAATGTCGCCTCAAGGCGCTTCATAGATACAGAGAAAAGCCCAACAATCATATGACCCCCTATGAGCAAGCACTTTGGCGACAGCGGGAAGGAAAAACTCCCTTTTAACAGGAAGAAACCTCCGGCAGAACCAGGCTCAGGGAGGGGCGGCCATCTGCTGCGACCGGTTGGGGTGAGAGAAGGAAGACAGGATAAAGACATGCTGTGGAAGAGAGACAGAGATTAATAACAGATATGATTCGATACAGAGAGGTCTATTAACACATAGTGAGTGAGAAAGGTGACTGGAAAGGAAAAACTCAATGCATCATGGGAATCCCCCGGCAGCCTACATCTATTGCAGCATAACTAAGGGAGGATTCAGGGTCACCTGGTCCAGCCCTAACTATATGCTTTAGCAAAAAGGAAAGTTTTAAGCCTAATCTTAAAAGTAGAGATAGTGTCTGTCTCCCGAATCCAAACTGGAAGCTGGTTCCACAGAAGAGGGGCCTGAAAACTGAAGGCTCTGCCTCCCATTCCACTTTTAAATACTCTAGGAATAACAAGTAGGCCTGCAGACTGGGAGCGAAGTGCTCTAATAGGGTGATATGGTACTACAAGGTCATTAAGATAAGATGGGGCCTGATTATTTAAGACCTTGTATGTGAGGAGCAGGATTTTGAATTCAATTCTGGATTTAACAGGAAGCCAATGAAGGGAAGCAAAACCCAAAAAAGGAGAAATCTGCTCTCTCTTTTTGGTCCCTGTCAGTACTCTTGCTGCAGCATTTTGGATTAACTGAAGGCTTTTCAGTGAGTTTTTTGGACATCCTGATAATAATGAATTGCAGTAGTCCAGCCTGGAAGTAATAAAGGCATGAACTAGTTTTTCAGCGTCACTCTGAGACAGGATATTTCTAATTTTAGAGATGTTGCGCAAATGGAAGAATGCAGTCTTACATATTTGTTTAATATGTGTATTGAAGGACATATCCTGGTCAAAAATGACTCCAAGGTTCCTCACAGTGTTACTGAAGGCCAAGGTAATGCCATCCAGAGTAAGAATCTGCTTAGATACCATATTTCTAAGTTTTTCAGCGCCGAGCACAATGACCTCAGTTTTATCTGAATTAAGAAGCAGAAAATTAGCGGCCATCCAGGTCTTTATGTCTTTAAGACATTCCTGCAGTTTAACTAAATGGTGTGTGTTATATGGCTTCATGGACAGATAGAGCTGGGTGTCATCTGCATAGCAGTGTAAATGTATGCTATGTCTTCTAATGATGCTGCCTAGGGGAAGCATGTATAATGTAAACAGAATTGGTCCTAGGACTGAACCCTGTGGAACTCCATAATTAACCTCAGTGTGTGAAGAGGACTCTCCATTTACATGCACAAATTGGAGTCTATTAGATAGATATGATACAAACCACTGCAGTGCAGTACCTGTAATACCTACAGCATGTTCTAATCGCTCTAATAGGATATTATGGTCAAAAGTATCGAATGCTGCACTAAGGTCTAGCAGGACAAGCACAGAGATGAGTCCACTGTCAGAGGCCATAAGAAGATCATTTGTAACCTTCACTAAAGCTGTTTCTGTGCTGTGATGAGCTCTGAAACCTGACTGAAACTCTTCAAATAAACCATTCCTCTGCAGATGATCTGTTAGATGTTTGACAACTACTCTTTCAAGGATTTTTGATATGAAAGGAAGGTTGGAAATTGGCCTATAATTAGCTAAGACTGCTGGGTCTAGAGATGCTTTTTGAGTAAAGGTTTAACTGCAGCCACCTTGAAGGCCTGTGGTACATAGCCGATTATTAGAGATAGGTTGATCATATTTAAGATGGAAGAATTAATTAATGGCAGGACTTCTTTGAGCAGTTTTGTAGGAATGGGGTCTAAAAGACACTTTGATGGTTTGGAGGAAGTAATTATTGAAGTTAACTCAGAAAGATCAATTGGAGAAAAAGAGTCTAACTTAACATCAATGGTACTAAGAGTAGCTGTAGATAATATTACATCTGTGGGATGATTATTGGTAATTTTTTCTCTAATGGTAAAAATTTTATTTGTGAAGAAGTTCATGAAGTCATTACTAGTTAACGTTAAAGGGATGGTTGGCTCAACAGAGCTCTGACTTTTTGTCAGCCTGGCTACAGTGCTGAAGAGAAACCTGGGGTTGTTCTTATTTTCTTCAATCAGTGATGATTAGTAAGCTGTTCTGGCTTTGCGGAGGGCTTTCTTATAAAGCAACAAACTATTTCTCCAGGCTAAATGATGATCCTCTAAATTTGTGACACGCCATTTCCTCTCCATATTACGAGTCATCTGCTTTAGGCTACGTGTTTGAGAATTATACCACGGAGTCAGGTACTTCTGATTAGAGACCTTAGTTTTCACAGGAGTACGTAGTGAGGAGGTGAAATTATTAACAAGATGATTGACCTCTGTTGGAGCAGCGTTCAGATAGCTGCTCTGCTCTGTGTTGGTACAGGGCATTAACGATGATAACAGTGGCTGGATTATATTCTTAAACTTAGTTACAGCGCTTTCAGAAAGAAATCTACTTTGATAAAGTCTACTCTCCACTGCTGTGTAATCAATTATTGTAAATGTAAATGTTATCAGGAAATGATCAGACAGGAGAGGGTTTTCAGGAAACACTGTTAAATGTTCAGTTTCTATGCCATATGTTAAAATAAGATCTAGAGTGTGATTAAAGTGGTGGGTGGATTCTTTTACATTTTGAGGGAAACCAATTGAGTCTAATAACAGATTAAATGCCGTGTTGAGGCTGTCATTTTTAGCGTCTACATGGATGTTAAAATCACCCACAATAATTATTTTATCTGAGCTCAGAACTAAATTAGATATAAAGTCTGAGAAATCAGACAGAAACTCTGTGTAAGGCCCAGGTGGACGATAGATGATAACAAGTAAGACTGGTTTCTGAGTTTCACAGCTGGGGTGGACAATGTTAAGCATCAGGCTTTCAAATGAATTAAAAGTCTGTCTTGGTCTTTCATTAATTAATAAACTGGTGTGAGAAATTGCTGCCACACCGCCCCCTCGACCTGTGCTTCGAGATTTCTGGTAGTTAGAATAACTCGGGGGTGTTGATTCATTTAAACTAACATAATCATCCTGCTGCAACCAGGTTTCTGTAAGGCAGAGTAACTCGATTTGTTGATCAATTATTAAGTCATGTACTAACAGAGACTTGGAGGAGAGAGACCTAATATTTAATAATCCACATTTCACTGTTTTACTCTTTGGTTCAGACGTGGATACTGTATTGTTCTTTCTTTGTAATTGTTTCTGTTTAAGTTGTTGCTGGTTTTTAGTTTGTTTTTTGTCTTTTTGGAAGCTGACACAGTCTCTATGGAGATGGGTTTTTGGGGGGGTAGCAGGAGGAGAGAAGCTGCAGAGAGGCGTGTAAGACTGCAACTCTGCTTCCTGGTCCCAACTCTGGATAGTCATATTTTGAGGGGTTTAATAAATTTGTCCATATTTCTAGAAATGAGAGCTGCTCCATCCAAAGTGGGATGGATGCCGTCTCTCCTAACAAGACCAGGTTTCCTCCAGAAGGTTTGCCAATTATCTATGAAGCCCACATCGTTTCTGGGACACCACTCAGACAGCCAGCAATTTAAGGAGAACATGCGGCTAAACATGTCACTCCTGGTCTGATTGGGGAGGGGACCAGAGAAAACTACAGAGTCCAACATTGTTTTGGCAAAGTTGCACACCGATTCAATATTGATTTTAGTGACCTCCGATTGGCGTAACCGGGTGTCATTACTGCCGACGTGAATTATGATTTTACTGAATTTACGTTTACCCTTAGCCAGCAGTTTTAAATTTCCTTCAATGTCGCCTGCTCTGGCCCCTGGAAGACAATTGACTATGGTTGCCGGTGTCTCTAGCTTCACATGTCCGAGAACAGAATCACCAATTACCAGAGTTTGACCCCCGGCAAGTGTGTCGCCGAGTGGGGAAAAACGGTTAGACAGATGAACGGGTTGGTGGTGTACCTGGGGCTTCTGTTTAGGACTATGCTTCCTCCTCACCGTCACCCAGCCCCCCTCTTTCCCCAGCTGCTTGGGGTCTGCCGGGGAACAGCTAGTGGGGCCTACGCTATCTTCGGCTGCACCAGCTACAGGGGCCTGGCTAGCTAAGGGTGAATGAAGGGTGAGAAGCCGAGTCTCCAATTCAGTAATCCTGGCCTCCAGAGCTGCAAATATGCTACATTTGTTACAGATATCATTACTGCTAAAGGAGGCCGAGGAGTAACTAAACATCTGACACAGTGTTTAGTTACTCCTTCTAACTCCCCATGACAATTTAGCTACAACTACGCGAAAGTTTCCTACTGAAACTAAGAATGTTCCATGTGCCAGAAATGAGGTGAGCCATTTCAGAACAGATCCAGATATCCCTACCATATTATTGAAGCGGTGGATTAAGATCTGATGATCAATGGTGTCAAAGGCCGAGCTAAAGTCCAATAGGACAAGGACTGAGCAATCACCTCTGTCCGCAGCCATTAAAAGATCATTTGTGACTTTGACAAGAGCAGTTTCTGAGGAGTGTGACTTTCTAAATCCCAACTGGAGGTTATTAAGAAGGTCATGTTTCTCCAGTCCCTTCTTTATGTGGCCCGGTCATGGGGAATGAGACAGGACACAGGAAATACTATTTTGTGGGCTTTTTTATTCTCCGACTGTACTCGGAGGAGCACAGTTTTAATTCTGTAGTTTTGAGTGAAACGGCAAAATTTAACTATTCCACTGGCTCAGCCTAAAACTGCCTTTCAGGGTCTGAGACAACAGTAACTATCATATGTACATGTTAAATTCAAACAGTATAGACAACAGTAGTGACCTGTCAAGAAACAAATACAACAAAAAAGAGAAAACAAAACAAATAAACACATTGTTTACATCCCACAACTTCACAGGTCAACTGGCAATAAAGTGCACTGTAAACTCTCTTTTAAACATACATTTCTATGGGAGAACATCATGAACTCACTTCGGTTTCTCCACACAGCTACTGTGCTAGGACAAGTACACATGCAGGAATCACACAGCAAGTGATCTCCCCTCTGAATCAAACAGAAACATACAGAGTTATGCAAAGTGAATAACAGTATAAACTTAACAACTTTGAAATCTGTTAGGACACTGTAACTACTCACGCCAACCCACTCTTCAGTCCCTTTCACAGCACGTGACCGTTAAACATGCACCCGTCGCGCGTTAAGAACTCTACAGAAATGGTCACAAACATGGAGTCATTGCTAAAGAAACTTAGCTAATTACAGTCTACTACAACACTGGTGACAATATTTTGCAGTATGCTACACTTTTTTAGCACATTTACCTCTTGTGTAGCTAGCCACAGAATATTTTGCAGTCTCTAACTCTCCAGTGCTCCCACTCACAGCGCTCAGTGTGTGACGCAAACTTGAGTGCATGCGTGCTCTGGCTTACAGTGTCTCTTAAAGGGACAGTATACCCCCAAAATGCAAGGTCTAGTCATCACCATGACAACTCTACAACAGACCTCTGGTAGACAGGCAATCAGTCAAAAACACAATCCCCTCTTTTTAAACCCTTTCCATATCTAGTATTAGTTCACTTGGCTACATTCTCCCCTGCTACGAGTCAACGTCCTCGGTGACCCCCTACTCATTCACCATTCCCCTGAGTTTGGTGGTGTCGAGAACCATACCGGCTAACACCTGGGAGAGTACATCTGCACTGAAGGATACTGCATTGCATGCTGACCTAGGTAGATTAAATGGGTTTGTGTGGACCCCTGCAGTTTCTCTCCTACTCCTGCGTGTAGCAGGTGTGGGTGGACCTGCCTCCGCTTTCTCTCTTTTTCCTTTCCTAGTAGCTGGAACAGGTTTCGCCACCGATTCTTCGCTGGAGAATCCAATGCTTCCTGGTCCAGGTTTAAGGCAAGCTGCTGGCTCCACCTTGAGGTCATCAGGGTTGTCACTGCTCTCCTGCCCTAGTAGATCCTCACCCACATTTTCAGTTCCATTCTCCAATTGGTCTCCAGGTTCGTCGACCGTCGGAACCAAGTTCCCACGTCCCTGAGCCACTGGCAGCTCCATTGGGTACTGGACCTCCTCCATCAAGGCAAACTCTGGATGCTCAACCTCTGTATCAGACACTTGGTGCTCATCTGCAGAACTGACTTCCTGGTCACGTAGCCTTGGCTTGGGTGCAGGTATAGACCCCACGCATGGCCTCAAGTTAGATCTGTGGACTCTTTTCACCGGCCCTCCTCCCAGGGGCACTACTGTGTATGTTGTCCCTTGGATATCAACCACTTTATACACAGGGGCTGCCCAGGCATCTTGAATCTTATTCCTTCCTGGTGGTCGGTAACGGAGATACATAAACTGTCCGATGTCAACAGGTGGACAGAACACCTTTCCTTGCTGCTGAACCACTCTCTCTGCAGCCTTCCGTTCGGCAAATTCTCTGGCTCTGGCATGTGCATCCTGGAGACGCTCCTGATGCACTAATAACCAGTCCAGTTTGTCATCCTTTACTTCTTCCCGGCCCAACAATGCATCAATGGGTAGATGTGGGTGGACCCCAAACAGCAGGTAATGGGGAAAATACCCTGTGGTTGAGTGCGGCGTGACATTGTAAGCATACACCAGCTCTGACAGATGCTCGGGCCAGCGCCGCTTCTTCTCAGGGGGAAGCGTACGCAGGAGCTTGTGCAAAGTCCCGTTGAACCTCTCACAATGTGGGTTACCCTGAGGGTGGTGGGGTGTTGTACGAGTTTTCTTGACTCCATACAGTTTGCATAGCTCAGCAATCACGGCGCTTTCAAAATTCCTGCCCTGGTCTGAGTGTAGGCGCTCTGGTACCCCATATTTCATGAACCACTCTTTCAGGGTAATCTTAGCTGTGGTATCTGCTTTTTGATCTCGTGTGGCAAATGCCTGACTGAACTTGGTGAACACGTCAGTCATTACAAGAACGTTTTCACGACCATCTGTAGCCCGCTCTTGGGTGGTATAATCAACAGCAACAACTTCAAGTGGGCGGGTAGCCAAAAATGGAGCGTGGGGTGCCTGAACTTTGGGTTGAGGCATCTTTGTTAACACACACCTCTGACATTTCTTCACCCAGTGCTCAACATCTTCAAACATGCCCACCCAGAAACATCTTTGTTTCAACAATCCCAGTGTGCGTTCAATTCCCTGGTGTCCCATGTGATCATGCACACTCCTGAGCACTTTTTCTTTAAGGCAGGCAGGTAGTAGCAGCTGATGGCACTGTCCAAGGTGAGCATCCTCAATCACACGGTATAGCAGTCCATCCTTTTCTCTGATCCGAGGCCACTGCTTCAGTAGAGAACGTACCGGTTTAGACAGACCCCCTCTCTCTCTGTAGGTAGGTCTCTTCTGTCTGCTCCAAAACTCTCTCAAGACACCAATTGTCGGGTCTGACACTTGGAAGCGATAGAGTTCTGCATTGGAGTAGTTGGGGTGTTGCCCAGCACAGCCTCACTGACTGCTTCCTCATCTGGTTCGGAGGCCTGCAGCAGTCTGATCCTACAAGCCTCAACTCCAGCCATGACAAGATCTGAGCCTAGACTTGTACCTGCCCTTAGCACATTACATATGGCTATAGAGCCATCATATTCTGCATCCTCACTGTCAGGTTCTGCCGTGTCATCTGTTGGTTGCCGAGAGAGGGCATCAGCGGCAGTGTTGCAGTGGCCAGGGCGATACTTGACATCAAAGTCAAACACAGACAGCTGAGCTATGTTGAATGGCTCCTAAATTAGCAGTGGGCAGGTGACACAGGGGATTGTTATCCGTTATGATTGTGAACTTGGACCCCAGCAGATAACTCCTAAATTTTTCTGTGACTGCCCACTTTAATGCTAGGAGTTCGAGCTTCATGCTGCTAAAGTTTTGATCATTCTTCTCAGCCCCTCTGAGCCTCCTACTAGCATAAGCTATGACTTTATTCCTTCCCCCCTGCTTTTGGGACAGAACAGCACCTAATCCAAGACTGCTAGCATCCATTTCCAGCGTGAAAGGGAGATTGAAGTCAGCATAGCCTAGAACAGGGGCACTAGTCAACTTTTCCTTAAGCAACTCAAAAGCTTGTAAACATTGTGGTGTCCAGGTTGAAGCAAAAAGCTGTTTAGCCCTGACAGGACTTATCTCCTTAACACAGACGTTCACTACATCATGGAGTGGCCCCGCAGTTTGGGAAAAGCCCTCAATGAATCTTCTATAGTAGCTGCAAAATCCTAAAAATGACCTTAGCTCTTTCACAGTACTAGGAATGGGCCATTTTGCCACAGCGCTTATCTTGTCAGGATCTGTGCTTATTCCCTGAGCCGACACTTCATGACCGAGAAAGTTGACCTTGGGCTGGAGGAAATGGCACTTTTCAACCTTAACCTTCAGCCCCGTATCCCTCAGTCTTTTCAAAACAGTCTCCAGTCTCACAATGTGATCCTGGAATGTTGATGAAAACACAAGCAGATCATCCAAGTAGATCAACACAATCTGAAAGACCAAATCACTCATTGTGGCCTGCATAAGACGTTGAAACGTCGCGGGGGCATTACATAACCCAAAAGGCATCCTTAAGTATTCATACAGGCCAAATGGTGTGGTAAATGCTGTTTTGTCTCTGTCTTTCTCATGTACCGCTACCTGATGGTAGCCACTGGCAAGATCTACGGTTGAGAAGAACTCTGCACCACTCAAAGCATCCAGGCTCTCCTCAATGCGAGGGAGTGGAAAGGCATCACGCCTGGTCTTCGCATTTAGTCTGCGGTAGTCTACACACAGTCTAAGACTCCCATCTGACTTGAGTACCAGAACAACTGGTGAAGCATAGTAACTCGAACTCTCCTGAATCACCCCCTTTCTCAACAGTTCAGAAATTTGCTCCCTAACCTCTTTGTACTGATTTGGTGGGATGCGCCTGTATGGCTGAGAAACAGGGGCTTCATCTACAACAGGAATTTCATGCTTCACACGATCAGTGTACCCCAAATCCTCATCATGAAGTGCAAAAACATCCGCATACTTTTTCAAAAGAGTTCTGACCTCGACCTGTTGTCCTGGTGTGCCACCTATGTGTAATCTTCCCAATAAGTCCTGTACGCAGCTGTTGGCCCCCTGACAGTCCTTTTGGTTAAGCGTCACCTCCTCATGGTTGGCAGATATGCGCTCAAATCTCACCTCGCATGGGTCACCCTCAATGCAGCGGCCAGGACTAATAATGCCTAGTCTAGCCTTAGGTGGAAGCCAGACATCCTCTTGTGAGATGTTCATCACCTGTACTGGGAATACCAGGCTGTTAGTTGACACTAGAGTTGGGATCACCAATAAGCCACCTGGGAGCTGAACATTCCCTGGTTCAACCAATGCGCTACCAAACTGCTTGCCATGGCCCCTTGCATAGACAGTGGTCAGGGATGAGGCAGGCACCCGCACTTTGTGTTTGCTTGCAACACGGGCAGTAGACAACTTTTCCACAAGCTCAGCAGCTTGTACGCAGTGGCAGGCCTTCCTCCAGCTGGACTCCAGCTCTCCCCCTAGAGTGGTGTCAAACTCTGAGAGTACTAATTGTCTACATCGTTTTGCAATGTTCATCCCTATAATGCCATTGGGTGACGAATCCAACCATTTGGGATTGTCTCTTTCTGCTTTATCATCTTTGATTATAAGAAAACCACATTCAGGTATAGTGAGCCCCATGACCTGTACATCTAACTCCACATAGCCTAAATAGGGCAGCAGCAACTGGTTGGCTGCTGTGATTTTAAGCCACTTGGCAGTACAGTGCATATCTTCATCTTCTCCCTGGAGATGATTTCTGAAAAAGCTTTCTGTCAAAGTGCTTACATTACTTCCTGTGTCAAGCAGACATCTAAGGGATACACCACCTATCTGGATATCTACTTCAGGGCACTGACCAACAGCATGTTCTAGAAAATGTTCCTTGGTTAGAGCTTCCTTTGAGCCTTCTGACTTGCCTCGCATTGCCCGGCTCATAGCAATGGAGGGTTCCCGTTTCCCGTTAGCGGTGAACTGGGCATGGTGGCAGACTGGCTCGTAGGGTGTCGGGGTGCATTACAGTGTCTGGCCATATGTCCCACCCCTTCACATCGGAGACAAATAGGCTGACCCTCTCTAGTGTACCTAGGCTTGGGCTTAGCTTTAACACCTCTACTGTCTTCAGAACGTGCAGTCTGTGTTGTGAGCTCCCTCACTGCATTAGTTAACTCCCCTATGGCTTTACCCTGTTGTGTGATTATTTTAACCATCTCTTGCAGAGCCATGGTAAGTCTGTCTGTACATCACTGGTGGAGGTTGTCTTTTCACAGCTTTCATCTGGCCTGTCACTCACTATATTTCTATGTCTTGCTACATTAGTGCTGCCTGGACGATCTTCCATAGTCCACATGATTGCCTCCTCTCTAACATCAAAGAGACTACACTCAGGCTTGACCCTAGTGAGCCTACGTAGTTCACGCCGAAGATTTGGGGCATGCACACCTTCAATGAATTGATCCCGAAGTGCCAGCTGTGTGTTGGGTACTACATTAGGGGACTGCTGTATTGCAGCATTGAGCAACTGAGAGAGTGCATGTGAATAATCTCGCAGGTCTTCCCCATCTAGTTGGCGGCGTGCATAGAAAGCATGCAAGAGCTGTGGTGTGGTGCGCTTCTCTCTAAATGCCTCCCTCAAATATGAAAAGAGATCACTCGGTTCCTTCACCTGGCCTGCCATACGTAACTTAACTTCCTCTAGGGCAGACCCTTTCAGCTGTGAGAGGATAAAGTCGGTTTGATCCTCTCCACGCAGACCCCTAGTTCTTATTGCTCTTTCCACCTCTTCTATGAATTCATCAACAGTGTAAGCATCTTTTGCTGGTTCCCCACTAAAAGGTACAATCACCTTTTCTCTTGGAATGTACACAACAGATCTGGTTGGAACATTACCCATGTTAGCAATACTAGACATAACAGCATCATGTTTCCTACTCAGTTCGTGGCAACGACGAGGCAGCTTGACTGTCTTCAGTGGGGATAGCTCCGGCCCCTGAAGGACCTTCCCCCTCATCCTCTTGCGACATACTGCAATGTCTCTGAGTCTTTAGTGCAGCAGATTCCCACAGTCACTTGTAGATGAGATTCAACAGTCCAAAATCTGTGTCAGATGCCCTCCTTGTCCAATGGCTGAAGCAGGCTCCTGTTGTACCACTGCACAGAACCACCTCAGGACGTCCACACTGCGATTGCCGCCCTCTGGGAAGGACTGGGATCTTCTCAGCCACTACTGTTGTCTATAAAGCTCCACTCACTGTGTCTCTCTATACTGAAACTCAAAACTAACTTGAGAATCCCACTTCTGACACCAAACTATGTGGCCCGGTCATGGGGAATGAGACAGGACACAGGAAATACTATTTTGTGGGCTTTTTTATTCTCCGACTGTACTCGGAGGAGCACAGTTTTAATTCTGTAGTTTTGAGTGAAACGGCAAAATTTAACTATTCCACTGGCTCAGCCTAAAACTGCCTTTCAGGGTCTGAGACAACAGTAACTATCATATGTACATGTTAAATTCAAACAGTATAGACAACAGTAGTGACCTGTCAAGAAACAAATACAACAAAAAAGAGAAAACAAAACAAATAAACACATTGTTTACATCCCACAACTTCACAGGTCAACTGGCAATAAAGTGCACTGTAAACTCTCTTTTAAACATACATTTCTATGGGAGAACATCATGAACTCACTTCGGTTTCTCCACACAGCTACTGTGCTAGGACAAGTACACATGCAGGAATCACACAGCAAGTGATCTCCCCTCTGAATCAAACAGAAACATACAGAGTTATGCAAAGTGAATAACAGTATAAACTTAACAACTTTGAAATCTGTTAGGACACTGTAACTACTCACGCCAACCCGCTCTTCAGTCCCTTTCACAGCACGTGACCGTTAAACATGCACCCGTCGTGCGTTAAGAACTCTACAGAAATGATCACAAACATGGAGTCATTGCTAAAGAAACTTAGCTAATTACAGTCTACTACAACACTGGTGACAATATTTTGCAGTATGCTACACTTTTTTAGCACATTTACCTCTTGTGTAGCTAGCCACAGAATATTTTGCAGTCTCTAACTCTCCAGTGCTCCCGCTCACAGCGCTCAGTGTGTGACGCAAACTTGAGTGCATGTGTGCTCTGGCTTACAGTGTCTCTTAAAGGGACAGTATACCCCCAAAATGCAAGGTCTAGTCATCACCATGACAACTCTACAACAGACCTCTGGTAGACAGGCAATCAGTCAAAAACACAATCCCCTCTTTTTAAACCCTTTCCATATCTAGTATTAGTTCACTTGGCTACATTTACTTTGGACCAAATGACTTTTTCTAATAATTTAGAAATGAAAGGAAGTTTTGAGATGGGTCTGTAGCTTGACTGAAGAGTCGAATCCAGTTTCAGCTTTTTCAGCATAGGTTGAATAACACCCTGTTTAAAGCACCTGCAGACAGAGCCAGACAGCAGGGAACAGCTTATCAGTGTGTCAAAAACTCAAAATAAAGAAGTAGGTAGGTAGGACATCAGCTGGACTCATTGAGGGTTTCATTTGGGTCAGTATTTCTGATAGATCTTCTAAAGAAACTGGGTGAAATGATTCCATAATTGCAGGGTGTGGAAGATCATGGTTGAAGGACAATCTGAGGGAGCTAAGTTTCCTCTTAGGTCACTGATTTTATCTTGGAAAAATCTTAGAAAGTTTCACTAAGAAATTCCTCGCTAGTTCCGGTGGTCTATAGATTAAGTTCAAATAGAAGTGTGTATTCAGATTCATCATCTGAATCTCAGAAGAGTTAGTTAATTATAGTTGAAAGAAGGGGTCTTCACAAGATGACAGAAAAAGGAGTTTCTAGCAATAACACCCAGCCCACCTCTACGTCCAGAAAGTTGTGGTGTGGTCAGACAAATACAATCTGCAGGGCACAGTTGATTAAAATGAGCAAATTCCATAATTCGCTGGCAGGTTTAAGTTAGGAACATAAAATCCAGGTTATTCCTAATAAAAAGATCATTAAGAACAAATGCCTTGTTTGAGATTGAACACTTTAATAGGGTCATCTTAATTGGCGAGACTGAAATATCTCTGGTTGGGGATCAGGGGCTTGGTGCAGGTTTGCCATGCACGCTCCCTAAGACTTCTTACCTTTTATCGTAAGCTGTGGGACAGAAAGACGGTCACTAACATGGGCTGGGAAAACTGGTCTCAAACACGGCATCCTTATGAAACTCGTGAGGAGAAGCCATGCGTTCAGCTGGAATTCTGTTTTAGCTAAAACATCCAATGTTGGAAGCCACGATCAGGATGCTAAATCAGCGCTATTCCTAAATTTCCGTAATCTCACTCAGATGCCCACTTCCTTGCTTCCTCCAGTGACTTTTTGTCGGGGAACGGTGAAATTGGTTTCTCACACACAGCTGATTGCCCAAGTGGTGGAGGGAAGCCTCCAAAGTGTTTCCCATATTTATCCATCGACTTTATTGCTGATTTGATCCAAAATAAGGTGTTTCGATCATAAACGTAGGTAGTAGGGGTGCAACGATACTCGTATCGATATTGAACCGTTCGATACAGTGCTTTCAGTTCGGTACGCATATGTATCGAACAATACAAAATTTTTAATTTATTTTATCAACTTTCCTTCTGACGGTGCTGTCTGTGTTGAGCGCTCAGTGGATCTGCGCTCGACAGTGCAGCCTAGGCGGAGTAGTCGAACGCAGATTCACTGAGCGCAGGGCAAGCTAGCAGACAGAAGTTAAGCTCTCCTTGCCACATGGCAAATTGAACCTCCCCCACCCTCATTCAGATCTGGCGTTTGGAACTATTTTGGTTTTCATATGAAGTATGACCCTGAAGGTAAGCTTGTCATGGACTAAAGTAAAACAGTATGTTGGATGTGCCAGCAATGCTCAATTACATGGGTGGGAACTAGTGTGTTAGCGCAGTTAGCTCGTTAACGTGTTGGCCGTCCAGCCCCGCGCACGATCTGTGGTAGCTCGTTAACGGAGATTTGCCGTGTTGTGGCGTTAACGTAATTTCAACGAGATTTACGCTGACAGCACTAGTGGGAACACAACAAATATGACTGCACGTTTATGCTGACATCATCCTAGTGCAAAGACAAGTGGAAGCAGAGAAAATAACAAGCAGGCATGCTACAAACTTTACTCGAGTCATTTAGACAGCCGTTAGCACATGATTCTCCTTATGGGGACCTGATATGTTTAATATGCTGCTGAGAATATAGCCCAGAAGAAGCGTATAGTATAGCTTTTATTTTGGAAAGAGCCAATTCTCTGTAATAAACTCTCTTTTCCAAAGATGAGTGATTCCTCAATCAGATACAGGGCTCGCAAAATCGCTAGCCCGACGTCCCAGGGCTTTTTTCCAGTCGGGCTACCAAAATCTATCTCTGCCCTGCCCGTCGGCCTATCGTAGGAAGGAAAAATCTATGTCAATTCTTTTGCATTCTTTCGGAAATGTAGCTGGGTAATTATGTCATTGGCATCGGTGAGCCACTGTCAATGTGACATATTGAAATCGCGTTTGAATTTGCGCTTGTTTTTTGCTTTCACTTTGCAATCGTGAACTGTGTGTAGAGAGTGACAGCACTGATTGGTGAGTGATGATAATTTGTTAATTCCTCTGACATCATCTTATCAATCGTTAGCTTACTATGCAAACATGACAAGTGAAATCTCCCGCAGCAAGCTTAAACATGTGAGAGGTTGATCGCGCAGAGAATCGCTGAGCGTTATGTGAGTGCATGTGTAAAAGCAGCAGGATATATATTTTAGTTCTGCTGAGCCAAATAAGACAGGTCAGGGTGAAGAAGTGACAGCCAAAGAAAAGCTTACCACAAAACGGAAAAGTTATGACAAATCAGACTATAAGGCAAAAAGAAAGTGCAGCTTTATGGTTTCATGGACAAACGAATTTCTGTGGCTGCAATATGACGAGCTAAATAACCAGGGCTGCACATAAGTGGTCCGCAGGTGTGCATTTGCTGTCAAAATAAAAAACACGCACAAGATAAGAAGTTGCAACGCGTGTTTGCGTATATAAGATTTTCAGGAGGAGGAAAGACATTTGTTTAGAACTCTTAAAGATGTCGAAGAAGCAAGCTCCTTTAAGCAATTACTGTGATGTACCTCCGCCTCCAAAGAAATGTCAGAAGGAGTCCGAACCACAAAAGAAGCGCGTATTCTCGGAAAAGTGGTTGCAGGAGGTGAGCTGGCTTCAAACAAATGATGAACGCACAGAGATATGGTGCAGAATGTGCCGTGAAAATTTAATAAATGACAAATTAAAAAGGCATGAACTTTTTTTTTTGTATCGAAAAAATATCGAACCGTGACACCAAAGTATCGAACCGAACCGAACCGTGAATTTTGTGTATTGTTGCACCCCTAGTAGGTAGCTGTAATGTCATCCAGAGAGAGCAGAAGAATAGGTAATACAACACAAAACAGAAGAATAGAGACCCTGACAGCAGCATTGCCGAACAAGGGCGCCATCTTGTCTTGTATCTTGAGAAGACTTTTGAATTGATTGCACATCAGGGAGACAGGATCAAGGTTACCATGGTGTATTAGATGTGTGTGAGTGTCTGTCTGCGGTCATCTGTAAAGTCTTTGTTGTGGAGTCTGACAGCAGTTGGAAGGAAAAACCTGTGTAATCTGTCTGTCCCACATCGTGGGTGCCGCAGCCTGCCACTGCAGGATCAGCTCAGTGCTGCCAGAGTCTCCTGCATGGGGTGGGAGATGTTGTTGTCCAACAGGGATTACAGCTTAGCCACCATTCTCCTGTCACTCACCACCTCCACTGGGTCCAGAGGGCATCCTAGAACAGATCTGGCCCTCCGGATCACCCTGTTTAGTCTCTTTCTGTCCCCAGCAGAGATGCTGCCGCCCCAGCAGACCACTTCACTCCAAAAGACCTGAGTCTATGCAGCAAGTAAAGCCTGCTCTGCCCTTTCCTGTAGTGGGCGTCTGAATTGTGAGTCCAGTCCAGTTTATTGTTTAGATGAACACCAAGGTACCTGTAGCTGTCCACAGTCTCAATGTCCATACCTTGAATGTTTAGTGGTTGCAGTGGAGGATGTTTGTGCCTGTGGAAGTCTATCACCAGCTCCTTGGTTTTATTAGTGTTGATCTGCAGGTAGTTCAGTTGGCACCAGTCCACAAAGTCATGGGTCAGTTCTCTGTACTCCCGATTGTCCCCATCAATGATGAAGCCGACTATTGCAGAGTCGTAAGAGAACTTCTGCAGGAACCACTGGCTGGAGTTGTGGGAGAAGTCTGCAGTGTAGATGGTGAAGAGGAATGGAGCCAGAACCGTTCCCTGTGGGGCCCCCGTACTGCAGACGACCCTGTGCGACACACAGCCCTGAGTTCTCACATACTGTGGTTGGTTGTTGAGGTGTCCAGTAACCATGCTGAGAGGTGATGGTCCACTCCTGAGTTCTCCAGCTTGTCCTTCAGGACTGTGGGAAGAATGGTGTTAAAGGCACTGGAGAAATCAAAACACATGATTCTCACAGTGCTCCCGGCGGTCTCCAGGTGAGAGAGGGAACGATGCCGGCATTATCCACTCCAATTGCAGGCTGGTAGGAAGTGGGTCCAGTGATGAGCTCACCAGGAGCCAAAGCTGAACCAGGACCAACCGCTCCAGGGTCTTCATCAGGTGGGATGTCAGAGCCACCGGCCTGTAGCTGTTGAGGTCCTTGGGACGTGGAATCTTTGGCACTGGTAGCACACAAGAGGTTTTTGAGAGCAGTGGGACTCTCCCCAGCCTCAGGCTCAGGCTAAAGATGCGCTCCATCACCCCACACAGTTGATCTGCAGAGGACCTGACAACCCTTGAGCTGATGCCATTCGGACCCGCTTCCTTCTTTAATCCTCCTCCGTTCCCTCCTAACCTGGATGGTTGAGAAAGACAGGCATGTGTTGGATGTGTACTGGATGGTAATGGTAAATGGACTGATTCTTATATAGCGCTCTTCTACTCTCCCGGAATACTCATTCACCCATGCACTTCTAAACTCAAGTGCAAAAAAAGCAAGAAAAGCAGCAGTGGGGGTGGATGTGTCTGCAACCGATGTTGAAGACTGCATCCTGAATGAATCAAACCTGTTAAAGAAGTGATTCAGTTTATTTACCCACCTCAAATCATCCTGGGCAGAGAGTTCTGATCTTTGTGGCTTGAGATGGTTCTAAGCCTCTCCAGACTTAACATTATTCTGCTGAAGCTGGTACGGATACTGGATGCCTGTGCTGGCATTTCTCCTGCGGTGTTGCTATCAGTGTGTGAAGAGTGGGAGAAGAGGGTTGCATTGACAATCCAACACAATGGGCAGCACATTGAACACATTTTATAAGTGGTCAGAAACTTGTAAATAACTCATGGAAGAATAAAGTTACGTTGAAACCAAGCACACCATTGTTTTTCTTGTGACATTACCAATAGGTTTGATGTGTCACATGGCCCTCTTCCTATTGAAAAAACAAAAGTTGTATCCAAGATGGCCGACTTCTAAATGGCCACCATGGTCACCACCCATCTTGAGGAGTTTGACCCTCACATATACTAATGTGCCACAAACAGGACTTTAATATCACCAACCATTCCCATGTTATTACAGTGTATCCATATAAATAGCCCACCCTGTATTATCAAGCTTTTTACAACTACATGAATGTACTATTGCTGTGTGATTTATTACTGCTACTGAAGGCTACTTGCCATACCAATACCTATTAGATTTTTAAATTTTAATATAAAATGAGTAACAGTAGGGTGGACATTATTCCCTATTAGAGCACTTCGCTCCCGCTCTGCAGGCCTACTTGTTGTTCCTAGAGTATTTAAAAGTAGAATGGGAGGCAGAGCCTTCAGTTTTCAGGCCCCTCTTCTGTGGAACCAGCTTCCAGTTTGGTTTCGGGAGACAGACACTATCTCTACTTTTAAGATTAGGCTTAAAACTTTCCTTTTTGCTAAAGCATATAGTTAGGGCTGGACCAGGTGACCCTGAATCCTCCCTTAGTTATGCTGCAATAGATGTAGGCTGCCGGGGGATTCCCATGATGCATTGAGTTTTTCCTTTCCAGTCACCTTTCTCACTCACTATGTGTTAATAGACCTCTCTGTATCGAATCATATCTGTTATTAATCTCTGTCTCTCTTCCACAGCATGTCTTTATCCTGTCTTCCTTCTCTCACCCCAACCGGTCGCAGCAGATGGCCGCCCCTCCCTGAGCCTGGTTCTGCCGGAGGTTTCTTCCTGTTAAAAGGGAGTTTTTCCTTCCCGCTGTCGCCAAAGTGCTTGCTCATAGGGGGTCATATGATTGTTGGGCTTTTCTCTGTATCTATGAAGCGCCTTGAGGCGACATTTGTTGTGATTTGGCGCTATATAAATAAAATTGAATTGAATTGAATTGAATTGAATAGGCAAGGCTGCGTATATAAAACAGGTCCGCGGCTCTGAACCGTAGTAAAGGGACCTCTGGCTAATGCGTCAGGTTCTGTGTCGGCTCGTAGCCGAAAACTAGCTTTACTTTGTTGTCTGGGTCAAGTTTGCTAGTGGGAGACAGAGATAGGCGTTGAAAGACTGCTCCAACGGAGCTTATTGTTTCGGAGGAAAACACGAACACAGTGTACAGTCGTGTCTTAATAGCTTACTTACAACTGGGCTGCTGCAGTGGTTATTATTATATTTACATGCTTCCAGCTCCTGTTTCTGCTCAGTGACAACTCGTACTTTTCCACTCCCCTTTTTCTCGCTCACAGACACATAACAGGTATGTCAGTCCATTCTCCCTGCATCACGGACTACACTGCCCATGAGGCTACATTCTTTACGGCTGTGCATGTAACACTCTGCCTATTGCCTTCATATTAAATCATTAAAAAAAGAAAAAATTCTTCATGTCATTATGAGACATGAGATTGAGAACCAGTAGTGATGTGCGATGCCACTGATTTCCTTTCTGATCCGATACCAAGTAAAATTCAGGGTGGTATCGATGATACTGATCCGATACCAATACTTTGTACAAAAACCTTAATATTTCATTGTATTTCATATATAATTGTATTATGTAATTGTAATAATAATATAATAATATAGCTTCATAATGATTACAAGTCAACAGACTACTTGTTCTTATTGCTTAATAATGCAGAATAATCATTCAGAGACCAGTTGATCAAATCCATAATTCCTCTTTTAGGTTTTAGAGAACAGACTGTGAGACAGTGTTCCAGGGAAAAGTAAGTACAAGCTAGCTTGGCAAAACTCCAAAAGCTGGCCACTGTCCTTGACCCATGCAGGTAAATAAAACTATTTTTTAACTTATTGTTACTGTTTCTTCAAAAAGCTCTATATATATAGTTGACAATTATTGTGGAGATTAATATAGACTTTCCTGCACTGTCTACTACAGGTTTGTGACTGAGCTTCTTGGAGGTGAGACATACGTCTCATATTCAGTGGTCTTACCTGCTTTCTGCCACCTGCATCACACCTTGGAGTTGTCCCACCCCCCATGTCCATGTCTATTATTTGATTCTGTCACCCACTAAAATCCTTTTAAATAAAAAAAAAAGATTTGTGCTTTGAGGCAGTTTTTTTTGAGCGATTAATCAAGATTAATTCATTACGAAGCCTGTAATTAATAAGATTGTTTTTTAATCGAGTCCCACCCCTGCGTTTTACATATTTCTATCACTTAGTATTATTTCTGCTTCTGAAGGTGTGGCATTTAATAAAAAGGGGAGGATAAAGATATATGCTGTATGACACAGAATATGATTAGCAGCTCGCCTCACTGTGATGATGGAGGAAACTGAACTCTGCTTTCCAAAACTCCTTAATATCTCCTGCAGGAGGCCAAAGCGTCCTCACTTTGAGATCGTGCTGACTTACATTGTGCTCTCCTTCATTTCTTTGCTTACTGTGATTCTTAACCTGCTGGTCATTATCTCCATCTCACACTTCAGGTATGAAAATGTTTCATTATCTCCAAATATTGAATAATTATTTTAATAGTTTAGTTAATTGTACTGTGTAGCAACATAGCAGTAATAGTAATTAAAACCATAATATGATCTGTACCTACAAGTAAGAGTAGATCTTTTTTTAATGAAGTGCATTTCTATTTCAGTTTTTGTTGTATGTGCATCCACATACATTTTTGATCCAGGAAACTAAATATGATGCTCCTTTTTCTCTCCAGGCAGCTCCACACCCCCACCAACTTCCTCCTTCTCTCTCTGGCTGTCGCTGATTTCTTCATAGGTTTCCTTATGTTCTTTCAAATAGTGCTCATCGATGGATGCTGGTTCCTCGGTGACATCATGTTCACTCTGTATCAGTATTTAGCATTCATTATTACTTCAGCCTCAATAGGAACCATGGTGATCATATCTGCTGATAGGTATTTGGCTATTTGTTACCCTCTGCATTACTCCACCAAAATCACACAACAAAGAATTAATATATGTATAAGTTTGTGTTGGTTTTTTTCTGTGATCTTTCAGAGTTTGATTGTGAAGGATAACTTAAAACAACCAGGAAAGTATAACTCCTGCATTGGAGAGTGTGTCTTTGTCGTTAACTACATTGCTGGGATTTTTGATCTTTTGTTTTCCTTCATTGTTCCCATTACTGTGATTGTAGTTCTGTATCTGAGAGTGTTTGTGGTGGCTGTGTCTCAGGCTCGTGCCATGAGGTGTCAACTTGCAGTCACTCACCAGCGATCAGTTACAGTAACTGTTATGAAATCGGAGCTGAAAGCAGCCCGTACTCTTGGTGTTGTTGTAGTTGTGTTTCTTATATGTATGTGCCCATATTACTGCGTTGCTCTCACAGGCCAAGATAACTTCCTAAATGCTTCATCTGCTGCCTTTGTAATATGTTTGGTGTACTTTAACTCTTGCCTAAACCCTATCATTTATGTCTTTTTTTATCCCTGGTTCAGAAAGTCAATCAAACTTATTGCTACTCTTCAAATACTGCAGCCTGACTCCTGTGAGACTAACATGCATTAAGAACACTTTTTAAAACCGTACCCATAAACAGGACAATGTACTTAGTCACAATGAAGAATTGTTGAATGACAGATGTGAAAACTTTGATAAAGTGATCAAATTTTACCTTTCCTTAAAATATTTTGTCTTTTTTATACTCTAGCGTCGTCTAAGAATGATACTGTCTGGATTTAACATGGATTTAATTATCAGAAAGTTCAGATAAAGCAATGTGTTAGCAAACATATTTATATATGTATCTGCTTCCACATGAGTACTTGCAATTATAAAAGACCAGTTTCCTGGTACTTTGTACTCTAAATTAAGATAAAATACTTTCTCGAGCACTTTCTGTGACCGCAGACATTAGCATATACTCTTTATTTTGTAATGTTTTCATAGGCTTGAAGGACAGCCATCAACAATATTAGGAGGTAATGTTTTAAAAAACAAGTAAAAAATAAACAGTTAAACAATGTTTTTTCTTTATTTTCATAGTTTACATTGTAGCTTCTCACTGAGGCTGAAATGATGAATTAACACATATTAAATTATGTAGTAAAAGAAGTGTGAAATAACTCAAAACATGTTTTATATTTTAGATTCTTAAAAATAGCCACTTTTGCCTGCTAGTATATTGTCACGTAAAGGAATGTTATTTTTCTGTCACTGTGTTATTATTCACATGCACAATCATTATTTCATCATTACTTCATTAGTCTGCATCACTTATCATTATCATTATCCGGTTATCATCCTTATTATCATGTATCATTTACCACTCAGTATATTTGCCAGAGCACGCAGAATCAAACACATTCACAGTAAGTCAGATGAGGACGCTGAACTTTCGGTGGCCGGGACTTATAATAAATCACACTTTCACACTCGAGTACACAGTTGATATGTTCCCAAACTATATATGGGAAACATCTGGTTTCAAGTCCGGGAAAGGGTTGTTGTTGTTCTGAAGAAGATGATTTCCAGGAATTGTTCTGACGTCATAAAGGCTATAAAGCTTTCTGTATTGGGCTGAACGGGGAGTCCGGCCTCCCACACTGTATAATACATGTGTGTTTAATAAATCACTTTTTGGACACTCCCTAGGACTCTGTCTGCGCTTACTTTTCCTTCCAAATCAAAAGAACCATTACATTTTGGTGCCGAAACCCGGTTTGGGGGGAAAGAAGACGCGCTGCGAGGGAGCGGAGCTCCTCGGGGGTGCCAAAAGACGGGGGAATCCAGGAGGGGACCCACTGAGTGACAAAAACCCGGGACATAAAAGGTCAGTACCACCTGTTGAATAATTTTTATCCAAAGGTACTAAATGGGAAGTTAAAACTAAATTGAATGTTCACTCAGGGGGGCCTTCTGCTGGGTTCTGTCCGTAGTGATTTTATTTAATTAGGATAATTAGTGGTAAAAGTTTGATAAAATTCTCTCAAAAGTTATTGCTGTTATTTTAGGGGGTTCTCTGTGTTCTTTGTGAGGTTTTTTGTGGTGTTAAAGCTAAGAGGCTTGGTTTGTGTGCCTTAACACTAGGTTTACTAACCTGCGCAAATTTGCGTAACTTCCCTAAACCCAACTCCCCCTAGAATTACTGGCTTTTTTATTTTCTGGTGCAAGTCCCGAGGTGTTAATCACCCCTGCTGAGATTTTCACAGGTCGTCAGCTCGTTTCTCCTCCAGC
>NC_140454.1:2767457-2779957 GCF_963576455.1 Neolamprologus multifasciatus | reverse complement strand
GTAAGTACTGTAAGTATGTGATTGTCTGCCGAGGTGTCTCCCCCTGGATGAAAGACGAGGTCAACGACCCCACGCCAGGGCTGGCAGAGGAAGCCCAGGCCGAGGAGAGGTTATATCCCAGCTTGAAGGGACTCCCCGGTGCACCGCCCCCTCCCTACATATGTCCAGTGCTGACCCTGGAGGGTGGCACTCTTTGGGGACCGGAAGGGAAAACAGGAACAGTTAGAGGGGGAGTTGTGGATTTTCAGGAGGATCATGCACCATCGACGCCTGTACGCGACACCAAGGGGGTCAATACAGGAGTGTCGCAACCCCTGTCGGCGGCAGCTACACCGAAAGGGACTCAGTTCGAGTCAGCTGCTGGAGCATCAGGTGGGGGTATAATTATACCAGGTGTGACTTTCCTCCCGCCCTCTCACTTCAGCCCAGAAGGAGCTAAAGAAGCTCAACCTGTGGCTTCCACAAGCGCAGATCAGGTGACACCGAAGCAGCCTGGGCAGGGAAATGCATCCCAGGAGGGCTGGACTTCAGATGAAGATATGCCTGTGTCGCCGCGGCAGAGGCCATCGAAGGCGAGCCAAAAAGCCTGTCAGGAGCCAGGGGTTGGCGACCTAGAAGAAGGCCAGTGGCAGGGACAAGTAATAGGGAAAATAGCTACTAACCGAGAAGCCGTGGTAAGGTTAGAACAGACCTTGAGAGACTGGGAAGTGGAAGGCGTGCCAGCACCATACCTATTAGCACAAACGCTTGAAGCATTGGAGAAGGACCTTGCAGCGTCAATAGGTAAGACTCGGAAATCCCGAGAACTGTCGAACCTGAAAATTGAAGGGTTTGCCCCAAGCGTTCAGGGTGACCCAGGGAGGAGAATCCTCCGGTCTGGAAAGGCCTTGCAGGGCCTGAAAAACAAAAGACAGTCGATCTTTGAGAAGAACCGGAAGCAGAGTGTCGGATTGCAAACTGAGGAGGAGTCCTTCTCAATGCCTCTACTGCAGGGTTTAAGGGGCAAGCCAGTATACCAGCCTTATAACATCAGAGATTTGGAGGCTCTGATGAAGCAACTGCCCCCTATTACAGAGGGAGGAGCTGCGTGGCTGAGGAAACTGGGGAGTCTTACTGAAGGAGAAGAACTTGCCCTGGGAGATTTTCGTGCCATGGGTGGAAGGGCCTTCAGGGGTGGAGGCCTGGCAGATGTGGAAGAGATAGCAGAAACCACATGTCAACCAAATGATGTCCCCTATGCAAGGGTGCGAAATGCTCTCTCAGACGCAGTGCGTGAGAAGTACCCGACCCCTAATTCAGGCACCATGCCTAGAATATTGTGGAGCCCAGAACAAGCTCCTAGAGAGTTTATAGAGCATGCAAAGGAACAGTGGATTGTGCAGACAGGAGAACATCCAGGACAGGAAGGAGAACATCGGGCGTGGTTCCGATGCGCGGTGTTAGCCGGTTTGCCAGAACGAGTGAGAGCAGACCTACAGAAGAATCCAGATTTTGCGGTGGCAGATTCGGTAAAATGGGAAAGGCATGTGGTACATCGGTTGGAGCTCGAAAGAGACGAGGTGACCAAAAGAAACACGACCTGGAGGAGGCGCAAGGGCAGTTGGTAAAATTAAAATTGGCTGAGGCAAGAGAAAAATTGAATGAGAAGAAAAAAGAAAGTAAAGAAGGTGCTAAGAAAATGCTGGTGGCAAAGCCTCAGGGCGAGCCGGGGCCTGATTGGCCGGATTTGGACCCAGTCGTGTATCCTGATGACCGATGGCCCGCCAATGGACCAAGGCAAGGAAGACCCGCGGGGAATTGGGGGGCTAATAGGTCGTTGAGGGGGCGTGGTGGATCTCAAAGAGGAGGCGGACTAAGGGGTCGTGGTCTGGGGGGACCTATGCTGGACCCTGATCTGTGTAGAAGGTGTGGAGGACGAGGACACTGGGCTCGTAACTGTCCTATGCCATGGCTACCAGAAACAAGTTATCAACCACCACCCCAGGTACAGAGAGCGCCGCGAGGCAGGACATTCCAGACAAGGGGACTTCAAGCTCCCAACCCTGGCATGGCGCCAGTGGCTCAGTATCCCCTGGCCAACTGGGGCAGGGAGGAGGAGCTGTACTGACGGGACCCACAGAGACCCGGCAGCATGGGGATGGCAGACCCTCTGTTGCCGATGACCGTGGAAGGGACTGAACTGACCTTCCTGGTGGACACTGGAGCGACTTACTCAACGCTGAGACAAAAACCAAGCAGTGCCACACTTTCCAATCACATGGTCAGTGTTGTGGGTTTCTCTGGGGTTCCAATGACTCTGCCGACAACTAATCCAGCCCTGACGGTGCTGGGAAAACAGACATTGAAGCACAGCTATGTGGTGTCTCCCCATGTGCCTGTGAACTTGATGGGCAGGGATTTGCTCATTAAACTGGGGGCCACTATCATGTGTTCAGCTGATGGACTAACAGTGACACTTCCAGGAGGAAAAGAGTTCTTTTGCCTGGGGACTTTTTCAAAGAACCAGTATTTGCTGCAAGACTGTGAACAATCTACAGCGGATATATACTGGGGTCGGTTGGTGGATGAAGGCATTTTGAGACTGTATCAGCTGTGGAAACCTTGGATTATGGCCTTGGCTGTCTATTCTCCTCCGCGAGACCCATACCACGTCACCCTCTATTATGATAAGAACGAGGACGAAATTTATAGAGACCAGTTCCAGACTGAACTTGAGAGTCAGACTTGGAACATATGTTCTCAGAACATCTATGTTGGTCCTGAAGGCGTCGCTGCAGGAGTAAATTTAACCGAAGAACAACGGCCTTGGTTCAAAATGGGGCCTGATTTAGTGCCTCACATCACATTGGCGGTCCATGAGGGTCATCAGGCCAGGGAGCTGGGAACAATGGTCAGGAGAGCTCTCGACGAACCTTGTTGGCGACCCACTCAGATTCCAGATGTCTGGTATTCGCCAAAATGCAAAATTTATCGCATCACTGGTCTGTCAGATGACGCAGTGGTATTGGAGCATAAGCAAATTTCAAGAATTCATGGTAGTGAAAGAGTAGATTATGCTGACGCAGTGGCCGCACTTGCGACTCTTCCTGATACTTTGTGGTCAGCTGGGTCTACGGATGTGGGCCTGGCAACTTGCTCGCCGGTCTCGTTCCAGCTAAAGTCTGAGGTACCAATTTGGAAACCGCAGTACAGACAGAAAAGAGAAGCAGAGGAGGGAATTGCAGAGACAATAGAAGGGCTATTGAAAGTAGGAGTCCTTGAGCCTTCACAATCTTACTGGAACACGCCCATTTTGCCAGTAGAGAAGCATGGGACAGGAAAGTACAGGATGGCACATGACTTAAGAGCCATAAATGCCATCCTACGTACTGATACTGTGCCTGTTCCAAACCCGTACACAGCTTTGACGGCATTAACACCAGAGCAAAAGTGGTTTACGTGTATTGACCTAGCCAACGCATTTTTCTGTCTCCCCTTGCATGAGTCTCTTAGGGACATTTTTTCATTCACATATAGGGGGCAACAGTATAGATACACACGGTTGCCACAAGGGTTCGCCCTCTCCCCGGGCATTTTCAACCAAGTGCTGAAAGAAGCTCTTTCACAGTGTCAACTCCCAGAGGGGTGTACACTGGTTCAGGACGTGGATGACTTGCTCATCGCGGCTCCGTCTGCTTCGGCGTGTACGGAGGCCTCGCTTACCGTACTGGGGAGACTCGCTGAGTGCGGGTTCAAAGTGAGTAAAGAAAAGTTGCAGTTGGTCCGACCAGAGGTGACATTTCTTGGCTGTGTGATCGCGCACCAGTCAGTGGGTTTATTAAACACCCACCGAGATCAGATTCTGACACATCCAAAACCACGCACAGTCAAGGAGTTGCTCTCCTTCTTAGGTTTAACGGGATACAGCCGTCAGTACATACCAAACTATGCAGGCAAAACAGCCCCTTTGAGGGATTTGGTAAAAACGGTAGGTGTCCGTAACCTTAAGGCTGAACTGCCATGGACATCGGCCACGGAGTCGGCATTCATTGCATTGAAACAAGATCTCTCGAGATCTGCGGATCTTGCCATTCCTAATTATGACGAACCCTTCTATCTAGATGTTTCAGAAACAGATGGGATAGTGAATGGGGTTTTGTTTCAGAAAAAGGGGGGAAGGAGAGATGTACTCATGTACGTCAGCATCCGCCTGAATCACTTGGAGACAAGACACCCGGTATGCACGCAGCATGCCCTTGGGGTGTCAAAGATTATACAAAAAACAACACACATAGTGAGGGATCATCCATTGAAGGTGTTGACCACCCACAGTGTGGTGGCATATGTTAACTCACAAGCCTTCACCATGACACCATTGACACAACAGAGAGTGAGTAAAGTCTTAGACGCTCCTAATCTGACATTCACACATGAAGGAATCAATATGGCAGACTTGATGGGTTCGGGTGATCCGCACGACTGCGCTAAGAGAGCTGAAGTGGACGAGAAAATAAGAGAAGACTTGAAAGCAGAACCTCTGATGGAAGCTGAAGATTGGTTCACGGATGGATGTTGCTACAGAGATGAGGAAGGATTGAAAGCAGGCTACGCTGTAGTTTGCAGAAAGGGGACTGAATTTGAGGTAAAGGAGGCTGGGAGACTTGAAGGGCAGCAGTCGGCCCAGAGAGCAGAAGTAATTGCTCTCAGCAGAGCCCTGAGACTCGCGAAAGGAAGGCGAGTCAACATTTACACGGATTCAGCTTATGCCTTTGGAGCAGTGCATGTGGAGCTAGCCCAATGGCGGAGAGCAGGATTCAGGACAGCAGCCAATGCACCAATCTGCCACAAGAAGGAAATGGAGGAACTTGAGCAGGCGTTGGGAGACCCAGAGGAGGTGAGTATCATGAAGTGTAAAGGTCACTCCTCGGGGACTGGCATGGTGGCCAGAGGAAATCAGGAAGCCGATCGAGCTGCGAAAGAGGCAGCAGGCTATAAAGCACTACGGCAGATCGTGCAAATAAGTGTGGAGGAAGAAGTAGGAGTCAACATGTTGGAGGAGGCCAGGAAGGCCCAAGAGGAGGCGGCCCCGGAAGAGAAGGGGGTCTGGAAGAGTCGAGGAGCATGGGAAGAAGGAGGTCTCTGGCGAGGACCTGACGGACGACCGGTGTTGACCGCCAACCTAGCGGAACAGAAGATTGCAGAAGCACATGGGCTTGGCCATGTGGGTGTGGCCCAGATGGAGAGACATCTGTGCCATTGGTGGCATCCCTTTTTGAGGGATATGATTAAGGAAAAAGCTAGGACGTGCCTGATCTGTGGGAGGCACAATCCAAAGCCAGTGATTAAACCGGAGGCAGGTAAGTTCCCCATTCCAGAAAGACCAGGGGAAGAGATGGTCATTGATTTCACTGACATGATTGATGTGGGACCGGGAGGAGTCCGGTATTTGCTGGTGAGTGTGGATGCTCTGACGGGGTGGCCCGAAGCGTGGCCAACAAAGAGGGAGGATGCAAAAAGTGTGATTAAGTGTTTAATCAATCATTACATCCCTCGGCATGGTTTTCCCAAAAGAATTCGGTCAGACAATGGAACTCATTTTAAAAATAAAGATTTGGCAGAAGTAGAACAGAAGCTGGGGTTGCAGCACCGATTTGGGACGGTGTATCATCCTCAGTCCCAGGGGAAGGTGGAAAGAATGAATCTAAACCTGAAAAATAAAATAGCTAAAATTTCTGCTCAGACGGGGCTAAATTGGGTTGCAGCCCTGCCAATTGCATTGATGATAATAAGATGTTGTGTTAATCAATCCACAGGTTTCACACCATATGAGCTGTTGACAGGACGACAGTTTCCAGGTCCTTGGACAACAGTCCCGGCGGAAGAGAGTATAAAAAGTAATAGAAAGCATGCTGAATGTTGGAAAGAATTAAAAGCTCTTGTGTCTAGTTTCACACAACAGGTTGGAGTGGGGGTGAATGCGGTGGACAGGTCCGTCCCAGACGCCAAGGCGGTGTGGCTGAAGGTCATTAAGCGAAAGTGGAGAGATCCAAGGTGGACGGGGCCATTCGAGGTGACGGCTCGTACCACCAGTGCGGTTCGGTTGAAGGGAAAGGGTGAGACCTGGTTCCATTGGTCTCAATGCGCAGTGGCGGACGAGAGCTTACTCGAGATAAGCTCCACCCAAAGTAACACGGGGGGGAACATAGAGGCAGAATAATCCTCTCCCCCTGTGCAGCGGTTCTCCCCAGCAGTCTACCTGGGGAGACGAAGAAAGAAGAGGAGCGTCACGCGCCAAGCATCAATTCATTCCAGGCTCATGATAGGCTAGGGCTCTAGTCTAAAGTAATTGATAGTTTAAAGGAGTCGTAATAGTTTTGTACGTTAATCGCATACTTTTATACTCATAATCTTATACTCTTATCACGAAGTTTAAAGTAAAAGTAAAAGAGCCTGGGAACAGTGATCATGAAATTGTGGGAAAATTGGAAAATAACGGGAATGTTGGGGTTGATAAGTGTTGTAACGTGTTTGTTTGTTTATTGGCAGACAGGTGAATTGCCCAGACGCAGAGGTCTATCCGCTCCAGAGTCCAAACCGATCGAGTCGTCGAGAAAATTCAAGCGCGAGGTTGGCTCAGGTGGGAACGATGGGTGTCTCAAGGCCAGTGGGGGAGTCGAGTTTGGGTATGTTAATGGGTCCACGACGGCATTCACATTCGATTTGTATGAGGTAGTTAGATGCCCAGGAGACGGGAGCAGCTGGAGAACATATGATGTGTGGATTTGTTATCACCCTATGGTGTGCTACCCTAAGTCGGTGTGGGGCCCCTCACAGGAAGGAGACATTTACAGTTATATAACGGATCAGTGGTGTTCTTGGCAGGATGTGGTTGCTTGGACAGGAGTAGGATGGCAGCCAACAGTGCCACAGGCCCTTGAAGGGATAGCCATTCAGAAAGATTATTCTGTTACACATAACCCTGTCACTCTCTCCCTAGGACCGTGGAGTAAACTCCCGGGAGCAGCCTATGAGGGAGGTGCGTTCTATTTAGTAATAGGGGTAGATAAAGCAGGGACAGATCCAACAGGGATAATTCGGGTGAACTTATTCAATCCAAGATCTAAACCGGTAGGGAATGACACTGTAATGAATCTCACAGAGCAAGTGGATCCCTTAGAGACAGTTACTTACCAGGACTCAGAGGAGAAATGGTTTGTTGCCACAGATTACACTAGATTAAAACCTCAAGAGTTAATAGAGCGTGCCACAGGTTTTGGTGATAGGAATCTTTGGTTAGATTGGGTGGCTCAAAATGCTAAAGAGCAGGAAGTGGTTGATTGTGTTGCTTGTGCTACAGCTCGACCTCGTCTGTTCACTGAACCCGCTCCTCTGTATCCAGAGGATGAGTGGGGTTATGATTGTATGCTGAGATTAACTAGAGAGGCGGTGAACACAGGTAACTGCACCACTTTGTCAGGATTATATCCGCCAATTGATAAACGTACACAACCAGGTTCATTCACACCTAAAAGGGATAATTATACATGTTTTGAGTTCTCTACAGACAGTGTGAGATATACGTTAGGAAGAATTGATCCAAGCTGGTGTCAGAGGACAATCCCCGGCAGGACTACCAATAATGTAAGTGACCCAAATACTATTATAGGCACCTGGGCAAGGGGTGGGCTATATTATTATTGTGGGCAGTACACTCTATGGGAAAAGGTTCCACTGGGGAGTGTGGGAACATGTGCTCTGGTGCGCCTAGGAGCACCTTTGATGCTGATAGGAAATAGAGTAGAGACAGTTCCACAGCAGGACACTGGTGTGTTGACAGCTAGACGTAGGAGAAGTATGAGGGGTGTGCACAAATATGACCCAAGATGGGACTCGCCAACCTGGATTGACTCAATAGGAGTTCCCAGGGGAGTTCCAGATGAGTATAAGTTAGTCAATCAGATAGCGGCCGGTTTTGAAAGTGTGTTTCTATGGATAACTCCGAATAAAAATGTTGATCGCATTAACTATGTTCATTATAATGTGCTGAGACTCTCTAATCTCACCAGGGACGCGGTAGAAGGCCTTGCGGAACAATTGGGACCGACGTCGTTAATGGGAATCCAAAATCGAATGGCCCTTGACATGTTGTTGGCTGAGAAGGGTGGTGTGTGTGCCATGTTTGGGGACATGTGCTGTACTTTCATTCCCAACAATACGGCCCCAGACGGTACGGTTACTAGAGCGCTTGAGAGTCTGAAAATGTTATCTAAAACCATGCATGAGCAATCGGGTGTGAACACTGGACTGGGAGACTGGTTTACGTCTGTCTTTGGGCAATGGAAGAGTGTTGTTATGTCTGCCATGTTTTCTTTTGTTGTTTTTCTTGCTATATTAATGATCGGATGTTGTCTCATCCCTCTGGTCCGGCGAGTTTTAGTAAAGATGGTGGAGAGGGCCCTGAGCTTGGGCTCAGCTGGTTCAGCGGTGCCTGGGTCCATGATGCCCTTGAAGGAGATTGTAAGCTGGAAGGAGGAGTGAGAGAAATCCTGGTGTAAGTTGGTC
This sequence comes from Neolamprologus multifasciatus, assembly GCF_963576455.1. NCBI lineage: Eukaryota > Metazoa > Chordata > Actinopteri > Cichliformes > Cichlidae > Neolamprologus > Neolamprologus multifasciatus. The sequence continues at coordinate 2,771,416 of NC_140454.1, read as the reverse complement.
TCGCAAGCGAGCCCAAGAGGAGGAGTTGTCACGTAAAGGAATGTTATTTTTCTGTCACTGTGTTATTATTCACATGCACAATCATTATTTCATCATTACTTCATTAGTCTGCATCACTTATCATTATCATTATCCGGTTATCATCCTTATTATCATGTATCATTTACCACTCAGTATATTTGCCAGAGCACGCAGAATCAAACACATTCACAGTAAGTCAGATGAGGACGCTGAACTTTCGGTGGCCGGGACTTATAATAAATCACACTTTCACACTCGAGTACACAGTTGATATGTTCCCAAACTATATATGGGAAACATCTGGTTTCAAGTCCGGGAAAGGGTTGTTGTTGTTCTGAAGAAGATGATTTCCAGGAATTGTTCTGACGTCATAAAGGCTATAAAGCTTTCTGTATTGGGCTGAACGGGGAGTCCGGCCTCCCACACTGTATAATACGTGTGTGTTTAATAAATCACTTTTTGGACACTCCCTAGGACTCTGTCTGCGCTTACTTTTCCTTCCAAATCAAAAGAACCATTATCTACATGACATGAGATTGAGAACCAGTAGTGATGTGCGATACCACTGATTTCCTTTCTGATCCGATACCAAGTAAAATTCAGGGTGGTATCGATAATACTGATCCGATACCAATACTTTGTACAAAAACCTTAATATTTCATTGTATTTCATATATAATTGTATTATGTAATTGTAATAATAATATAATAATATAGCTTCATAATGATTACAAGTCAACAGACTACTTGTTCTTATTGCTTAATAATGCAGAATAATCATTCAGAGACCAGTTGATCAAATCCATAATTCCTCTTTTAGGTTTTAGAGAACAGACTGTGAGACAGTGTTCCAGGGAAAAGTAAGTACAAGCTAGCTTGGCAAAACTCCAAAAGCTGGCCACTGTCCTTGACCCATGCAGGTAAATAAAACTATTTTTTAACTTATTGTTACTGTTTCTTCAAAAAGCTCTATATATATAGTTGACAATTATTGTGGAGATTAATATAGACTTTCCTGCACTGTCTACTACAGGTTTGTGACTGAGCTTCTTGGAGGTGAGACATACGTCTCATATTCAGTGGTCTTACCTGCTTTCTGCCACCTGCATCACACCTTGGAGTTGTCCCACCCCCCATGTCCATGTCTATTATTTGATTCTGTCACCCACTAAAATCCTTTTAAATAAAAAAAAAAGATTTGTGCTTTGAGGCAGTTTTTTTTGAGCGATTAATCAAGATTAATTCATTACGAAGCCTGTAATTAATAAGATTGTTTTTTAATCGAGTCCCACCCCTGCGTTTTACATATTTCTATCACTTAGTATTATTTCTGCTTCTGAAGGTGTGGCATTTAATAAAAAGGGGAGGATAAAGATATATGCTGTATGACACAGAATATGATTAGCAGCTCGCCTCACTGTGATGATGGAGGAAACTGAACTCTGCTTTCCAAAACTCCTTAATATCTCCTGCAGGAGGCCAAAGCGTCCTCACTTTGAGATCGTGCTGACTTACATTGTGCTCTCCTTCATTTCTTTGCTTACTGTGATTCTTAACCTGCTGGTCATTATCTCCATCTCACACTTCAGGTATGAAAATGTTTCATTATCTCCAAATATTGAATAATTATTTTAATAGTTTAGTTAATTGTACTGTGTAGCAACATAGCAGTAATAGTAATTAAAACCATAATATGATCTGTACCTACAAGTAAGAGTAGATCTTTTTTTAATGAAGTGCATTTCTATTTCAGTTTTTGTTGTATGTGCATCCACATACATTTTTGATGCAGGAAACTAAATATGATGCTCCTTTTTCTCTCCAGGCAGCTCCACACCCCCACCAACTTCCTCCTCCTCTCTCTGGCTGTCGCTGATTTCTTCATAGGTTTCCTTATGTTCTTTCAAATAGTGCTCATCGATGGATGCTGGTTCCTCGGTGACATCATGTTCACTCTGTATCAGTATTTAGCATTCATTATTACTTCAGCCTCAATAGGAACCATGGTGATCATATCTGCTGATAGGTATTTGGCTATTTGTTACCCTCTGCATTACTCCACCAAAATCACACAACAAAGAATTAATATATGTATAAGTTTGTGTTGGTTTTTTTCTGTGATCTTTCAGAGTTTGATTGTGAAGGATAACTTAAAACAACCAGGAAAGTATAACTCCTGCATTGGAGAGTGTGTCTTTGTCGTTAACTACATTGCTGGGATTTTTGATCTTTTGTTTTCCTTCATTGTTCCCATTACTGTGATTGTAGTTCTGTATCTGAGAGTGTTTGTGGTGGCTGTGTCTCAGGCTCGTGCCATGAGGTGTCAACTTGCAGTCACTCACCAGCGATCAGTTACAGTAACTGTTATGAAATCGGAGCTGAAAGCAGCCCGTACTCTTGGTGTTGTTGTAGTTGTGTTTCTTATATGTATGTGCCCATATTACTGCGTTGCTCTCACAGGCCAAGATAACTTCCTAAATGCTTCATCTGCTGCCTTTGTAATATGTTTGGTGTACTTTAACTCTTGCCTAAACCCTATCATTTATGTCTTTTTTTATCCCTGGTTCAGAAAGTCAATCAAACTTATTGCTACTCTTCAAATACTGCAGCCTGACTCCTGTGAGACTAACATGCATTAAGAACACTTTTTAAAACCGTACCCATAAACAGGACAATGTACTTAGTCACAATGAAGAATTGTTGAATGACAGATGTGAAAACTTTGATAAAGTGATCAAATTTTACCTTTCCTTAAAATATTTTGTCTTTTTTATACTCTAGCGTCATCTAAGAATGATACTGTCTGGATTTAACATGGATTTAATTATCAGAAAGTTCAGATAAAGCAATGTGTTAGCAAACATATTTATATATGTATCTGCTTCCACATGAGTACTTGCAATTATAAAAGACCAGTTTCCTGGTACTTTGTACTCTAAATTAAGATAAAATACTTTCTCGAGCACTTTCTGTGACCGCAGACATTAGCATATACTCTTTATTTTGTAATGTTTTCATAGGCTTGAAGGACAGCCATCAACAATATTAGGAGGTAATGTTTTAAAAAACAAGTAAAAGATAAACAGTTAAACAATGTTTTTTCTTTATTTTCATAGTTTACATTGTAGCTTCTCACTGAGGCTGAAATGATGAATTAACACATATTAAATTATGTAGTAAAAGAAGTGTGAAATAACTCAAAACATGTTTTATATTTTAGATTCTTAAAAATAGCCACTTTTGCCTGCTAGTATATTGTCACGTAAAGGAATGTTATTTTTCTGTCACTGTGTTATTATTCACATGCACAATCATTATTTCATCATTACTTCATTAGTCTGCATCACTTATCATTATCATTATCCGGTTATCATCCTTATTATCATGTATCATTTACCACTCAGTATATTTGCCAGAGCACGCAGAATCAAACACATTCACAGTAAGTCAGATGAGGACGCTGAACTTTCGGTGGCCGGGACTTATAATAAATCACACTTTCACACTCGAGTACACAGTTGATATGTTCCCAAACTATATATGGGAAACATCTGGTTTCAAGTCCGGGAAAGGGTTGTTGTTGTTCTGAAGAAGATGATTTCCAGGAATTGTTCTGACGTCATAAAGGCTATAAAGCTTTCTGTATTGGGCTGAACGGGGAGTCCGGCCTCCCACACTGTATAATACGTGTGTGTTTAATAAATCACTTTTTGGACACTCCCTAGGACTCTGTCTGCGCTTACTTTTCCTTCCAAATCAAAAGAACCATTACATTTTGGTGCCGAAACCCGGTTTGGGGGGAAAGAAGACGCGCTGCGAGGGAGCGGAGCTCCTCGGGGGTGCCAAAAGACGGGGGAATCCAGGAGGGGACCCACTGAGTGACAAAAACCCGGGACATAAAAGGTCAGTACCACCTGTTGAATAATTTTTATCCAAAG
>NC_140454.1:2564957-2762457 GCF_963576455.1 Neolamprologus multifasciatus | reverse complement strand
ACAAAATGGCTGAAAACAAAATGACTGAGATCGGGAAGGCGACCCCTAGTGGGGAGAAGAACTATAAGCCACTCAAGGAACAGATAGCCCAACTCAAGAAGGCCCTCAAGATTACCTATGAAGGAGCTTCCAGGGAGGTTGCTCGGCAATGTAAAGACATGGAGAAGGAGGTGAAGAATTTATGTGAGGATCAACAGATAACGATGGAGGACAAAATACCTTTGCATTCGGTTTTCCAGCTAGGAGCTGAGAAATGTGAAAAGAGGATCAAAGATCTTGAGGAGGAACTTGAGGGGGGTTTTAAGGGGAGAAAAGTGAAGGCAGAAAAGAAACAGATGATGGAGAAACAGAGTAAGTACTGTAAGTATGTGATTGTCTGCCGAGGTGTCTCCCCCTGGATGAAAGACGAGGTCAACGACCCCACGCCAGGGCTGGCAGAGGAAGCCCAGGCCGAGGAGAGGTTATATCCCAGCTTGAAGGGACTCCCCGGTGCACCGCCCCCTCCCTACATATGTCCAGTGCTGACCCTGGAGGGTGGCACTCTTTGGGGACCGGAAGGGAAAACAGGAACAGTTAGAGGGGGAGTTGTGGATTTTCAGGAGGATCATGCACCATCGACGCCTGTACGCGACACCAAGGGGGTCAATACAGGAGTGTCGCAACCCCTGTCGGCGGCAGCTACACCGAAAGGGACTCAGTTCGAGTCAGCTGCTGGAGCATCAGGTGGGGGTATAATTATACCAGGTGTGACTTTCCTCCCGCCCTCTCACTTCAGCCCAGAAGGAGCTAAAGAAGCTCAACCTGTGGCTTCCACAAGCGCAGATCAGGTGACACCGAAGCAGCCTGGGCAGGGAAATGCATCCCAGGAGGGCTGGACTTCAGATGAAGATATGCCTGTGTCGCCGCGGCAGAGGCCATCGAAGGCGAGCCAAAAAGCCTGTCAGGAGCCAGGGGTTGGCGACCTAGAAGAAGGCCAGTGGCAGGGACAAGTAATAGGGAAAATAGCTACTAACCGAGAAGCCGTGGTAAGGTTAGAACAGACCTTGAGAGACTGGGAAGTGGAAGGCGTGCCAGCACCATACCTATTAGCACAAACGCTTGAAGCATTGGAGAAGGACCTTGCAGCGTCAATAGGTAAGACTCGGAAATCCCGAGAACTGTCGAACCTGAAAATTGAAGGGTTTGCCCCAAGCGTTCAGGGTGACCCAGGGAGGAGAATCCTCCGGTCTGGAAAGGCCTTGCAGGGCCTGAAAAACAAAAGACAGTCGATCTTTGAGAAGAACCGGAAGCAGAGTGTCGGATTGCAAACTGAGGAGGAGTCCTTCTCAATGCCTCTACTGCAGGGTTTAAGGGGCGAGCCAGTATACCAGCCTTATAACATCAGAGATTTGGAGGCTCTGATGAAGCAACTGCCCCCTATTACAGAGGGAGGAGCTGCGTGGCTGAGGAAACTGGGGAGTCTTACTGAAGGAGAAGAACTTGCCCTGGGAGATTTTCGTGCCATGGGTGGAAGGGCCTTCAGGGGTGGAGGCCTGGCAGATGTGGAAGAGATAGCAGAAACCACATGTCAACCAAATGATGTCCCCTATGCAAGGGTGCGAAATGCTCTCTCAGACGCAGTGCGTGAGAAGTACCCGACCCCTAATTCAGGCACCATGCCTAGAATATTGTGGAGCCCAGAACAAGCTCCTAGAGAGTTTATAGAGCATGCAAAGGAACAGTGGATTGTGCAGACAGGAGAACATCCAGGACAGGAAGGAGAACATCGGGCGTGGTTCCGATGCGCGGTGTTAGCCGGTTTGCCAGAACGAGTGAGAGCAGACCTACAGAAGAATCCAGATTTTGCGGTGGCAGATTCGGTAAAATGGGAAAGGCATGTGGTACATCGGTTGGAGCTCGAAAGAGACGAGGTGACCAAAAAGAAACACGACCTGGAGGAGGCGCAAGGGCAGTTGGTAAAATTAAAATTGGCTGAGGCAAGAGAAAAATTGAATGAGAAGAAAAAAGAAAGTAAAGAAGGTGCTAAGAAAATGCTGGTGGCAAAGCCTCAGGGCGAGCCGGGGCCTGATTGGCCGGATTTGGACCCAGTCGTGTATCCTGATGACCGATGGCCCGCCAATGGACCAAGGCAAGGAAGACCCGCGGGGAATTGGGGGGCTAATAGGTCGTTGAGGGGGCGTGGTGGATCTCAAAGAGGAGGCGGACTAAGGGGTCGTGGTCTGGGGGGACCTATGCTGGACCCTGATCTGTGTAGAAGGTGTGGAGGACGAGGACACTGGGCTCGTAACTGTCCTATGCCATGGCTACCAGAAACAAGTTATCAACCACCACCCCAGGTACAGAGAGCGCCGCGAGGCAGGACATTCCAGACAAGGGGACTTCAAGCTCCCAACCCTGGCATGGCGCCAGTGGCTCAGTATCCCCTGGCCAACTGGGGCAGGGAGGAGGAGCTGTACTGACGGGACCCACAGAGACCCGGCAGCATGGGGATGGCAGACCCTCTGTTGCCGATGACCGTGGAAGGGACTGAACTGACCTTCCTGGTGGACACTGGAGCGACTTACTCAACGCTGAGACAAAAACCAAGCAGTGCCACACTTTCCAATCACATGGTCAGTGTTGTGGGTTTCTCTGGGGTTCCAATGACTCTGCCGACAACTAATCCAGCCCTGACGGTGCTGGGAAAACAGACATTGAAGCACAGCTATGTGGTGTCTCCCCATGTGCCTGTGAACTTGATGGGCAGGGATTTGCTCATTAAACTGGGGGCCACTATCATGTGTTCAGCTGATGGACTAACAGTGACACTTCCAGGAGGAAAAGAGTTCTTTTGCCTGGGGACTTTTTCAAAGAACCAGTATTTGCTGCAAGACTGTGAACAATCTACAGCGGATATATACTGGGGTCGGTTGGTGGATGAAGGCATTTTGAGACTGTATCAGCTGTGGAAACCTTGGATTATGGCCTTGGCTGTCTATTCTCCTCCGCGAGACCCATACCACGTCACCCTCTATTATGATAAGAACGAGGACGAAATTTATAGAGACCAGTTCCAGACTGAACTTGAGAGTCAGACTTGGAACATATGTTCTCAGAACATCTATGTTGGTCCTGAAGGCGTCGCTGCAGGAGTAAATTTAACCGAAGAACAACGGCCTTGGTTCAAAATGGGGCCTGATTTAGTGCCTCACATCACATTGGCGGTCCATGAGGGTCATCAGGCCAGGGAGCTGGGAACAATGGTCAGGAGAGCTCTCGACGAACCTTGTTGGCGACCCACTCAGATTCCAGATGTCTGGTATTCGCCAAAATGCAAAATTTATCGCATCACTGGTCTGTCAGATGACGCAGTGGTATTGGAGCATAAGCAAATTTCAAGAATTCATGGTAGTGAAAGAGTAGATTATGCTGACGCAGTGGCCGCACTTGCGACTCTTCCTGATACTTTGTGGTCAGCTGGGTCTACGGATGTGGGCCTGGCAACTTGCTCGCCGGTCTCGTTCCAGCTAAAGTCTGAGGTACCAATTTGGAAACCGCAGTACAGACAGAAAAGAGAAGCAGAGGAGGGAATTGCAGAGACAATAGAAGGGCTATTGAAAGTAGGAGTCCTTGAGCCTTCACAATCTTACTGGAACACGCCCATTTTGCCAGTAGAGAAGCATGGGACAGGAAAGTACAGGATGGCACATGACTTAAGAGCCATAAATGCCATCCTACGTACTGATACTGTGCCTGTTCCAAACCCGTACACAGCTTTGACGGCATTAACACCAGAGCAAAAGTGGTTTACGTGTATTGACCTAGCCAACGCATTTTTCTGTCTCCCCTTGCATGAGTCTCTTAGGGACATTTTTTCATTCACATATAGGGGGCAACAGTATAGATACACACGGTTGCCACAAGGGTTCGCCCTCTCCCTGGGCATTTTCAACCAAGTGCTGAAAGAAGCTCTTTCACAGTGTCAACTCCCAGAGGGGTGTACACTGGTTCAGGACGTGGATGACTTGCTCATCGCGGCTCCGTCTGCTTCGGCGTGTACGGAGGCCTCGCTTACCGTACTGGAGAGACTCGCTGAGTGCGGGTTCAAAGTGAGTAAAGAAAAGTTGCAGTTGGTCCGACCAGAGGTGACATTTCTTGGCCGTGTGATCGCGCACCAGTCAGTGGGTTTATTAAACACCCACCGAGAAAAAGAAATCATGGAATCAGTTTATAGACCAAAATGTATTCTAAACTTTTGACTCATCAAAGTACCCCCCTTTGGCAAATATAACAGCTGAACACACCCGTTGCTGTAGGATGAACCCCCAATTAACTAGGTGTATATTGCGGGTATTGCATGGCGCTGCAGAATGCTGTGGTAGCTGTTTTGGTTCAGGGTGCTTCTCACTCTGTAAGTCACCAACCCTAGATGCAGCAAACAGCCCCAGATCATCCATTTGCAGCATTCCAACGGTGGTGTTTCATGGCTGAGACAAGCCTCTTTGTCTTATCCTGACATCATACCAATGGTTTTCTTGCTGCAACTCGTCCTGTCAAATCTGCAGCTCAGAGTCTTCTCTTCACAGTTGAAACTGAGACTTGCTCACTACGACCACTATTAAGCTGCTTGAAGCTGTTGTTCTGTGAGACGCCATCAAACAAGCTGTTAGCTCTCAGAAACCTGTCCTCTGATTCAGTTGTGTCTTTGGGTCTGCAGACCTCTTTTGTTTGTTTCTGAGATTTTGGATGGTGAAGGAAACTGTACTCACTGACACCTTTACTTTCTTTGCAATTTCTCTGTAGGACAGACCTACATTTATAAGTGTTATGATGGTCCATCTCTCTTCCATTGTTAATTGGATTTTTCTTGCAAAACACTACTTTCTGCAGTACAATACTGTTCAACTGATGCTGACAAGGGTATGGTACCACAGTGTGTTCCAGCACTGCTTTTATGCAGACAGAGGGGGCTGTAAGTCATCCAGAAAAGTTGGAATACCTGTTGGAGTTAGTAGCAGCAACTTTCAAGGCCTCATCAACCTCCATTGCTGCAGAACAGCTTTAAACTGTTAACCCATGTTGTGTTCCCAGAAAAAGGCCTTTTTGTATAATTCTGAAATGTACATTATTTTTCATTTTTGTGTAACCTTACCATTTTTTTTAAATCTGGCAGATCACCACTTACCTTTATACCATTTCAAGCTATTCAGTGGACTTGAACAACTTGAACTGCAATAAATAACTGGAAAAAATGGGGTGTCCTAAAACCTTTGAATGCTACTATAGAAGTAACCCTGGTGGAAGGGGTTACATGTGTCAAATTCAATAAGGTATGGTTCGGCCTTAAGTACGGAACCCAGGTGAAAAACATAGAGGAAAATAATCAGTTAATGTTCCTCTATTCAATATTCAGTCAGAAGATAATTCACATGACTGGCCAGAGGAGTGGAGCAGTGACTAGTCTGTGAGAGAGGAGAGGGCAGTTAGAGCAGTGAATCCAGGGAGAATGCATTAGGCAGAGTTTCCATGAAGTGGTTATGACCAAGCCTTCATTGGTATTCAGTGGAGTTGGGATGATGGGAAAAGTAACTGAAAAGAGAAATGAGAAACAGACCAAATGTGGGCAGGCAGACCAGTGGCTTTGAGAAAGCAGCAGCGGTGGCCAAGAGGTAAGTAATGAGGAGGCAGAAGGCAATGATCGGCGTCCAACTGCAGGTGAATGAAGGCACAGAAGAGAAAATCTGAGGCAGGCAGGGTAAACACTGGAAACAAGGAAAAACAGGTTAACTAGAGAGTGTCTTAGCTGGGTTGGGCTGGTTACCACACTGGTGAGCTGATAATCTGGTGAAAACTGGATGGCCGCACCGGTCCTTTTAAATGACAGTTGATTGTGTTTGACGGCTTGCAGGTGATCTATGGTAGAGAAACTACCTCCAGCTCTACCCCAATGGGATAGAGGATAACAGCTGAACCTAAAAACACATCGCAAGCTCACGGACCCAGACCTCGTATGACAACATGAAGAGAATGTGGGAACTATGGACTCTTCAATAACCAGCATTCAGACTAACAGCAAGACCTCTCTGCATTAAATCATATCTGTTATTAACCTGTGCTTCTCTTCCACAGCATGTCTTTATCCTGTCTTCCTTCTCTCACCCCAAAGGGTCTCAGCAGATGGCCCCGCCCCATCCTGAGCCTGGTTCTGCTGGAGGTTTGTTCCTGTTAAAAGGGAGTTTTTCCTTCCCACTGTCGCCAAAGTGCTTGCTCATAGGGGGTCATATGATTGTTGGGTTTTTCTCTGTATCTATGAAGCGCCTTGAGGCGACTTTTGTTGTGATTTGGTGCTATATAAATAAAATTGAATTGAATTGAATTCAAAACAACTAGAATGTCATGGTCTGGGTGAGTGGGGGTATGTTATCCACAGTGCAGCGTGTCTTCTCCTCTGGGCAGAGTTGACCTAGTTTCTCTGCTGGATTCACACATTGAGATAATCACCGTGGCAGCATTTAAGACCAGCGTTCACAACTGATCTTCACCAGATCGTCAGCTCATCAGCGCTAGTTGGTGGCGCTGTCACTTGGTGTTCGCTCGCTCTGCGGTAGAGTATCACTTCCTGTTCCGGCTCAAACACAGTGGTGTTTCTGAGTAGCTTATTTGCTTAGCAATTTAATTAACAACTTTTAAATACATTCTTTTTTCATAGTATAATCTTCACGTGCTTCATTCGAAGCACACTTTCTCTGTACTCACTACCTAATTTATAGCCAAAGTATTCACTCACTGTCTCTGTACTGTTTCGCTAACTTAGCTTAGCTCATAGCCGACTCGTTAGCACCATGGCTACTTCACCTGTCCCTCCTGCACTTTCTTGCTCATTGTGTCAGATATTTAGTTACTCCTCGGCCTCCTTTAGCAGTAATGATATCTGTAACAAATGTAGCATATTTGCAGCTCTGGAGGCCAGGATTACTGAATTGGAGACTCGGCTTCGCACCCTTCATTCACCCGTAGCTAGCCAGGCCCCTGTAGCTGGTGCAGCCGAAGATAGTGTAGGCCCCGCTAGCTGTTCCCCGGCAGACCCCAAGCAGCTGGGGAAAGAGGGCGGCTGGATGACGGTGAGGAGGAAGCATAGTCCTAAACAGAAGCCCCAGGTACACCACCAACCCGTTCATGTGTCTAACCATTTTTCCCCACTCGGCGACACACCCGCCGGGGGTCAAGCTCTGGTAATTGGTGATTCTGTTCTCAGACATGTGAAGCTAGAGACACCGGCAACCATAGTCAATTGTCTTCCAGGGGCAAGAGCAGGCGACATTGAAGGAAATTTAAAACTGCTGGCTAAGGGTAAACGTAAATTCAGTAAAATCAAAATTCACGTCGGCAGTAATGACACCCGGTTACGCCAATCGGAGGTCACTAAAATCAATATTGAATCGGTGTGCAACTTTGCCAAAACAATGTCGGACTCTGTAGTTTTCTCTGGTCCCCTCCCCAATCAGACCAGGAGTGACATGTTTAGCCGCATGTTCTCCTTAAATTGCTGGCTGTCTGAGTGGTGTCCCAGAAACGATGTGGGCTTCATAGATAATTGGCAAACCTTCTGGAGGAAACCTGGTTTTGTTAGGAGAGACAGCATCCATCCCACTTTGGATGGAGCAGCTCTCATTTCTAGAAATATGGACAAATTTATTAAACCCCCCAAAATATGACTATCCAGAGTTGGGACCAGGAAGCAGAGTTGCAGTCTTACACGCCTCTCTGCAGCTTCTCTCCTCCTGCTACCCCCCCCCCCCCAAAAAACCCATCTCCATAGAGACTGTGTCAGCTTCCAAAAAGACAAAAAACAAACTAAAAACCAGCAACAAACAACTTAAACATAAACAATAACAAAGAAAGAACAATACAGTATCCACATCTGAACCAAAGAGTAAAATAGTGAAATGTGGATTTTTAAATATTAGGTCTCTCTCCTCCAAGTCTCTGTTAGTACATGACTTAATAATTTATCAACAAATTGATTTACTGTGCCTTACAGAAACCTGGTTGCAGCAGGATGATTATGTTAGTTTAAATGAATCAACACCCCCGAGTCATTCTAACTACCAGAAATCTCGAAGCACAGGCCGAGGGGGAGGTGTGGCAGCAATTTTTCACACCAGCCTATTAATCAACCAAAGACCCAGACAGACTTTTAATTCATCTGAAAGCCTGATGCTTAACATTGTCCACCCCAGCTGTGAAACTCAGAAACCAGTCTTACTTGTTATCATCTATCGTCCACCTGGGCCTTACACAGAGTTTCTGTCTGATTTCTCAGACTTTATATCTAATTTAGTTCTGAGCTCAGATAAAATAATTATTGTGGGTTATTTTAACATCCATGTAGACGCTAAAAATGACAGCCTCAACATGGTATTTAATCTGTTATTAGACTCAATTAGTTTCTCTCAAAATGTAAAAGAACCCACCCACCACTTTAATCACACTCTAGATCTTGTTTTAACATATGGCATAGAAACTGAACATTTAACAGTGTTTCCTGAAAACCCTCCCTGTCTCCTGTCTGGTGAGGGACCAGACAAAGAGCGATTCAGAAGACCCCTATGAAAAAAACACAGAGGGAACAGTTTACCCTGCCCGGGATAGGGTTACCGGGGCCCCGCCCTGGAGCCAGGCCCGGGGAGGGTGCCCGAGGGTGAGCGTCTGGTGGCCGGGCCTTAGTCCATGGGGCCCGGCCGGGCACAGCCCGAAGAGGAGACATGGGCCCATCCTCCCGCAGGCCCACCACCCGCAGGAGGCGCCATAGGGGTCGGGTGCATTGTGTGCCGGGTGGCGGCCAGGAGCGGAGGCCCTGGCGGACTGACCCCCGGCTGCCAAGACTGGCAATAGGGACATGGAATGTCACCTCTCTGGTGGGGAAGGAGCCTGAGTTAGTGCGTGAGGTTGAGAGGTACCGACTAGATATAGTCGGGCTCACCTCTACGCACGGCTTGGGCTCTGGAACCAGTCTCCTGGAGAGGGGCTGGACTCTGTCTCAGTCTGGAGTTGCCCCTGGTGAGAGGCGGTGGGCTGGGGTGGGTATTCTAATATCCCCTCGGCTTGCTGCCGGTACGTTGGGGTTTTTCCCGGTGGACGAGAGGGTTTGTTCCCTGCGCCTTAGGGTCGGGGAACGGGTCCTGACTGTCATCTGCGCTTATGCGCCGAGTGGCAGTTCGGAGTACCCAGCCTTCTTAGAGTCCCTGGGGGGGGGTGCTGGAAGGTGCTCCACCTGGAGACTCTGTTGTCCTGCTGGGAGACTTCAATGCTCACGTGGGTAACGACAGCGAGACCTGGAGGGGCGTGATTGGGAGGAACGGCCTCCCTGATCTGAACCCGAGCGGTGCTTTGTTATTGGACTTCTGTGCTAATCACAGTTTGGCCATAACGAACACCTTGTTCGAACATAAGAGTGTCCATAAGTGCACGTGGCACCAGGACGCTCTAGGCCGTAGGTCGATGATCGATTTTGTAATCGTATCACCACACCTGCGACCATATGTTCTGGACACTCGGGTAAAGAGAGGGGCTGAGCTGTCAACTGATCACCACCTGGTGGTGAGTTGGATCAGGTGGCGGGGGAGGACGCTGGACAGACCTGGTGCACCTAAACGCATAGTGAGGGTGTGCTGGGAACGACTAGCAGAGGCCCCAGTCCGCGAGATCTTCAACGCACACCTCCGGCAGAGCTTCAACAGCATTCCGAGGGAGGCGGGGGACATTGAGTCCGAATGGACCATGTTCAGCGCCTCCATTGCCGAAGCTGCTGCATTGAGCTGCGGCCGCAAGGTGGTGGGTGCCTGCCGTGGTGGTAATCCCCGAACCAAATGGTGGACACCAGAGGTGAAGGGAGCCAGCAGGCTGAAGAAGGAGTCCTATCGGGCTTGGTTAGCCTGTGGGACTCCGGAGGCAGCCGACAGGTATCGACAGGCCAAGCGGAATGCGGCTCGGGCAGTGGCTGAAGCAAAAACTCGGGTGTGGGAGGAGTTTGGAGAGGCCATGGAAAAAGACTTTCGGACTGCCTCGAAGAGGTTCTGGCAAACCGTCAGGCGTCTCAGGAGGGGAAAGCGGTGCTCTACCTGCACTGTGTATAGTGCTGGCGGAGCGCTGCTGACGTCGACTGAGAAAATTGTCAGGCGGTGGAAGGAATACTTCGAGGACCTCCTTAATCCCACTGACACGTCTTCCAAGGAGGAAGCAGAGTCTGGGGATGAGGGGAATGACCCGCCAATTTCTGGGGGCGAGGTCACTGAGGCAGTTAAACAACTCCTTGGTGGCAGAGCCCCTGGTGTTGATGAGGTCCGCCCCGAGTTCCTGAAGGCTCTGGACGTTGTAGGGCTGTCCTGGCTGACACGCCTCTGCAATGTTGCGTGGAGATCAGGGGCAGTACCCGTGGATTGGCAGACCGGGGTGGTGGTCCCCATCTTTAAGAAGGGGGACCGGAGGGTGTGTTCCAACTACAGGGGGATCACACTCCTCAGCCTCCCCGGGAAAGTCTATGCCAGGGTGCTGGAAAGGAGAGTTTGTCCGCTAGTCGAACCTCTGATGCAGGAGGAACAATGCGGTTTTCGTCCTGGTCGCGGAACACTGGACCAGCTCTTCATCCTCTCGAGGATACTTGAGGGTGCATGGGAGTTTGCCCAACCAGTCTACATGTGTTTTGTGGACTTGGAGAAGGCATTCGACCGTGTCCCTCGGGGTGTCCTGTGGGAGGTGTTGCGGGAGTATGGGGTGTCTGGCCCATTGCTACGGGCCATTCGATCCCTATACAACCGTTGCAAGAGCTTGGTTCGCATTGCCGGCAATAAATCGGACTCGTTCCCGGTGGGTGATGGGCTCCGCCAGGGCTGCCCTTTGTCACCGGTTCTGTTCATAATTTTTATGGACAGGATTTCTAGGCGCAGCCAAGTGGCGGAGGGCTTTCGCTTTGGTGGCCTCAGGATCTCATCTCTGATTTTTGCGGATGATGTGGTTCTGTTGGCTTCATCGGGTGAGGGCCTCCAGCTCGCACTGGAGTGGTTCGCAGCCGAGTGTGAAGCAGCGGGAATGAGGATCAGCACCTCCAAATCTGAGGCCATGGTTCTCAGCCGGAAAAGGGTGGAGTGCCCACTCCGGGTCGGGGATGAAGTCCTGCCCCAAGTGGAGGAGTTCAAGTATCTCGGGGTCTTGTTCGCGAGTGATGGGAGAAGGGAGCCGGAGATCGACAGACGGATTGGGGCTGCAGCTGCAGTAATGCGGACGCTGCACCGGTCCGTCGTGGTGAAGAGGGAGCTGAGTGTAAAAGCGAAGCTCTCAATTTACCGGTCGATCTACGTCCCTACCCTCACCTATGGCCACGAGCTGTGAGTAGTGACCGAAAGGACGAGATCGCGGATACAAGCGGCGGAAATGAGCTTCCTCCGAAGGGTGGCTGGCATCTCCCTTAGAGATAGGGTGAGAAGTTCGGCCATCCGGGAGGGGCTCAGAGTAGAGCCGCTGCTGCTCCACATCGAAAGGAGCCAGCTGAGGTGGTTTGGGCATCTGGTAAGGATGCCCCCTGGGCGCCTCCTGGGTGAGGTGTTCCAGGCATGTCCCACCGGGAGGAGGCCCCGGGGCAGACCCAGGACACGCTGGAGAGATTATATCTCTCGGCTGGCCTGGGAACGCCTAGGTGTTCCCCCGGATGAGCTGGAGGAGGTGGCTGGGGAGAGGGAGGTCTGGGCCTCTTTGCTTAGGCTGCTGCCCCCGCGACCCGGCCCCGGATAAAGCGGATGAAGATGGATGGATGGATGGATGGATGTCTGATCATTTCCTGATAACATTTACATTTACAATAATTGATAACACAGCAGTGGAGAGTAGACTTTATCAAAGTAGATGTCTTTCTGAAAGTGCTGTAACTAAGTTTAAGAATATAATCCACCCACTGTTATCATCTTCAATGCCCTGTACCAACACAGAGCAGAGCAGCTATCTTAACGCTACCCCAACAGAGGTCGATCATCTTGTTAAAAATTTCACCTCCTCACTACGTACGACTCTGGATACTGTAGCTCCAGTGAAAACTAAGGTCTCTAATCAGAAGTACCTGATTCCGTAGTATAATTCTCAAACACGTACCCTAAAGCAGATGACTCGTAATCTGGAGAGGAAATGGCGTGTCACAAATTTAGAGGATCATCATTTAGCCTGGAGAAATAGTTTGTTGATTTATAAGAAAGCCCTCCGCAAAGCCAGAACATCTTACTATTCATCACTAATTGAAGAAAATAAGAACAACCCCAGGTTTCTCTTCAGCACTGTAGCCAGGCTGAAAAAAAGTCAGAGCTCTTTTGAGCCAACCATCCCTTTAACGTTAACTAGTAATGACTTCATGAACTTCTTCACAAATAAAATTTTTATCATTAGAGAAAAAATTACCAATAATCATCCCACAGATGTAATATTATCTACAGCTACTCTTAGTACCATTGATGTTAAGTTAGACTCTCTTTCTCCAATTGATCTTTCTGAGTTAACTTCAATAATTACTTCCTCCAAACCCTCAACGTGTCTTTTAGACCCCATTCCTACAAAACTGCTCAAAGAAGTCCTGCCATTAATTAATTCTTCGATCTTAAATATGATCAACCTATCTCTTATAATCAGCTATGTACCACAGGCCTTCAAGCTGGCTGTAGTTAAACCTTTACCAAAAAAGCCATCTCTAGACCCAGCAGTCTTAGCTAATTATAGGCCAATCTCCAACCTTCCTTTCATATCAAAAATCCTTGAAAGAGTAGTTGTCAAACAGCTAACAGATCATCTGCAGAGGAATGGTTTATTGGAAGAGTTTCAGTCAGGTTTCAGAGTTCATCACAGCACAGAAACAGCTTTAGTGAAGGTTACAAATGATGTTCTTATGGCCTCTGACAGTGGACTCATCTCTGTGCTTGTCCTGCTAGACCTCAGTGCAGCGTTCGATACTGTCGACCATAATATCCTATTAGAGCGATTAGAACATGCTGTAGGTATTACAGGTACTGTGCTGCAGTGGTTTGTATCATATCTATCTAATAGACTCCAGTTTGTGCATGTAAATGGAGAGTTCTCTTCACATACTGAGGTTAATTATGGAGTTCCACAGGGTTCAGTGCTAGGACCAATTCTGTTTACATTATACATGCTTCCCCTAGGCAGCATCATTAGAAGACATAGCATACATTTTCACTGCTATGCAGATTTCACCCAGCTCTATCTGTCCATGAAGCCAGATAACACACACCAATTAGTTAAACTGCAGGGATGTCTTAAAGACATAAAGACCTGGATGGCCGCTAACTTTCTGCTTCTTAATTCAGATCAAACTGAGGTTATTGTACTCAGCCCTGAAAATCTTAGAAACATGGTATCTAAGCAGATTCTTACTCTGGATGGCATTACCTTGGCCTCCAGTAATGCTGTGAGGAACCTTGGAGTCATTTTGGACCAGGACATGTCCTTCAACGCACATATTAAACAAATATGTAAGACTGCGTTCTTCCATTTGTGCAACATCTCTAAAATTAGATATATCCTGTCTCAGAGTGACACTGAAAAACTAGTTCATGCATTTATTACTTCCAGGCTGGACTACTGTAATTCATTATTATCTGGATGTCCAAAAAACTAACTGAAAAGCCTTCCGCTAATCCAAAATGCTGCAGCAAGAGTCCTGACAGGGACTAGAAAGAGAGAGCATATTTCTCCTGTTTTGGCTTCCCTTCATTGGCTTCCTGTTAAATCCAGAATTGAATTCAAAGCTCCTCACAAGGTCTTAAATAATCAGGCCCCATTCAATTCAATTCAATTCAATTCAATTTTATTTATATAGCGCCAAATCACAACAAATGTCGCCTCAAGGCGCTTCATAGATACAGAGAAAAGCCCAACAATCATATGACCCCCTATGAGCAAGCACTTTGGCGACAGTGGGAAGGAAAAACTCCCTTATAACAGGAAGAAACCTCCGGCAGAACCAGGCTCAGGGAGGGGCGGCCATCTGCTGCGACCGGTTGGGGTGAGAGAAGGAAGACAGGATAAAAGACATGCTGTGGAAGAGAGACAGAGATTAATAACAGATATGATTCAATACAGAGAGGTCTATTAACACATAGTGAGTGAGAAAGGTGACTGGAAAGGAAAAACTCAATGCATCATGGGAATCCCCCGGCAGCCTACATCTATTGCAGCATAACTAAGGGAGGATTCAGGGTCACCTGGTCCAGCCCTAACTATATGCTTTAGCAAAAAGGAAAGTTTTAAGCCTAATCTTAAAAGTAGAGATAGTGTCTGTCTCCCGAATCCAAACTGGAAGCTGGTTTCACAGAAGAGGGGCCTGAAAACTGAAGGCTCTCCCTCCCATTCTACTTTTAAATACTCTAGGAACAACAAGTAGGCCTGCAGAGTGGGAGCGAAGTGCTCTAATAGGGTAATATGGTACTACAAGGTCATTAAGATAAGATGGGGCCTGATTATTTAAGACCTTGTATGTGAGGAGCAGGATTTTGAATTCTGGATTTAACAGGAAGCCAAAACAGGAGAAATCTGCTCTCTCTTTCTAGTCCCTGTCAGTACTCTTGCTGCAGCATTTTGGATTAACTGAAGGCTTTTCAGTGAGTTTTTTGGACATCCTGATAATAATGAATTGCAGTAGTCCAGCCTGGAAGTAATAAATGCATGAACTAGTTTTTCAGCATCACTCTGAGACAGGATATTTCTAATTTTAGAGATGTTGCGCAAATGTTGCCATCTTATCTTAATGACCTTGTAGTACCTTATCACCCTATTAGAGCACTTCGCTCTCACTCTGCAGGCCTACTTGTTGTTCCTAGAGTATTTAAAAGTAGAATGGGAGGGAGAGCCTTCAGTTTTCAGGCCCCTCTTCTGTGGAACCAGCTTCCAGTTTGGATTCGGGAGACAGACACTATCTCTACTTTTTTTTTTTTTCTTCAATATTTTTGTGGCAGGAATAAGGCACGGCGGGTCCAGGGATCAACGTTTTGTGTCATTTTATTCAAACACCACACACACCACCCACCACACACACCTGAGTCCCCCGTGTTTTAAACTTGGTGGACGTGATTAAGGATGCCGTGCAGGTGCGTCCGCCCTCCCTGCACGGCACCGCGGCCACGCCCCACCACATACCCCCATCGCCCGACTGAGGCCGGGGAGCCATCTGGCCGAACCTACTCCCCCCCACCGAACCTACTCCCCCCACCGCGAGCGGGAGAGGGGATCAGCCCGGACCGTCGGCACCCCCGGGCCCTGGCCTAGCGAGAGGGAGGTGTCTGTTCTGGTGGCCGTCCACTTATCCAGCGGCGCCGGTGATGAGGTGAGTCCGGGGGTCGCCCACGTATCCAATGGCCGCCCCGGAGATGGACCGGAGGCCACCCATGTGGCAAGCAGCGGCGCAGCCGGCGTGACCTTGAGCCGGGGCTCATGGGCGGCTGGGCAGGGGTCCAGCACGCCGAACCACACCACACGCCGGCCTCTGGTGGAGGCGAGGCCGCTCTGCTCCGCCCGCCGACCTCGGGCTTCGGTGGCGCGGACTCCCCTTGCACGGGCACCTCGGGCGGCTGGAGCGGCTCCTCGGGCGCCGCCTCCGCCGCTGCCTCTCCCGGCTGGAGCGGCTCCTCGGGCGCCGCCTCCGCCGCTGCCTCTCCCGGCTGGAGCGGCTCCTCGGGCGCCGCCTCCGCCGCTGCCTCTCCCGGCTGGAGCGGCTCCTCCACCGCTCCCGGCAGGAGCAGCCCTTCACCCGGCTGTTCCTCCTCCTCCGGCAGGCTCGGACCCCCGCGTGACTCGTCCACCACCTCCGGCTGCCGAGGTGCCTCCACCGCTTTACCACCGTCAGTATACCCCGGTGGGGGTGGCGGCGTCGAGGTCGCCCAGGCCTGGAGCAGCGCTGCCAGCTCCGCCATCTTCCCCAGGTGGCGTTCGCTCTCCTTCTGCAGCTCTTCCTGTTGGCGACGCACCTCCGCCGCCTGCTCCCGCTGGGTGGCCGCTATTTCGGCCACCTTCTGGGCCAGCTCCTCCCTTCCCTGGCTCCGGTAAGGACCCGCCATGCCGCCTCCCGGGTTTCGGCACCACTGTGGCAGGAATAAGGCACGGCGGGTCCAGGGATCAACGTTTTGTGTCATTTTATTCAAACACCACACACACCATCCACACCTGAGTCCCCCGTGTTTTAAACTTGGTGGACGTGATTAAGGATGCCGTGCAGGTGCGTCCGCCCTCCCTGCACGGCACCGCGGCCACGCCCCACCACAATTTTATTTTAATTTTTTAAGCATAGAAAACCCCATCAACAAACAAATACAGCTCAGGCGCCGAGATGATAGGACAAAAGAATAGCACAATAATAATAATCAATAGGGAAAGACAAAAGAAAAAAAAGAAAGAAAACATTAAAATGAGAAACTACCAGTATCCATAATGAATTAAATGTCATGAATACGTAATAAACAGGGAAATTGCAGTGCCATGGTACATGTTTATACAACATGAGCTTTCTCAAGGTGAGTACAAAACGGAGTCCAGGATTTTGAGAAAACATTTGCTGCAGGTGTTTGCAGGTATCGAACTTTTTCCAGTTGAATGACTGATAACATGTCATTGAGCCAGACACTGAAGGAGGGAGGAGCAGCGGACTTCCATTCCTTTAGAATAAGTCTTTTCGCAATCATCATTCCGAGGTCGATTGGCACCCGCACAGTCGCAGGGATAGTTCTGGAACGTACACAGCCAAAAACTGCAATTTCTGGATTGGGTGAGATGGAAATCCCATAAGCTTTAGAGTACCAATCAAATATTTTGGACCAAAAATTGGTCAATGAGGGGCAATGCCAAAAAGCGTGAGCCAATGTGCTCTCTGATGTTTTACATCTGTCACATATGGGGGAAGTTGAAGGATAAATTTTGTGTAGCCGAACCTTGGAATAATGTAGCCGATGGACAATTTTAAATTGTATTAATTGATGTCTTCTGTTAACAGAGCAGGAATGAATTTTTGACAGGCATTTGTCCCACACTGATTCTGATATTTCTATGCCCAATTCCCCCCTCCAAGCGTCTCTTATCCACGTAGTCTGCACTTCAATGCTGTCATCAAACATATGTACAATTGTAGAAATCAAATGTTTGGAGTAAGGAGGGCTCAGGAACACCTTAAAACGGTTATGTTCATGTGGAACATCTTGGTAATTCTTCACATTGGATTGCATAAAATGCCTGACTTGTAGGTAACGGTAAAAATGTGAATGCGGTATATCAAATTTTTGCTTAAGTTGATTAAATGATGCAAATTTTCCATCTATATAAAGATCTTTGAATTTGATTAAGCCCTTCTCCTTCCAAACATAGTAGGATTTATCATCCCAAGGAGGCAAAAAGGCATGGTTATCACATATTGGTGCCTGCACAGAGGAGTTTGGCAGTTCAAAAAAACCTCTAACTTGGTTTAAAATCTGCACAGATTGTTTTAGAACAAACCCCAGTTTCTTAAGACTCTCAGGCCCTCCCGATCGCGGGCGATCGTGGCTCAAGAGTTGGGAGTTCGCCTTGTAATCAGAAGGTTGCCGGTTCGAGCCCCGGCTCGGACAGTCTCGGTCGTTGTGTCCTTGGGCAAGACACTTCACCTACCGCCTACTGGTGTTGGCCAGAAGGGCCGATGGCGCGATATGGCAGCCTCGCTTCTGTCAGTCTGCCCCAGGGCAGCTGTGGCTACAACTGTAGCTTGCCTCCACCAGTGTGTGAATGTGAGAGTGAATGGGTGGATGACTGGACGTGTAAAAGCGCTTTGGGGTCCCTAGGCGGGACTAGTAAAAGCGCTATACAAATACAGGCCATTTACCATTTACCATTTTACTTTTGAGAAAAGCAGGGCCTCTAGAGAGGAGTCCCTTACAATGCCAGCCTCCATTTTAACGCAAAGGGGGATGTTGACATCACCAAGATCTGAGGATGTCTGTTGCTCAAGGCTCTTAGATTTGCAGCCCAGTAATAATGTTAAAATATTGGTAAACTCAGACCTCCCTCCAATTTGGATTTTTGTAGATGTAGTTTCGAAATCCTAGGATTCTTGTTGTTCCATATGTAAGAAGTAATAATTGAGTCCAACTCCTTAAAGAAAGAGGAAGTGAGATAAATAGGAAGATTTTGGCAAAGAAACAGAAATCTAGGAAGAGAGACCATTTTTATGGAATTTATACGACCGACCATAGATAGGGGAAGAATTTTCCATGACTCGATGTTATGCTTTAATGTTGATAAGAATTCAGCAAAGTTCAAGCTAAAAATTAATTTGGGATCTTTAGGAACAGTTAATCCAAGGTATGTGAGATGGTCGTTAACTATTTTGAATGGAACATTACAAAGAAAACTCGGCAAACCGGTTCTAGATAAAGGCATAAGTTCACTCTTAACCCAGTTAATTGTATATCCTGAAATTTTGCCAAATGAGGTGACCAGATTAAGAAGAGATGGTACAGATTCTTCTGCATTACGCAGGTATAATAGTACGTCGTCTGCGTACAAACTAATAACAGTTTCAACCCCTCCGACCAAGAGCCCTTGTATTTTTGGATGTGCTCTTATCTTAATCGCAAGGGGCTCTAATGCCAGAGCAAATAGAGCAGGGGACAGGGGGCAGCTCTGCTGAACAGAGCGCTGCAAAGGTAATGGCGCCGACCTCTCTCCATTTGTGAGAACTGAACAGATTGGATTTGCGTATACTAATTTTACCCAAGATATAAATATTTCACCAAACCCAAACTTCCGTAATGATTCGAACATATAAAACCACTCAACCTGATCAAAGGCTTTGTGTGCATCAAGAGCTAAAATTGCTGCTCCTCCCGAACTACCATGGTCAGAATAGATGGTGTTGAGAAGACGTCTAACATTGAAAAAAGAAAGTCTGCCAGGGATAAATCCCGTTTGATCAGGGTATAATAATGGAGTACTTGTTCAGTCTAGTTGCTAAAATTTTGGTTATCACCTTTCGATCAAAATTTTGAAGAGCAATTGGCCTGAAGTTAGCAGGATCTGAGTCATCTCTGCCTTTCTTCAAGATTAACGAAATATATGCTTCATACAGAGTTTGGGGCAGTACGCGCCTGTTTTTAGAATCACGCATCATCCTAAGCAAGAATTGAGCAAGACCATCACAAAATTTCTTATAAAATTCTATGCCAAAACTGTCAGGGCCTGAAGCCTTCCCAGATGCAAATGACTTAATAGCAGCTACCACTTCTTGCAATGTAAAGTCCGAATCGAGTTGATCTCTGGCAGCTTCATTTAGCCTAGGCAGACTGAGAGAATCAAAAAAGTCATTCAAGGCAGACTGTGTTACATTCAGCTGGGAAGAGTACAATTCCTGATAGAACTCTCTGAAGCGCTTATTAATTTCTATAGGGTTTGTTAGAAAAGCACCAGATTTAGATCTTATTTTGTGAATTGCTCTCGAAGCTTGTGTTCCTTTTAGTTGTTGCGCTAGCAATTTACTGGGTTTGTCTCCTATCTCAAAATGTTTATGTTTCAGCTTCAGTAGTAGATTGGTAACCTGGTCACTCATAATTGCATTGTATTCGTATTTGAGTTTCAATATTTCTCTGTAATCCTCAGGTGATTTAGAATTCTGGTAAGCCCTTTCTAGACGAGGAATGGCACTATTAATTTCAGAAAGTCACTTCATCTTCTCCTTTTTGAGGCCTGAGCGATAGGAAATAATTTCGCCACGCATTACGACTTTTAATGTTTCCCACAGTGTTGAATCAGAGACCTCTCCGTTGTCATTTGAGTCAAGAAAGTCCTTGAGTTTGGGTGTAATATATTTAATAAACTTTTCGTCACTGAGAAGGGTTGGATTGAAACACCAGGAATAGCTCACTTTAGGCAAACTAAGACTCAGTGATATAGATGTGGGACTGTGATCAGAAATCAAAATATTATGATATCTGGAATTTGAAATTTGAGAAATAAGGCTTGAAGTGAACAAAAAATAATCAATTCGACTGTAGGATTTGTGGACGCCAGAGTAAAAGGAGTAATCCTTATCAGTGGGATGTTGAAGTCTCCAAATGTCCACTAAATTTCTAGCTTTAGAAAGATTATTCAGAAGCCGCACAGAGGCAATCTCTGGGGGAGGGCGAGTTGACAGCCGATCAAGGTAAGGGTCTAAATAGCAGTTCCAATCTCCTGCTATTACTATATTTGAGTCAGTATAATCCGGTAGCAAGTCAAACACCTTTCTGAAAAACATAGGCTCATCTGTATTTGGACCGTAAATATTTAGTAGGGTTAATGGGAGAGAGGCTATCATCCCTGAAACCATTATGTATCGTCCCCGAGGATCATTGATTACAGATTTTAGTTGAAATGGGACATTTTTCTTAAATAGTATGGCTACCCCCCTGGCATGTGATGTAAAGTGTGACTGATATATTTGAGATATCCAGTTACATTTTAAAACATGCCGCATTGTAGATTTTATATGGGTTTCTTGCAGAAAAATTACATCTGCACAAAGAGATTTCAAATGTTTAAATACTTTACCCCTTTTGACAACTGAACCAAGTCCTCTAACATTCCATGATACAAGCTGCAAATCCCTGTTCCCCATTTGTATACTAGCCTGTGACCTAGCCATTATAGTGGGGAATAAAAGAAAAATGATAAGGAGTGACATTGTTCATACAAAATGACCGAAAGTGATAAACTGGCAGTAATGAAACTAGTGCACATGAGCTGTAGAACAAGAACAAATCAAAACATAACCCACCCTTTCCCCCAAAAATCGCGTCCCCCGGAACCTGACGCATAACATCCTGTTAGGATGCCTGGGTCGTTGACCCAGGGGTTTTGAGTTTATTATATTATTTATCATTTCTAGTCTTTGGGTTTTCGTTAGAGTCATGTCTTATGGTTTGTCTCTGTGTAATCCTTAGTTGCTGTCTCCCCTGTCTGCTATATCCCCGTGTCCAGTCAGTGTCTGTGTCTGCCCTGGTCCCACATCTCTGTTCCCTCTGTTGTAGTGCCTGCATGTGAGTCTGTGTCTTTTGTTCAGTCTGTGTTATGTGTTTCCTGTTTTACTTTGAAGGTCTCTGTCTTATCTCAGTGTGTTCAGTTTACGCTTCCTTGTCTCGTCAGTTCTGATTTGCCCCAGCTGTGTTTCCCTCCTGTTGTCCATTCCCTGATTGCTCCCTCTATGTATTTAAGCCCTGTGTTTCAGTTTGTCATTGTCGCAATCTACCGTTTATATAGCTGTGTGTTTTTTCAGTCCTCTGGTGTAAGTTTATTTTGATATTTCCAGTTATGTTATATTTGAGTTTAACATTAAAGCGGTTTTGAGTTTAAGTTTTGCCTCCGAGTGTCTGCACCTTGGGTCCTACTCCTGTCTGCACACAGCCGTTCCCTAACACATCCCCTCTTCACTTCGAAGGGAGCTGCCGGGCAAATGGCAAGATATCTTCACACCCACCACTCAAAATAAAAACATAAAAGTGCTGTGAATTACCACCACCATGTAATAGAAAAAGCAAACATCATTCACTGAGAAAATGTTACACCAGTAAGGATGTCTCAGCTAAAGTTGTTGGTATAATGTTGTACTTGAAAGTCCAAAGCCAGTTCTCAGCATGGTGTCTTTTAAAGTTAGAAGTCTTAATATTGCTCAGGCATTCCTGCAGTCCGAACCACTACAGTTACCTTACACTGAGACCTTAATTTCTCATAGTCGACCCGTGTCCTTTAATGCAGCGTGCCGCCTCATCTGCGTCGTTGAAGATTGACGGTGCTTGTCCGTCACGCCAGTATATAAAGAGCCTTGCCGGGTAACGTAGTGTGTGCTTGATTCCATCACTGCGCAGGGTTTGCATCACACCATTAAAAGCGCGACGCTGGTTCAACACTTCGTTGGTGTAGTCCGGAAATATCATCACCTTGTTTCCTTTATACTCGCAGCCTTTTTGCATCCTGCAGCGACGCAGGATCATCTCCTTCTCCTGAAAATGATGAATGCGGGCCAGGATAGTGCGTGGTTTAGCACCAGCAGTTGGTTTCTCTTGTAGCGCACAGTGTGCACGATCAACTTTTATTGGATGTGGAAAGTGCTCCTTTCCCAGCAACTCCGGGATAAGCCTAGAAACAAAGTCAGTGGACATACCTCTTTCCTCGTCCTCAGGTATGCCGACAATTTTGATGTTGTGTCTGCGAGAGCGGGCCTCTAAGTCCTGGAGTTTGGTTTTGAGTTGGTTGGCGTGCTGAGTTAGGTCCGAACATTTGGCTTCTAGCGCTTCTACGTGCTCGTCCAAGGCACACGTTGCTTGTTCTTGACTTTCCATGCGGTTTTTCATCTCTTTCTGCTCCGAAAGGAGCGACTGAAATCTAGCCTCAAAAGGATCAAACCGCTCATCGATCTTCCCCATTATAGACGTGGCCATTTCCCGACACATCTCCTTGCATAGGGTGTAGGTTCTGTCTTCGTGGGGGCCAGCCTCTGGTTCGGTAGGGCTACTGGTGCTAGCATTAGCCCCGCTAGCGGTGTTGCTAACATAGCCCCCGATGGTTTTATTCTTGCTCGGAGGGTTCGTTTTCGGTCTCATTGCGCAAAAATGGACAGCGTAGATCAGCCTGGAAACATTCACCCGCAGAAAATATCCGCCTGTGTAAGAATTTATGGTGGTGTTCAGTAAAAATCTGAGTTTTGGTGGAGAGCTCCGAAGACCACGTCTGCATCCTACTGCTGCTCACTAGCACCCCCCCACTATCTCTACTTTTAAGATTAGGCTTAAAACTTTCCTTTTTGCTAAAGCATATAGTTAGGACTGGACCAGGTGACCCTGAATCCTCCCTTAGTTATGCTGCAATAGGTGTAGGCTGCTGGGGATTCCCATGATTCATTGAGTTTTTCCTTTCCAGTCACCTTTCTCACTCACTATATATTAATAGACCTCTCTGCATTGAATCATATCTGTTATTAATCTGTCTCTCTTCCACAGCATGTCTTTTATCCTGTCTTCCTTCTCTCACCCCAACCGGTCGCAGCAGATGGCCACCCCTCCCTGAGCCTGGTTCTGCCGGAGGTTTCTTCCTGTTAAAAGGGAGTTTTTCCTTCCCACTATCGCCAAAGTGCATGCTCATAGGGGGTCATATGATTGTTGGGTTTTTCTCTGTATCTATGAAGCGCCTTGAGGCGACTTTTGTTGTGATTTTGCGCTATATAAAAAAATTGAATTGAATTGAATTCATGTTGTCTGCCAAAAATGACCATGTTAAGAATAATGATTTTGCCAAAACATTGGTACATTCTAGTGATGGGTCGGTCGCGAACAAAATGGCTCTTAGAGCCGGATCTTTGACGTGAACGACACGAGCCGGCTCCTTATCGCGAGCCGTGGGTTTTTTTTCTTTTTCTCACCCTCTGTCTCGCACTTTTTTTCCGCTTCACTCAGTATGCGAGCCTTGTGCTTTACGCTGGGAAGAGGGGGGAGGGGCGGTAGTTACAGTCGCAGTAACACAGGAACAGAGCAGGAGGGAGAGAGAGAGAAAGAGAGCCAGGGACAACAACGTCACATTAGAAAGGTATAGTAATCATCCACAACTATTTTCAGTTGCAGATGATAAAGGATTCAGAAAGTTTATTCATGCAGGTCCATATGACAGAGAATATGCATCTTCTTTTTGTTTTCATATTTAATTTATATTTAATTGTGTTGTGGTTTGCAGTGTTTTGTGTTGTTTCACTTTAAATTTGTAAAAGCAAACAGCTGAAAATTTAAATAGTTAAAAGTTGAAATGTGAATAGTTGATTTTTGTATTATATGATTTACGGTGGCCCCCTACAGACAAAGCACATACAAACTTCAAATCACGTACTAACCCTGAAGCACGTACAAACTCCAAAACATGTAAAAACACGTCAAAACACGTAAAAACACATAAAAACACGTAAAAACTCCAAAACACGTAAAAACTCAAACACGTAAAAACACGTAAAAACTCAGAAGCACATAAAAACTCAAAACACGTACAAAAGACAACAGAAGTGCTCCAGGATGCTAGGGGGCAGTGTTGAGCTTTCGTTACTTAGTGGCTACACAAGCCAGCAAGTACCAATGACCGGATTTGGTGTGGGGTAATAACAGATAAATGAACATTTCTTTTTATTATTATTTGACTATATATGAATGCTTGTGTATAAATACACAAACAATACACATATGCTTTCATGCTTTCAAATGTGTAATTTAAGTGATCTAGGTAGCTCTGTTTTGGAAGTTCAGTTCATGCTAGAAATGTGTTTTGGAGTATATACGTGTTTTGTCTCTAGGGGCCACCGCATATATTTATATATAAACATATATAAATAAACCACTTTTTTTTTACATTAGTAATTCCTTTTGTGTATAATTTTATATTATTGTTAATAATAAATTAATTAAAGCAACAAAACAACCTGAACCTTTTTGTAACAGGATCAACAATGAAAGGTGGTGGATTGGCCAGATGCTGGCCGGTGTGTAAAAATAGCTCAGTTGTTTGGTGGTGGCTATGGCGGAGCTTCCACAGACTCAGTAACATTAGCAAGTGGTGGAGGACAGCAGGTGGATGAGGGAAAGGAGAGGCAGGAGAAGCAGAGACCCGAGGTGGTCCGAGTGTCAGGTGAACTGAACTTCAGACAAGAAGTTATGACCTGCAGTCTGTCTGGGTCAGATATAAACCGAGTTTAGGTGTTGTTTATTTTCATTATGCTGACTTTTTACAGTCAGCTACAATAACTCGTATTGCATACTAGCTAGCATGACGGAGTTTCTTTACAGCTGGGTGGGTGCTATGATGTTACTGATAGTGAACTTTATTTTATTCATAAGGTTAGTTAGTAGAGTTGCCAACCCTCCCGTAAAAAACGGAATCGAAAAATATTATACGTTTCGTATTGAGCTGAAAAGGAACACAGTTTGTCCCGGATTTCAGCTAGAATGGAAAAAGACACAAAGCTGGATTTATTCTGCGTCTTTACGCTGTCAGCTGCCTCTTCTTCTCTTAATCTCTCCCCCTCCCTCTCCTGTTGCTACTTCAATAATGAAACTGATCAATGATCAGCTGATCTGCTTTTCTGACGCAAGTCTCTTCTTGCTTGTTTATCGCCCACTTTGCACAGGAAACAGGAAACCAGCGGATGTGCTAAGCAAAACGCGCTAAACAACAGCAGCACGTTTAAGCTTGATCAGCTGTTGTTAGAATTGATTTAATATTAATTTCTAGTATCAGCTGATGTTTGCTGGAGCCACAGCTGTAAAGCAGCTGGTCATGATATCGGTTTGGATATGTGGTGAGAGGGAAACTTGAAGATTAAACCAGGAGATGTCCTTACTGAATCATCAGAGCTGAACAGGTGATGGAGAAAAAGGTTTACCTTTTAGGTGACAGGAATGAGTTGAAGGGAAGTTATGAACTGTTTCTGAGAGACAAATAACACCAGGAAACCTTTCTTTGTAGCTGACAGCTGGTAACTGTGCAGGGGCGGATCTAACAAAGGGGCACAGGGCCTTAACAGGGAAAGGGGGGCACAAAGAAATACTTTTCTTTCTTATTCTCATTTAAAATGTCTGGCTTTTTAATAAATAATTATCTGAAGCTTACAACCAAAGTTTTCATCTGATGTAACATGTGTAGAAATCATAGATATACCAACAAGACAGTGTACATCACTGTCACAACAGCGTTTCATTTAAAGGCTTTATGGCTTTACTACCTGGTGGGCCGGTCTCTAGTCAAAATGCCGGGGCCCACTTTTTGTCCCAGTCCAGCCCTGGGCGCGACATGCAGTGAATTAATCTGAGAAGGTGCATTAAAGAATAAATGGCCGCGCCAGCAGTGGACATCGCAATTTAGCTCGCATAAACACATTAGTTGTGCTGCTTCTTAATGACGGTATGTTAGCTAACAACCCCAACTACCAGATTCAACTTGTAATTGGCTAAAAATAACTTACCTACCCTACCTTAGCCCAGAGGAATGTTGCTAGCTGGCAGTTTTTTCAAGCGATGTTGAAATTTCCACATTCCAACACTTCATTTTCTTTTTTTTTTCTTTTTTCTTTTTGCCTGTCCTGTTTGGCTCTTTTGCCATCAGAATTATTGTCTAAAGGCGAAGAAAGATGCCCAACGGATTTACTTTACCAAATGGACCATCCTAGCCTTGCCGTAATGGTCTATTTGATTCACCGTTTTTTTTTTATTCTTTATTTTATTTCATTTTCACTTGCAAAATATGGGACAGATTTGACTGGGGAAAAGACAGGGGAGAAAGAAAGAGGGAAAGAAAAACAGCGGGGAAGAGGGACGGGGATAAAGGGCAAAAAATAAAAACCAACAAAATAAGCAGAAAAAAAATACATATATCAATCACCTGGATCACCCGTTGAGAAAGAAAAAAGAAAACAAGCATTTAACAAGGGATAAACAACATCATGATGATATATGGGAATATAACAGTAAATACTAAGTGTTAAACATTATTGTGCAGCACGTAATATTGACAGCGCACAGTGTGCTCTAAGGTAGGAGCCAAAAAGGGTGTAGTTGCGTATGTGTGAGCACCCATGTGTACACCTGTGAGCATGGACGCTCTTGTATTTAAAAGGTTCCTTCATGTAATGATCTGCTAGAGGGTGTGGGGAGCCACAGTCCCGAAGTGGCCCGAGCGAGCCCCAGGCTCCAGGCCCCGATAAACAGCCACCAAGGAGTGAGCCGGTGTGTACCTGGATGCCCACCCCCGGACTCAAAGACCCACCAACGCACCGATGTCTGAGGGCGTCTGCCACTGGCAGGGGAAAGTGGTGGGGGAGATAGGCCTCCATACCTTGGATGGCCTGAGATGTCCCCAGAGAGGTGGCGTCTGATACCCAACCTGACATATGGACACAGACAAACAGGCACACACAGATACAAACATCCATTCCCACCCTCATGCTCTCATATGCAATTACTCCACACTCAACCAATGTGGAGACAGACATAGAGAGACACTGTACACACAATCACACTCCCCAAGTGTACTCTAAGCCCCGGGTCTAGGTACCCTTGCCCCTGGAGGGGGAAACTGCACCCAGACCCAGGTGGTGTTACCCTTGTCCCTGCGGTGGAGAGATGCAGACCGCCACGAGTCCGCAGCAGCAGGGAGGCCCCACATTCCAGACCCCAGTCGGACAGCCAACTCCTCCTCCTGGCCCCCCGCTCCAGCAAGTCCCAGAGAACGGGGGTGTGAGAAGACTCCAAACCTCCCTCTGCCCACTCATTTGTAGTGTTGATGCATCAGTGTTCTAAGGTGCATTTAAAACCCAGGAGGGCATGGAGCTACCTGTCAGAGAGCAGGTAAGTGCATAGCCCCTCCTGATAGCCCTCAATGTCTACGTGTATTTAAAATTGAGAGGTGGGCAACGACGCCAGGGGTGAGGTGTACACCCTGATCGTAATTTGGAGTCAACTCTCTCAAGCATCTCTTTCTCAACTGACATCACAGCCAGGTGCTGGAGTCTTCTTTGACCCATGGTCCTTCTCAGCCAGGTATGGAACCGACGCAAGACACTAAATGACCTCTCACAGCTTCAGCTGCTAACTGGGGTTGTTAGGGCAACCTGAATAACCGTTTTCAGTGTGGGGAAGATCTCATTATCCAGAAGATTATACACTGTTAACATATCTGGAATGGCACCAGCCTCACTCTTGAGCTTCAAAAGGTTTTTGGCAACCATGACTTTCTCTGACTGAAGTTCAATATGGTAATGCAGTGCCAGGGCTGACAAATGAGGCTCAGACAAGAAGTGGTTTGAGGTTGGACAACACGCCTGAATCCCATTAAGCAATTCCTGACTAATACCAGAAAAACGCTTCTCAAGTTCAGAGATCATTCCGTCCAGACAAGGAAACAACAATTTCCTTTTAAGCTCTTCTGACACATAAGAGCCACAGACTTCACTGCCTGCCCCACAGGTTGACTCAACAACAAATCCATCCATTCTCTTTTTTTTTCTGCCTCTGTCCAGAAGACTGCTTCAAAACGGCTATCTGGTTTGCCTCACACATAGCCTTTATTCTTGCATGAAGATCTATAGCAGTGGCATCACTGCACTTCTGCTTCAGTGTCTCAACCACCGCATCTTTGTGTTTCTGTGCCTGGGCAATATCTATGGTCTCCTTCTGTAGGTATCTGTGTAAACATTCAGTTACAGACAGTAGATCCTTTAAAACAATCAGCAAATACACTGAGGAGAATTTACTGAGTTTTGCCTTCAATCCCACTGCAATAGGTGTGTTGATAGAGGAGAGGCACTCAATGATGGCAGGGAAATTGTTAAGCACAGCCGTTACTGAACGAACATGGCATGCCCAGCGTGTGTTTGACAACTGCGCAAGTTCACTTTGCTCCAATCTTAATTTCTTCTGAGTGTCCATGAACTTATGATGGTTTACAAGAGAAGCACTAAAGAAGGAATGGAGACTTTCAAGCATGTTAAAGAACTCTATGGTTTCGGTAACAGCTCTGCATGTGTGACATAGGATAAGATTTAACTCATGTGCATAGCAATGAACATATATGGCCTCAGGGTGCTTCTTTTGAAAATGGGCTTGCACACCTCCAACTGTTCCGCTCATGACAGCTGCTGCATCATAGGTCTGTGCCACACATTTCAACCGCTCAATTCCCTTCTCTTGCAGCTGATTCTCAATAGCAGTATTTATCGATGCAGCATGAAACTTTGGCATTTCTGTCAGGGCTAGGAACCTCTCTTTAACTACACCTTCCACAGACACATACCTCACACAGAGTGCCAACTGTTCCGTCCTTCCATAGCCTCATCAGCCATAATGGCATACATTTATGATTCCTTCATCTCACGAACACGGTGTATCTCTGCAAAATTGGATCAAACAAAAGTTTTATGCACTCGCGGAAATTCCCTTTATTGTCACTCTCTTCTGTTTCGTCATGACCTCGAAATGATATTCCTTGCTTCCCCAAAAAGCAGGTCACTGCCACAATACGTTCCAGGTACTCCCTTCTTTCACTTACTTCAGTGGCACTTGCTGCCTCTATCTGTTCAACAATATTGCCTTGTGACAGACTTGCTTTGTAGCTGTTCCAACAAACTACACTGTCCTTGTGTGACTGGGTGGCTTCATGTTTTTGAAACTTGCTCAGTGCTTTTTGCCAGTTACTGACTCCATCATTCCCTAATGTGTCATACCTAAGACTTTTGCCAAAGACTCGACAAGCGAAGCAGAAAGCAGCATTTTTTTGGGAAGAATATTCCAACCATTTAAAACTTTTGAACCAGTTTTCTTGGAAGGATCTTTTTTGTGTTCCAAATTGAGTGAGAGGGTACTGGGACAGTTTCAATTGTTTAGGACCAGTAGTCTTATCCCCTAAATCAAGAGCCATATCTTGAACTCCTTTGGATTGCTGACTGGAATGCTGCTCTGTCTGCCTCTCCTCATCTCGTTCCCTGGTCTTCTCTCTCAGAGTCTCTCCCTGTTCTTCTCCTCCTTGTTTAATGAAATTAACCAAACAGTAAATCATATAGACAATTAGGAACATGTAATGAAGGTGTCCAGTTCAGAATGAAGTCTAATGACATAAGGTCATGATTCTCAAACTGCCAGTGGTACATGAACTCCCCATTGTGGTACTTGGAGGAAAGTCATAAATAATTTTTGAAAATTAAAATACTTCAAACATGTGCAATTCAATCAAAAAAAGTACAAAACTTTGAATTAAAATACTTAAAGTATACTAAATTGATATTTCAAATATCCTAAGCATTGTCTTCCCTTTTCTTCTTGTTTCAATGTCAGCCTGCTACATTTTCACGTTCTTAGGCTGCTCATTCTGACTTAATGCGCTTACTTTACTTTTTAATGTGACTTTTCATTTTAGTAACAGATTGGAATTTTGTCTTGTAAGATTTATGAGTTTCATGCTCTCATAGTGGTACTTTGGAGAGCTTGACATTTTCTCAGATGGTCCACACTGTAAAAAGTTTGAGAAACACTGATAAGTGTAAGTGTATGTGTGCTTTTGGAAAACATTTAAAGCTGCTGTACAGAATCAAGCTTAAAACATCTTTAGAATATAAACAGAGCACTCTGCTTCTCTTTACTCTAGGTTAATAGGTTAATTGGATAATCCAAATTGTCACTAGGTGTGAATGTGCGAATGAATGTGAGTGTGAATGGTTGTCTGTCCCTGTGTGTTGGCCCTGCGGCAGACTGGCGACCTGTCCAGGGTGTACCCTGCCTCTCGCCCTATGACAGCTGGGATAGGCTCCAGCGCCCCCCGCGACCCTGAAAACGATAAGCGGAAGCGAATGGATGGATGGAGGGTCAAAAATGTTTCAACCCAGTTTGTTTTAGTGATGGGTCGTTCGCGAACGAAATGGCTCTTAGAGCCGAGTCTTTGAAGTGAACGACGCGAGCCGGATCCTTATCGCGAGCCGTGAGGTTTGTTTTTTTTCTTTCTCTCACCCTCTCTCTCGCCTCTTTTTCCGCTAAACTCCGCATGCGCGGCCTGTACTTTGCGCTGGGCAGAGGGGGGGAGGGGCGTTAGTTACACTCGCAGTAGCACAGAAACAGAGCCAGAGAGAAAGAGAGCGCGGGACAACAACCTCACATTAGAAAGGTATAGTAATCATCCACTATTTTCAGTTGCAGATGATAAAGGATTCAGAAATCATGCAGGCCCATATGACAGAGAATGTGCATCTTCTTTTTGTTTTAATATTTTAATTTATATTTAATTGTGTTGTGGTTTGCAGTGTTTTGTGTTGTTTCACGTTAAATTTGTTTAAAAGGAAAAAGCTGAAAATTTAAATAGTTAAAAGTTGAAATGTGAATAGTTGTTTTTTGTATTATATGATTTATTTATTACATTTTATGTGGAGTGAATAAATAAAGTATACTTATGGTGGCCCTTAGAAACAAAGCACGTACAAACTCCAAAACACGTACAAACTCCTAAGCATGTACAAACTCTAAAACGCGTAAAAACTCCAAAACACGTAAAAACTCAGAAGCACATACAAACTCAGAATCACGTACAAAAGACAACAGAAGTGCTCCAGGATGCTAGGGCGCAGTGTTGAGCTTTTGTTACCTAGTGGCTACTCAAGCCAGGAAGTATCAACAACCGGATTTGGTGTGTGGTAGTAACAGGTAAATGAACTTTTTTTTTAAATTATTTGAATAAATATGAGTGCTTGTCTATAAATACACAAACAATACACACATGCTTTCAGTTGTGTAATTTAAGTGATCTGGGTAGCTCTGTTTTGGAAGTTCAGTAAACGCTAGAAATGTGTTTTGGAGTTTGTACGTGCTTTTTGGAGTTTGTATATGCTTTAGAGTTTGTACGTGCTTTGTCTCCAGGGGCCATATATAAACATATATAAATAAAACCACTTTTTTTACATTAGTAATTCCTTTTCTGCCTAATTTTATATTATTGTTAATGATTAAATAATTAAAGCAACAAAACAACCTGAAGAGCCGGTTCGGAGCCGAAAGAGCCGGCTCTTTTTAGTGAGCCGAGCCGAAAGAACCGGATCTCTAAAAAGAGCCGGAAATCCCATCACTAGTTTGTTTAGCAGATTCTGTACAGCAGCTTTAATATAGAGAGAACGCAACTTCCAGACTGTGAGAGTAAAATCAGGTTTTTTCTCTTTGTCAGTTTAACAGTTTCTGTTTTGCCTGTCACTGTTCCCTGTCTGTTTTCTTACCTGGTTCTTCCTGACCTTGTACTTTCTCCTCACGTTCCCTCTTTCCTCTCTTCCTCTTTGGACTGACAATCATACACAAATAGATTGTATTCGATTAGATGAAAAAATTGCATTAATATGAAAAAGAAATACTATTAAAATCACTAATTAATGTAACTTCTGTCGGTGCCGTGCTTTTTGGAAAACAAATTTCCCAGAGGAACCCACCCGAGGGATTAATAAAGTTTTTATCTAATCTAATTATAAAGTCCTCTCTCAGTGTAGTTTCAACCAAAAGGCAAATATTTGATCTTACACTTTTACCTGATGGTGGCTCCTTTTTTTTTTTTTTTTTTTTGAAAAAACGTCCTAATGTCCATTATTAACCCGGCTGTCTCTCTGTACGCACACACACACACACACACACAACAGGAGTTATAAGATTAATGGGCATTCAGTCAGTTAGTTAGTTAGTACCTTGGGTTTAATATTGGCACATGCACATATGACAAAATAAGCAGCTTCTCTCATTCCATTTCAAACAGGACAGTAGTAACAACAGAAGGCTACAATTTTAAGTTTTAGATTTAATAGGCTACATAAATTCAATAGGAGCAACAGGGTGGTCAAATGTAGCTGATTTTACTTCAGAGCAGGACAGATTGTAGGGTAGCAAACATCATCAGAAAACACGTTTTCAAATCTGCAGGTTACCTGGGTGTAATGTTTTTCAGCTAAAAGGAAACATGGTCTGAGTCCTACCTAACTATATAAAGAGTAACTGAAGGTTAAATGCTATTAATATGTCCTGTTTTAAGCCAGGCACTCATACCTCCGCTCTGCTGCGTCTCAGCCACCATCGCTCTGGCAGCAACAGCGCTAGAGCCAGAGCAGGGGAGAGGCGAGCTGGAACAAACCATTTGGGAGGGGGGGAGGTTATCTATACTTTTGTTGTTAAAATGTTCCATCTCAATTAAGTACTGTATGCTTTTTATATTTTTAGTAGTGTGTCCCACAAACAGCAAATATTGTCAAAAAAAGTAAGAAGTCTTTGGGGGTGCTTCAGCACCCCCAAGAATGGGCTAAAATCGCCCCTGGTACACTCTATGTAGTATTTTGTATTGAATTAATTGAAGACTGGGATTTCTAATTAAATGAAAGGTTTTTAAGGAAATCTGAGACCAGAAGTTTTGGTCTAAGTGAACTGATAAATCCGCTTCCCATTTTGCAATAGAAAGTGATATTGATTCATCTGTTTTAGAAAGCATTCTGTATATTTTGGATAGTAATTTTGGGGTTTTAAGAATAAGAAACTGAACCACACGTGGTGGTGTTTGAGGTTCAACTTGACCCGGTTTAAATTTCTTTTTTACTATGGATTTAATTTGTTGATATTCTAAAAATCTTTTCTTGTTGATCCCATATTGTGTAACTAGTCTGTCAAATGAAATAAATTCTGTTCCTTCTAATATATGTTCTAAGTATTTGATACCTTTACCACTCCAATCTGAAAAGTTTATCATATTATTGTTTTGTAATATGTCAGGGTTGTTCCAGATAGGTGTACGTTTGCATGGGATTAATGAAGACTCCGTCAATTTTAGAAACTCCCACCATGCTGTCAGAGAAGAGCTGATGCTGACGCTTTTGAAGCATTCATGTCGTTGGATGTTTGAGCTGATAAATGGTAGGTCTGAAATCTCTAGATTATTGCAAAGTGTTTTTCTACATCTAGCCAAGGTTCATCTAAGAGGGTATGTTTTAGCCATCCTGAGATAAACTGAAGCCTAGTTCTAATCCTCCTTTATCCTTGGTCTTTTGTAGTATTTTTAAGCTTATACGTGGGGGTTTATTTTTCCAAAGGAAAATGGACATACATGAATCTAGAGATCTGAACCAATCTAGTGGTGGTTTAGTTGGGATCATTGAGAATAAATAATTTACTTTTGTAAGACCATCATTTTTATAGCGGCAACCCTTCCCATGAGTGATATGGGTAGACATTTCCACCTAGCCAGATCTCCTTCTACTTTCTTTAAAAGTGGGATATGGTTTAATTTAGTCAGATCTGCAAGCTTGGGAGAAAAATTAATACCTAAATATTTTATATTTCACGATTGCAGTGGTGTAGAAGAAGAATAATGAAAGGAGCAATTAATCGGAAGGACTGTAGATTTTGACCAGTTAATTGAGTAATCTGATATTCTTGCAAAAGAGTTTATCAATTCAATCACCCCAGAGATATTGGTTTGTGAGTTTTGGAGAAAAAGTAACACATCATCCGCATAAAGGCTGATTTTGCACGTTCTTGCATTTTATGCCCTTAATTACTGAATTCTGTCTAATTGCTGCTGCTAGTGGTTCAATAGAAACATTCCGACACTTCAAATGCTTCAGGAGCTGTCTGCTCAGCGCAGCATCAGCACCGTGGAAATACACAGATACATCGGTAGACTCGATACAGAATTCACAATGTGTTTTCGGGACTTTCAGGTGTATGGACCAATGCTTTCTTTTCTGATCAAACCAGAAAGCTTTAATGAGCAGCTGGATTTGTCTCACATTAACTGGCTGGACACAGAGGACATCGAAATGCAGCTGATTGAACTGGAATGTTCGACTCTGTGGAGGTCAAAGTTTGCAGAACTACAGACGCAGCTGGAATCCACAGCTGTGTGTGTTCATGGAGCTGCATTTTCACCTGCTGGACATCACTACCTGACAAGTTTAACTGTCTTCAGAACATTGCAGAGGCCTTATTGACAATATTTGTCTCTACATATCTGTGTGAGCAGATTTTCTCTCTTATGAGTGTCCTCAGGTAGCCGTCTGAATGCTGAACACTTGGAGACCTGTGTCTCTGAGTGGGAGCCCAGAGATCACATTAACATGTGTATCTCTATATTAACAAACATGCCATATTGGCACAGTTTATTTTTCTTGTCATTGTTGTAAGGAGACCATAAATAGCATTTGCATTTTCTGCTGTACAGTTCATTTGCTGTTCTTGTTATGGATAAAACGTGTTTTTTTTTTTTGGTTTCAAAATAGCTGATAACTATTTGCTGATAGCTGCCAACATCTGCAAAGAAATATAATCCTATAAAGTTGTTCTATATAGTGTGTAACTGTTAATATGGAGCGTTATTACATTTATTGCTAATGCAATCATATGGCACACTGACTTCTGAGGAACTTTTAGATGGCACTCATCATCAGAAAGGTTGCCTACCCCTGCTGTAGACTGACAATCTTATCCAAACTTATCTACTGGCCAGAAGTGGAACACTGGTTGACATGTATCAGATATAATCTGTCATGTTGCTAAATTTCTTTTTGTTTAGATATTAAATTGTTCTCCATAGCCTTGATATTTTATAGTATTCCAAAAGATTTTTCTTAGTCTATATAGCCTTAGGGTATGGGGTTACCACTTCATAAGGCTAAGGTAAGATGTACCATGTTTTCAGACACATCTTTCCTGGTTTAAGCTTATGGTATAAATTTTGTTCAAGTACATCAATAAATTGCATTTAATGTGAAATACAAGCAAGCTGGCAATAGACATCAAAAGTTGGGTAGGCTTATTTAATGTTTCATGAAATTTCTCATAAGTTGCTCCAGTCTTTTATAGTAAATTGGCCTTACAGAAGCGAGAATTCAGTATCTTGAGTGTTACTATTAGTTTAATAGATCTCCTGAACCAGGGATAGAAAAAGGCATAAACCAGAGGGTTTACACAGGAATTAAAATAGAAGAGAATTATAAAAACAGTCGCAGTTGAAGCATTGAGTAGGGTCTTGTCACCTGTAAGTCCAATACAAAAATAAGGTAAAAGACATGCTAGAAATACAACTACAACAATTCCAAGAAATCTGGCAGCTTTGATTTCAGATTGCTTAATAGTTACTGTTACAGAACCCTGCACAGCGACAGCTTCAATACGAGACCTCATGGAACGAGCCTGAGTAACAACCACCATAAATAACAATGACAGGACCAATAAATGACAATAAATTATCTACAATTCCAGTAACATAATAAACAAGAACCACACACTCACCAGAGCAGGAATTATAACTACCTGGTTGTCCCAGATTATCTTTCAACAGCACAAAGACACAGAAGAGAGAAAACATCCAACATAATGAAACAGAAGTCCTTACTCTTTTTGGAGTGACTTTGCTTGGGTAATAAAGGGGGTTGCAAATAACCACATAGTGGTCAACTGAGCACCATGGTTCCTATTGACGCATTAGTAACAACATAATCGAAAATATTATACAGAATACACAACTGTTCACCAAGATACCAGCAGCCGTCTATGACTGGTATTTGAAAGACTGTGAGCTTTTAAATATTATATACTAGCCATATTTAAATAAAGTATGCAAATTGTACTGGGGAAAATTAAGCCATTATGACTGGCTGGGATGGGCTGGGAAATAGCTGGAGTTGAAGTGAATCTAGGCCTGATCCGGCCTGAATGCGGGATTCTTATTTTTTTGGATCAATCTTACTGTGTAAGTGGACTTCTACCCAGACAACTGACTCACAGATTTACCTGCCACTGAAACATTAATTTTTGAGTCCTCTGAAGGTTTTACTAGATTGTTTGGAGCAGAGGCGGTTTTTGATATGGGCGACATGGCAGTTGCCCAGGGTGGCATCATGCCAGCGTATTTTGGGGATTGCATGGGCACTGATCGGTTTGCTATCGCCCATTTGTGGGGAGTAAAGGTGCCCTCCGTTTGCCGGGTACGCCTGCTGCTTGCTGCACAGGAAGGAGAGGGCAGAACGGTGGGGCATTCTCTGGCTGGCTGGAGCGGCATCTAATAACCAGCTCGCAAAATAAAAGAAAATGGAAACAAACCAACAAAGTAAGGCTGTCAACGTTAATGCCATCATCACAATTAAAATTTTAACGCAATTAATCCATTTGGAGCGCAGAATGACTCAAAATCCCTAAAATGTTTCTGTGAATGCATTCCACCCATCTGGAGTCCATTCTGCGTTAAATTTTTTTTAATCGCGTTAATCGTGATGATGGCGTTAACGTTGGCAACCCTACAAACACAAAAACTGAAGACATTATGATACAGACTTATAATTTGCACTGATGTGTTTTCTATATTCTAACACACACTTAACGTGAAAAGTGCGCCGAGGGCCCTTGGCGCGCCTGCTGCTGCTGTGCGGAAGTCTCACACAACCTGTCAAAAGGGGAGGGGGCGGGCTGCTTCCAAATAGGACACATTTCATTCATAATATTGTCATTCCAATCCCGTTATGTACTAATTATTTTTCCTGGGTTGTGTGAAATCCCGGAAAAAATTCCTATACAAAGTGCAGTGGTTTGTTAGGTTATTAGTTTATGTTGTGGGGTTGGGTGTTGAAACTGGAGTGCAAAATTACTGATGGAAGATGGACATGAAAAGGTCAAAGCCAGTCCTCAGTTTAGAAAAAAAGAGAAAAGAAGAGGAGGAGAGGGAGGGTTTGCCCAGGGCACCATACAGGCCAGGACCGCCCCTGGTTTGGAGAATGGTAAGGCGTGGATGGCTTTAAACTTTCTTAACTCAAATCAACAGAAAACAGAGGTCATTGTGTTTGGTCCCTGTGACCACTATGACTTTGGCCCTTTAGAAATTTATAAAAACAACACCTTTGTGAAGAACTTAGGAGTAATTTTTGACAGTAACCTAACATTTGATAAACAGATTAATGCTGTAATCAAGTCCAGTTTCTTTCATCTTCAACTACTTGCAAAAGTGAAGCAATTCCTCTGTTTCAGAGACTTTGAGAGAGCTATCCATGCCTTCATTTTATCTCGCCTCAATTTTTGTTATAGTCTTTACTCAGGTGTCAGTCTGTCATCATAGTCAACTGCAGCTGGTCCAAAATGCTGCAGCACGGTTACTAACTGGCACACACAAGTGACACCACATATCCCCCATACTGGCATCCTTACACTGGCTGCCAGTTAGTTTTCCAATTGATTTTAAGCTTTTGTTATTCATTTTTAAGGCGTTGCGCAGGTTAGCACCCTCATACCTTTCTGCTCTTTTGAATGGAAACACTCTTGCATGATCAATGAGGTCTGCAGATCAATTGCTCCTGGCTGTCCTGAGGTCCAGATTCAAGCACAGAGGAAATCGGACCTTTGCTGTGACTGCTCCTTCAAATCAGGACCTCCCCAACATTAAACACTTTCACAACCTGTTTGAAAACCCACTTTAATTCCTTGGCTTTTAAATCAGAATGAGTTTGTACTACGTTTGTCTTTTTTATTACTCAGACTTTCTCATTTTATGCTTCTTTTCTTAAATTTTGTCATGTCTTCTTATGTTTTTTTCTCTTTTGATTGTTTTAAATGTACAGCACTTCAGTCAACAGTTGTTGTTTTAAATGTGCTGTATAAATAAATTTGACTTTGGCTTTGTATAGCGCTTTTCTACTGTACTTGAGCGTTCGATTGGTTGTATACAACATTGTCACGGTTCTGGGTCAGTTTGACCCAGTATTTTGAGTTGTTATGTTTTGGTGTGTTTTTGCATTTTGGATTCTTTCCTTATTATGATGCTGATGATTATGACTCTATGTTTCAGTTATTCTTGTTTAGGGATTAGGTCGTAGGTTTTGTGTTCTCATGTTTATTGCAGGTTTAGTTCAGTATCTAGTCTGTCTCTGTGTCGTGTCTGCGTTTTTGTTTAGTGGTGTCTTGTTTCCTGTTTTACTCTGAAGGTTCATGTTCCTGTCTTATGTCAGTGTTTCTAGCTTTGTTCCCCCTGTCTCATTAGGTCTTATTCGTCCCAGCTGTGTTCCCCTTCTGTCTCTAATTCCTTGATGACTTCCTCAGTGTATTTTAGCCCAGTGTGTCTTCGTGTCAGTGTCGCGTCGTCTGTTCATGCACCCTATTATTTCTAGCTGCACATCATGATTCTAGTCTGCAAGAATCCGTATTGGACATGTTCATAGTCACTTTCTCCAGTCATGTTTCCCTGCACCTTCATGTGCCAGTACCGAGATCTTGTTCACAGTTTTTCATGTCGTGTTCATAGTCTGTCCACAGTACTTCGTCATAGTTCAGTCCTGGTCTTCGTTCATAGCCTTAGTTACTCCCAGTTTTAGTTTTGTCATTCCTATACTTTATGGTTTGTTATTTTGCCTTCTGTATCAGCTCTGATTAAAGGCTCGCTTTGAGCTTAGCACAAGTTTTGCCTCCTGCGTCTGTGTCTGCACCTGAGTCCACCAAACACACTCTCCACACGGTCTGCCCTGACGGGCCGTGACAAACATGTTTTATTCACCCTTTCACAGCCAGTCATAAAAGCATTTTTTTAATGCTTTTTCTAACTAAGTGCTTTCTATTTAAAATGAACTTGCATTCATAATCCAGTGAACACAAGAGAGCAACTTGGGGTTCAGTATCTTGTAGACTGTAGCAACTAAGGATCAAACCACCAACTTTTCTATTAGTAGATGACCTGGTGACCGACCTACCTATCTACAGCCATCTCT
This sequence comes from Neolamprologus multifasciatus, assembly GCF_963576455.1. Lineage (NCBI taxonomy): Eukaryota > Metazoa > Chordata > Actinopteri > Cichliformes > Cichlidae > Neolamprologus > Neolamprologus multifasciatus. The sequence continues at coordinate 2,723,165 of NC_140454.1, read as the reverse complement.
GCAGAACCATCTTTAGCTGCAAGAACTTGAAGATTTCTTGCAGTAGTAGGTGCAGTCGTGAAGTAGGTACAGGTGGTAGTGCTAGGGAGGCGGGCAGGGCAGATTGGGCTGATTGGATAATCAGGCTCTCACCTATATCAGGAAGTGGCAGGGACCAGAGAAGAGAGCTGTGCTGGAAGCAAAACAGTTGCACAAAACAGACTAAAAACAACTGACTGCAAATAAAAAATCACCAACCCTGCACCTGTGTATAAATAAAGAACTGAAGAGCTGGTTCAGGTGGAGCAAGAGGGGATGAGTGACAGAAAAACTCAGATTAATCATAGAATCATTGAGTTAAAGAGATGACAGAATATGTAAATGGACTGATTCTTATTTAGTGCTTTTCCACGCTTTTGGACCACTCAAAGCACTTTATACAACATGCCATATTCACCCATTCATACAAGCACGTTTTTCTAAGCTTGTATGCTATCCTGTGCTTTCTATTGTTATAAAATATAATTGAAGTGCCTATTTGCTAAGTAATGTCTGTGAAGGTTCTCAGTATTGCAGGTCATCGCACTTCAAGGTGCTTGGAAAGAAAAGCGTCTGGACTTCTTTAAGTTGCTTGAAGACGTTTCACCTCTCATCCGAGAAGCTTCTTCAATTTTAGTGTAATATTAAAGTGTAATGTTAAAGGCCAGTTTTGACTGCTTGGCAACATTAAACTGTGATAAACAGGATCTTTTAGTGCAGACTTTCCAGAGAGTGTTACCTATGTTTGTGCTGCTAGATGATAACTGTCACGGTGGTGGACGGACTCAGGCACAGACTGAGGTAGCACGGTTCAACAACACTTTATTAATCACTCTGGTGCGCTATGTACACGTGAAGGGGGGGACACCAGGGTCCCGGGGATCAATAGGCCGGGGAAACACACTTCTTCACACTTGCTCCGCTCCTTGTCCAAACACTCCTCACACGAGCAACCCACTCACACTCACGGGGTCCAGGAGTCAAAACGGGGGGGTCCAGATAAACCTATAAACATAGACGAGGGTAAGTCGGCGGCAAGCACGGGAACAACTGATTCACAATGAAGCCAGGCAATACTGACGAGGGTTACTCAATATTCCAGCAACGAATAGCTCAGAGCCCCAGCCTTAAGAAGAGCCAGAGATCAACTGCAATTCACTCGAGATCAGCTGCAGGTGCGTGGGCCAAGGGCAGGAGCCCAATCAGAGCTCCGCCCAGGCAGACAGGTAGGAGAGAGAGAGAGAAAAACAACAAACACTTGTGGCCACACTGGGCTGGCCGGGGGGGCACAGGGACCATGACAATAACAACAGGAGACAACCTTCGGGTGGTGGAAACCAGACGTGAGGAGTCGGGGTGTAGGGTATATCACACACATCCTGTCGGTAATGCATTAGATTTGCAGGAGGTTTTGTGCAGTGCACATCTCCCTTCCGTTGTGCACATTTGCAATCAGGTTTTGTTGAATAAAGCATATATTTTGAATACACTGAGTTTGCGTCTTCTCTGACAAGCCTGAGGAAAAAAGAATTGGGTCAATAATTGGTGCCGTGATCCGGATCCAAAACAGGGTGCAATTTGGATGAACTCTAAATTATCTGTTGGCTAGTTGGCAAGTTAAATTACATTCGTGCAAAATTCTTCCAGTGTCTGGACTTAAGAGCAAGATACTTTTTTTGTTTTGGTTTGGTTTGGGTTTTTTTGAAAGTTGATGTCTAACGTGCCGAGTTTGTCCTGGGGTTGCCCCTGGTGTCTGGATGCAGTGTCTGGATGCAGCGTCTGGATGCAGCGTCTGGAGGTCTAGGTTTATAACCTGAGAACTGAGGACCCTCAAACCATTCTAGAATAGTGCAGAGCAAGAAACGTTTGCTAAGAACTGCAGGTTGATGCCTGCTGGCCATAAAGTGTAAAACCCATTTAAATGAAAAGGACTTTAGGAGTCCCATATAATGTGACCCGTCCCACAGGCGAATTTTTACTTTATAGTTTGAGTTGTTGCTTTCCGGTTGCCGTTTTAGAGTACCTGTGAGGAAGACTAAAAGACTCCAGGTTTCTTTTCTCCCTACTGCATTTTGTCTCCTTAATGGCAAATAACCGTCCTTGGACTTTCTATCACTATTATTGTCATTATTATTTTATATTATTGTTCTGTTTATTTTTATCCTGCTGCTAAACTAATTTCCCCTTGTGGGACAATAACAAAATTGAATTGAATTGAACTGAATTGAATTGAATTAAATTGATAATCATTAAGTAAAATCATTATGGTTGTGGAAGCCAGACGTGAGGAGTGGGGGTGTAGCGTATATCACACACATCCTGTCAGTAATGCATTGGATTTGCTTCACGTTGTGCACATTTGCAATCAGGTTTTGTTGAAAAAAAGCATATATTTTGAATACACTGAGTTTGCATCTTCTCTGACAAGCCTGAGGACAAAAGAATTGTGTCATTACTATCTAACATTCACACAAATTCATACTACCATAAAGTCAGCAACTGGGGGTTCAGTATATCTTGCCCAGTGATATTTAGCATGCAGACTGGGGCAGCCTGAGATCAAACATCGAACCTTCTGATGAGTAGACTATCTGTTCTACTTCCTGAGTTACAGCCACCTGATGTGGAGTGGAGAGATGTGTGGAGCGACATAGGCCAGAAGTAATTCCTAGTTAAAGGTTTGCACAGTACATCCTGAGGCTATAAAGATGACTTCTTTTCTCTATGTTTTTATCCATTGTTGTACCAGAAGTGTGAGAAGATTTAAAGATACATATTTCAGCTTACTCTAATAATAACAATGATCACGTGTACATTCAGAAGTCACTGGGTATTGAATTATTTTCCTTTCTTCTTTTTTTGTTAAGACATTTCCTATAAAAACCTAGAGACAGCTGTCTGGAAAAACTCCATGCAGACCACCAGCCTGTCTGGCACCTATAACCAAATTCAGGGTCACACGTTTCCCCTTCCTTAGCTGTTCTGGTGCTAAGTTTTAACTTTAGCAGGTCATCTTCACCATCTCCACATGCCCAAATGCACTGAGCTGATGCCATGTAGTTGGCTTTTAAGATAGTTGCCTTAGTAAGCAGTGGAATATGTGTACATAACAAAATGGTATTTCTAATTTAAATTCTTGTTCTGTGATTTGTGTTCCTGAATGTATAAGAGGAATGAAAATACATGTGCAGTACATTTCACCCCGATTTGTGTTTCATTTCTTTACTTGTAAGTTACACCAAGCGTATGTTTGAATTGACTGTCCCTTTTTTTAGTTGGTAAACATTTTGTTTGTATGTCAGTGCTTTCATTCTGTTTACATGATATTGGTGTCACAGGAGCCAGACTTCAATATTTTAAGTGTAACAATTTGTTTAACAGATTTTCTGAACCAGGGGTAAAATAAAGCATAAATTAGAGGGTTTAGACAGGAGTTTAAATAGAACAAACACATTACAAATGCAACAGATGAAGCACTGAGCATGGCATCTTGACCTGAGAGTGTGACACAGTAATATGGGCAGAGACATATTAGAAACACAATGATAAGAACACTGATGGTCCTTACGGCTTTCATTTCAGATTTAACATTTGTACTTACTGACCCCTTGTGTGTCAGAGCTGCAATATGTGACCGCAGGGCACGAGCTTGAGTCATAGCCACAACAAATACGTTTAGATAAAGAACTACAATCACAATGACAGGACCAATAAAGGACAGCAATAGATCTGCAACTCCAAAAGCATGGCCAACAACAACCACACACTCCCCATAGCAGGAATTATACCTGCCAGGTTGCACCAGGTTGTCTTTTTGCACAAGACACTGGAAGACTGAAGAACAAATCCAACACAGATAAACACATGCTTTTGTTCTTTTTGGGGTGACTTTGGTAGAGTAATGGAGAGGGTAACAAATAGCCACATAACGGTCAATTGATATGAGAACCATGGTTCCTACTGAGGTAGAGGTAATAATGTAGTCCAAGAGAAAATACATACTACACATGAATTCACCAAGAAACCAGCAACCATCTATAATCATAATTTGAAATAACATCAGGAGACCCAGCAGGCAATCAGAGACAGCCAAAGAGAGGAGGAGGAGATTGGTGGGGGTGTGCAGCTTCCTGAAGACAAAAGACAGCGACACAGTTATTATTATTACTTGTAGCAACAAGTACAATTTTATACAGATAAATGTATAAGAGAAAAACAGACATTACTACCGACACACATTTCACTTATACTCTAATATGTTATCTTCATTTTACTAATCCACAAAACCTGATAACCTTATCTATGACAAAATTATTACTTGAAATGTGAGATGGAGATGATGACCAGCAGATTAAGAGTCACAGTCAGTAAAGAGATGGAGGACAATGTAATATAAATGAGTATAGATACTGAGTGAGGTCGTATGGGCTTCCTGCAGGAGAAGTTAAGAAGCTGTGGAAAGCAGAGTTCAGTTTCTTCAAACATTTCCATCATTAGTAAAAAGGAAGAGATAGCTTGCTGTGGAGTTCCACCACCTTTCTGTCTGAAGCTCTTTGCCATATCCTGACTTATTTACTTTCCTGCTTCACATTGCTCCTCCTCCCTTACCTCTGGTGGTAGCTGTTGTTGGAGTGAATTGCTAAATGTTGTCATTGTTGTGTTTACATTTGTAAACCTTGTCTTAAACTTCATGTTTAAATGTTTTTTCTGTGTAGCTGATGCTATAGCTATAGTGTTTAACTGCAGGCACATTCTACGTAAGGTTCTGGTTTCCTTATTTAGTGAGGAATGTTTACTTCCTGCCCTTTATGGCCTCACCTGTGTTTGTATATGGTGGACCGTTAAAGGAGATGAGCCATATACAGCAGGAAGTCACGTATACACACACACACACACACGCGCGCGCACATGCATACACACACACACGCAGTGCTTTTAACTGTTATGATACACACCATTTATGGTTTTGCAATGGGTGTTTGTGTAACTGTTTGTCACTGAATAAGAGGCAGCAAGGGGACACTGGTAGTTGAAGTTGACTGGGATCAGGTGAGGAGCTTTCAGCTCCAAGAGCCGACCAGGCTTCCCTTGTGCAACAAGTGTAAACTGACTGAGAGGAATTGTCTTGCTTTGTTCACGGTGATAAGTCTCTGAACCAGCGGGGCCTGCGAGTGCAGACCCAACATTTATTTGGTCCTTCAGAGATGGATCCCAAGAACTGGCCTTCCACCGAGGAGGGGGGAGGACACACCGAAGTCTGTCGACAGCCAGGACACCCAGGGCGCCTGATGAAAGCCCCGGAATATGAATTTGTGGCCAGGATTGCGCAGGACCAAGCTGCAGAGGAGAACTGCCACAAGACTGCTGCAAGGGGGAGAGGAAACCAGAGTGGAAGGAGCAGGTGGGGTTGTTTAGTGTGGGAAATCAAAATTGGGTTAGCGAACCTGGGACAAAAACTGACTGCTTTAAGTGGGTAAATTGAGAAGGTGTCTGAAGCACTGCAAAGAGAAAGGTACAGAAAGTCACACACACAAACAGAAAATGCATTAATCCTACTAACACATACACACATACAAGAGAGCGCATGAAGACCAGACAGCATCATAAGCATGTGTTTCTGTTTTATCATCTGGTCCGGTTCACGTAGTGTGTGGTGTGTGTGGTTGATGGATGGATAAATGTTTTGGGGATTATTCTGGCTGATGCATTTTTCTTTTGTTGCAAAGTTGAACCTTTTTACTTTCGTGGTACACTGAAAGTTTTCTTTGATGATCTCTGTCATTTAAGCAGATCTGCATGATTGGAACTGAAAGCGCTACACAACATGTTGTCGGGGGACTGGTCGCAAAGTAAGCTTCTCCACATTAACATGGGCTCTGGAGAAAGTCATTTATTTAGGACACAATTAGAAAGTGAGGCTGTCTCTCACCTTTTACTTTTCCCTGTTGCTTGTCATGTGTTTCAATGGTGTATTAAGAGTTTTTCACGTGCTATGCGCAGAGGTGGGTTTTTTTCTGTTCTCAAACTGATCTCCCTGTTGGAGCTCAGTCTGGGGGGACTTCTTTTTTCTGCTTGTCTTTCCTGATGTTGTTTATTTTCCATCGTTCGGTTCCGGGTCACTGCTCGTGCGGCTGACTGGCCAGCTACCCAGCCAGACCTGTCTCCCCAATGTGATGTTTGTGTATTGTATGTATGGTCGGCAAGGTCAGTCTCTCAATAGCCCCTCGGGAATGAATAAAGTCTTCTAAATCCGAATCTGAATCTGAACTGTGGTTTGCCTCCACCAGTGTGTGAATGTGAGAGTGAATGAATAGTGGAATTGTAAAGCGCTTGGAGTGTCTAGAAAAGTGCTATATAAATGCAATCCATTATTATTATCTCATCTTAAATATTCAGTATGGTTCGGACAACAGTTATTAACATATATTAATGTACAATCCTTAATATATTTCATGTGTGTGTGTGTGTGTGTGTGTGTTGGGGGGCAGAGGGAGTGTTTGCTCAGGGCACCAAAAGCCCTGGACCACTGGGGATTAGGCAGTGAGTTCAGGGGTTTTTCCACCGCTGTATGACAGAGGTGAATAACATAAACCTGACCTTGGAAGCGTGTGATTTGTTAGTAGGCTGCAAAGGAAGGATGGGGCAGTGGGTAGCCCAGGGGTCCAAATGATTATGGCTCATTTCATGGGGGAATTAAGCTAAGCCAAATGGCTCCCTGACCTAAGTTGGGCAATGGGTGTGGCTTGTGGCTCAGCTGCAGAGGAGGGATAGGACAGTGATTTCAGGGGACAGTGCCAGGAGAGGATGGTTGACAATTGGTGATCATTGTTTAATCATGCCCCTCATACTTAGAAAGTGCGCTGGGACTCAGAGGAAGGAGAGTTGTAGAGGAAATGAGAGACAACTGTCTGCTTACAGTCTGCATGTAAACAGTTTGTGTGAAAGAACAGTGTGAAACAGCTGGCAAGAATGTCAAAAGTCAACAACACAAGTATGGAGGCCTTTCTCCCCTCACCACACTCCCAGCGGGTGGCTAATGCCCTCAGGCATCGATGCTTTGGTGGTTTTTGGTGTCCAGGGCTGGGCGCTCAGGTATGTACTGGCTCCATCCCAGTGGCTGCTTGGCTGGTCCTGGCATCCGTGGCTCGGTCAAACCCCTTCGGGGGGTGGGGGGCCCTCAGGCCTCTTGGCCTGGGGCTTAGTCCACTCCGGCGCAGTTGGCCTATGGCTCCCCACACCCTCTATGTGTTATAGTGGCGCCTAACTGCCTAATAAAACATGCCAAACCCACAAAGCATACAACCAGCGGAGGTACAGGCATAGATGGTGACGGAGCTAGCTGTGATGCAATGGGAACAGGGGGATGCCGAGGCTGTGGTGCTGAGCCCTCTGGTGGTAGCAAGGAGCCACTTCAGTGATGTTCGCCTGGTGATCATAGACTAGCTGGGGCTTGTGCGGGAGGACCACTGATGACACTTCCAGGGAGGTCAAATGGGGCTAGAGGATCGACCTTTCGCTTGTGCTAGGAGGCTGCATTACACAATGATAATGTGACTGGAGCCCAACCCCAAAGAGGGAGAAGCTTGTTACTGAGCCTCGATGCTCGAGCAGTTCATGGAGGGGCAGAAACAGCGGAGGCGTGTCTTCTGCCACTAACCAGCGAGAGATATGTACAGTGTGCCGGTAAGGTGCCAAGGTGCAGGTGTCAGGGACCAAGCAGTAAAGCATAAAGGACACACGTGTTTTAATTCAAAAAGGGGGTTTTATTGACCCAAAAATATGAAAATATATTTAACAAAGCCAAAATTTAAACAGGCAAACCAATAAAAGAGGTCAACTCAATAGACTAAACTCAAGATAATAATTAACAAAACCTCAAACAACATAAGGCTGAGGAGGCGAGCCGTGTGGTGTGGAGGAAGGAGGACCCAAGATGCAGGCAGTGGATGAAAATGCTAGTGAAGTTTATTTACAAGGTGGTGTAGTGGCAAACGAGCAGTGGGGCATGACAAAATAACTGAAGACACTTAAACTGGGAGAACTAAAATAAGAGACCTGGGAGCATACGACAAAGGGATGAGAGGCACAGAGAGGCAGACGAAGAGCAGGACACCGAGGAACACAGAGTAACGCAGACTGACACGGAGTAACACAGACGACACGACGAGAAGCACAGGCAGACACCAACTATAAATACACACACCAGGTAATCAGGAAATGGCACACAGGAGGGGACACAGCTGGAACTAATGGGCATAACGAGACACAGACCTACAAAGTAAAACAGGAAACACCCAGACTGTTTTACAACACAAAACTCGGGGACCCGTACAGAGCACAGAGGGAGACACAGATAGGGAACATAAACTACAACCAAACCCCAACAACCAATACAAAATCAGAATAAACTAGAAAATAATAATCACAAACTCAAAGCGCTGGGTCACCGACCCAGGACCATGACAGTACAACCCCCCACCCCCCCACCCCCAAGGGCTGGCTCCAGACAGCCCAACAGAAACAAAAAAAACGCCCAAAGAACAGACAACAACCCGACCAGGGCGGGCGGCGGGGGACAAGGACGGAGAGACAGTCCAAAAACAAAGCAAGGATGAAGACTCTGAGGCTGCAGCTGGCGGCGGCGTGGAAGCTGGAGACGGAGGCGCTGGACGGGCTCCTCGGGCCCTCCAGCGAGAACAGTCTCAGGACCAATGGGCACAGGGGCCTCTGGCAGGCACAGAACAGAACCAGCAGGCACACAGGCCTCTGGCAGGGACAGAACAGGACCAGCAGGCACACGGGCCTCTGGCAGGGACAGAACAGAACCAGCAGGCACACGGGCCTCTGGCAGGGACAGAACAGGACCAGCAGGCACACGGGCCTCTGGCAGGGACAAAACAGAACCAGCAGGCACACGGGCCTCTGGCAGGGACAGAACAGGACCAGCAGGCACACGGGCCTCTGGCAGGGACAGAACAGGACCAGCAGGCACATGGGCCTCTGGCAGGGACAGAACAGGACCAGCAGGCACATGGGCCTCTGGCAAACACATGGCAGACTGCAGCTGCACAGAGCATTGAGTCTGCTCAGGCAGCGACGGCCGGGTGCGGTCCTCAGCTGGCTTCTTAACCCCCAGGGGTCCAGAGTCTGCTGGGGGCTGAAACCCAGCCTCTGGGGAGGCCCTGGAGTGCATCTCAGTCTCAGAACTGGCCCGCTCTTGAGGAATGTTGACAGGATTGTTTGGTTTGTGTCTCTGCCTGGAACGAATGGGTGAACAACAGTTTCTTTCGGGTTGAATTGACCTAGCTGGTTGTACAGGAAGAGTTGGTGAAGATGATGGCTGAACAGGTGGCTGAGCTGAGGGCGACTGAAGTAACGGTTGAGACAATAATGGTGGGGAAGTTGGAGACTGAACGGAGGATAAGGCTAATGATTCTTCTGCCAACTGGGCTACTGACTGGGCTATGGATTGTAAGGCTGAATGTGGTGGAGGTGGCGACTGGGCTTGAGGCCGGGCGGCTAACTGAGCTTGAGGCCGGGCGGCTAACTGAGCTTGAGGCGATAAACAGTCATTGTCCTGTGCCGTACAGAACATTACCCCTGAGTAAACAGTCCCACAGTTCAGACCAAGACACCAACTATAAATACACACACCAGGTAATCAGGAAATGGCACACAGGAGGGGACACAGCTGGAACTAATGGGCATAACGAGACACAGACCTACGAAGTTAAACAGGAAACACCCAGACTGTTTTACAACACAAAATTCGGGGACCCGTACAGAGCACAGAGGGAGACACAGGTAGGGAAAATAAACTACAACCAAACCCCAAAAACCAATACAAAATCAGAATAAACTAGAAAATAATAATCACAAACTCAAAGCGCTGGGTCACCGACCCAGGACCATGACAAACTTAAATACTGGTTTAGCTAAACCAAATGACACACACGGGGGAAAACAAAATGGCTGCCATATAAGCAACTAATACAAAACAATTAAACAAACATGAAACACCCCCCAGGCAATGAAGCATGTGGTGCTACGTGGTACTTCGGGTCTCCCAGCCCTTTGCCACACAGGAGGAGAAGCCAACCCCCAGGTAACTCAAACAAAGAAAGATGTATTAATATAACATAAAACAGAACTTTGACATTGCAAGGTTAATATGTGTGCACGCCATAAAAACATTGGAAGGTGTGATGGAAAAATAAATACATTTAATAAAGAAACAATATTGAACAATAAGTAGAATATTTTAAAGTAGTGACTATAAATTAAACTAAGGTGAATGGACTGATTCTTATATAGCGCTTTTCTACTCTCTCAGAGCACTCAAAGCGCTCTATACAACATGCCACATTCACCCAATCACACCCATTCTCACAAGCACTTTATCTATACTTGCTATCTAACTACATTCACACACATTCATACTCCGATGGACGCATCGGAGAGCAACTTGGGGTTAGTATCTTGCCCAAGGACACTTGACATGCAGACTGGAGGAGCCAAGGATCGAACCACCAACCTTCCGATCAGTAGGTGACCTGCTCTACCTCCTGAGCTACAGCCACCCCTGAATCAACTGGTGGTGAGGTGTGGAGCTTACCATGTGTGGCATGCCATCACAGCAGGGCTATGATGGACTGGAGCGGTACGGCCGGGGGCATTGTTGGAAGCAGAGTGTGGAGGTTACGTGTGTGAATAGAGCAATCTGCAACTATTCCACAGTGCTAGTGGAAATCCAATGTAGCAGAAAAATGCAAAGACTCAAGGTTGCTGTTAGCTCCTGCCTGACACACCTCTTATGAATTGGCCATAGTTCAGTATGTAGGGGTGACTAATAGGGACATGTGAAGTCATTAATTCCAGTAATTCACTCCATGAAAGATTTTTTACTAGAGAAGATGTGACAACACTCTACGTTCGTCCTTTGACCAAGTGAATAAAATTAATGGTCAAATGGTGTGTCCTGACATAGCATCGATATTTTCACATTTTTTGATGATTAGGGAAATGTTATATCCAGTGAGTCACAACACATAGAAAGAGGACAACCAGCTGGCTTATTATACTTGATGGCTGGTCGCACGGGATATGATAAAACTCTAGACAGGCGGATGTGTGCTGGTGGTGTGCAAAAATGGTGGAAGAGAATTCCACAACCATGGTGCCACTGCCTGAAAGGCAGGATTTAAATCGAGTGTGTGGGGCCACCAGCAGTCTCTGAACTGATGACCTTAGAGTTCGGAAAAATGAATGCGGTTTCAGCAGGTCAGATAAATATTGGGGAGCTTGACTATGTAGGGCCCTAAAGGTTAGAACTAAAATTTTAAAATGAAACCTAAAACTTACAGGCAACTGTCCTTATTCTTTACTTGAGGATGAGAACAAACAAACACTGGTCTAGATGAGTTCAGTCAAACAATGATTTTATTGAACACACACGTGGGGAGATGTATACAGTAGCATCATCAGCATAGATCTCCACTAGAAAGCACACTTCAAAATGGTTTTGATATGTCAGGGTTCAGCCCCTTGTGTCAGCAAATAATATGACATGCATTAGTTGCAGTTAGTGACAGTTAAACAAGTTTCCGTTATCAGCAACATTTTTATCATACATGGCGTTTTCAACCGTCTTACCCTCCAGATGTTTCCTGTTGATTTGCACTTCTTATGCTTATCTTTAGCAGATCCTGTACTAACTGTTGCTATGCAGGCACAAATGCAGTTACAAGCAAAAATATATCTCACCTCTGGCCTAAAACTCATCTACTGTTATTTGTGTCTGTAAGCGTGTTTGCATTCACCTTTCTTTTTTTTTGCCAGACGAAGCTTATGACCTTAAAAGGACTGAGCGCCAACTCTTCATGAGCACATTTGCAATGTGTGTATAAAAATAACTAAAACTACACATTTAATAAAAGTTTTAATAAAATGCCACTAATAAAAGCCATGTTAGGCATTATGTATTTTCTTTTATTTCCACACAACCAGTGAAGGTAGGCCAAAACTGGAGTAATAATAATAATAATAATAATTGTTACGGCCCTAGCAGGGCCTCCTGAAACTACTCTTGTATGGGTGTGGTGTTCGCTTTCCGCCTCCTCCTGTCTTGCTCTACCCCTCTGTCTCTCCCCAGGACACAGCTGCTGTTCATTGGCCTCATTTACCACCTGGGCCCAGTCAGCAATCACCTCTCTGAGGTCATATAAGCTGGGGATGAACTGGATGAGGGAAGGTGATTTCTCTGGTGTTTCTTTGTTGTGTTTTAGGTGTTGAAAGAGGTCCTATTGTGTGATTGTCCTGCCTGTGGTGTGGAGTTGTAGGAGCAGTGGGGAGAGTAGCTGGTTCATGTGAGTAGTGTGGGCTTGTGGGTCTCAACAGCAGCAGCAATGGGACTTGCTGCTGCTAGTGACAGGGTGGGCTTGTGGGCCCCTGGAAGTGCCTCCTCGTGGTGTGGAGTTTTTTGTTAAGTTGTTGTGTTCTTTGTTGTTGCAACCTTTTTCTTTTTCTAGTGTTATTGGTAAAACGGCGTTGCCGGCTCTTTATGTCAAGATTATCTATAATAAAAACTATTTGCTAAACACCTGTCTGTTTTCCTTTTATTCCATTCTAGATCCATTTGTTACTGGTCCTCACACTCACACCCCTAGACCTTCTTTGTGGGGACGTAACAATAATAATACTAATAATAATACATTTTATTTGTAGGCACCTTTAATACCCTTGAAGTCACCTTACAATAGTACAGAACAATAGCAACAATACAATATAATAAAACATGTCAAAATGAAATTTAAACATAAGGGAAATAAGAAACAAAACAAGCATGAAAGTATAAAAGCTGAGCAAGGTAAAAATGGACTAAGACGGAATCAGGTGTATGCAATTCTGAATAGATGGGTTTTGAGACACGATTTAATATTTAATACTTTAGTATTTCATTATTATTATTGTTGTTATTTTGTTGTCTTAATATACCTGTACGCTTTGTATGTGTTCATGTAAAGCTGAGGAACACGAGCCTAAGAATTTCATTACAGGTAAATGTTGCTACACTGTTTATCTGTATATGACAATAAAACTTAAAACCTGAACCAAGGGAAGATACTGAAGAACCTTGGCAAACAGTGGAAAAACACTGGATGCTCACCCGGACCATGACACTTCCATACTTACATACAAATTATTGTCCATTAGCTTTTTCACTTAAAGGTAGACTGCAAAATTACCAGTGTTAAACTACACTAGAAAAGTGTCTATGTGTGTCCACTCTTTTGAGTGTTAAATTATTACTGAGCAGTGTCAAAAATATTTGGTGACTTTAAAAAACAGCTACTGTGTGCTTTTTAAAAATGTTTAAACGGTTTACAGCGATTTAAACTTTAACTCCCTAAAGGTTTAACATAAAACTAGGTTACTATTAAAAAAACACATCAAAATGATTAATTTAACATTTAAAAGAAATTTACTTGTATTGAATTGGTTTTCTTGTACATTATATTATTAACATCACATTTTGACTTATTCACAGAGGGAAAGAATATCAGAGAATGAGTTACGTCAGAAGGCAAATGAGGGAGGAAGGGTGGTGATACAAAAAAGGGGCTCAGTCACAAAGCTGTTTGTGCTGAACAGCCACTGTTTTCTTTCTCTAACAATGGAAGAAACTGAACTCTGCTTTCCACAACTATTCAACTCCTCTTGTGTGCGGCAAAAGCATTCACAAATTGAGGCTGTGTTTCTTTACACTCCACTGTCTTCCATCTCTGTGCTTACTACAATTCTGAACCTGCTTGTGATCATCTCCATCGCTCACTTCAAGTACTGACATATTTGAATACTTAACAAGTTATAGAAAAATAATGTTTTTTGTGACTTTAATTAGAAAATGTGTTGCTTTGTTCTATATGTTACAGTGGAGTTGCAATTACTGCTGTAGAACAACCTATGATGCTCCTATTTTAATCCAGGCAGCTGCACACCCCAACCAACCTCCTCCTCCTCTCTCTGGCCGTCTCAGATTTCTTCGTGGGCCTCATCATGGCTTGTCAGATTAGCCTCCTAGATGGCTGCTGGTTTCTTGGTGACCACATGTGTGCTCTGTATACCACTTTAGATTACATTGTTACTTCTGCTTCAGTAGGAACTATGGTATTCATATCAGCTGACCGCTATGTAGCCATTTGTGACCCTCTGCATTATCCCACCGAAATTACTATAAAAAGAATCTCAGTCTGTATTTGTACTTGCTGGGCTTGTTCAATTCTGTATAACAGTCTTATCATGAAGGATAATTTCAAGCAGCCAGGGAGGTATAATTCTTGTTCTGGTGATTGTGCAGTTGTCATTGATTACTTTGTGGGAATTTTTGACTTTGTTTTGACCTTTGTCGGCCCTGTGATTGTCATCATAGTTCTATATCTAAGAGTATTTGTGGTGGCTGTGTCTCAGGCTCGGGCAATGCGCTCTCATATCACTGCTCTCAGACTCCAGGGGTCAGAGACGGTGCATGCTAAGAAATCTGAGCTGAAAGCTGCCAGGACTCTCGGTGTACTTGTTATTGCCTTTCTGATATGTCTTTTCCCATTTTTCTGTTCCTCAATGGTAGGCCAGAATAGTTTCTTTGATATTAGATCTGTACCTTTTGAGCGCTTGCTGTTCTACTTTAACTCTTGTCTGAACCCATTAATCTACACTTTTTGCTACCCCTGGTTTCTGAAATCTATCAAGCTCATTGTGACATTTAAGATATTTAGGCATGGTTCCAGTGAGGCCAGTATACTATAGGGAAAAGTGATTTTAGTAATGAGTAAGGCATACAGTCTTTGACACTGAAAAACTGATAAATGATTATTTATTTCAAGTGTGATGAAACATATGTCTGCTAGAGGTTGCTTTACATTTAGATTTTCAGGGCTAGTATTCTAATCCTCTGTTACACCATGACAAAATCAGGTGTTTGTTTCTCTAATTTAATTGAATGTGAATCCATCACAAATTCTGAAAACCATCACTAACTAAACTAAACTAAATGAAGATGTGACATATGCTAGTTTACATGGGAGCCTAATTTACATCTACAGCGTACAGCTGTAAAAAAAATGCTTGTCTTAGCAGTGTAATAGATGTGTTAATAAATTAACAACCATTCTTACTGAAACACTGAAATTTATACAGAATAGAATAGAATAAATCTTTATTGTCATTGTTACAAGAACAATGAAATGCAGTTTGGCATTTCTCTGTTAGCAGCATGTAGATTTTTACATTAAAATTATTTTAGAATAACAAGAAAAAAGAAAAGAAGAGAGACCCAAAAAATTGATTTAGAGTTAAAGAGGTACCTGCACAGGGAATATATGTAATAACGTCAGTATCTACATATTTAATTGTTTAAATTAATATCTCCACAACATAAGAACAGAATAAAAACACAAACATTCCCCACCGGTGGACAATGTCACCCCACTCCTTAAAGTGTTTCCCAGAGAATTAGAGTGGTAGAATCTCTTCTAGTTTGTTGTTGAGGAAGTTACCAAATCATTGATGATGTTACAGACTGGCCTGAACAGTGGAATAGGATTGGCTCTTTCTTTATTCTAATGCACAAAATGATCTGATCACAGTCAGAAAGTGCTTTCTGCAGTGTGCTTTACTGAACCTTTAACTAAAACGAGTCTTAATCTTAATCTTAATATATTGCATGTCATTTTAAATCTTTTTTCAGGCTGACTTAAAAAAGGGTTGTGCTTCATATTTAATCGATGTCTAATATTTCATATACAGAAATTTGTTAGTAAACATCCTATATTAAAAATAAATGATTTAATTTTTCTAATGAAATAAAGTGAACTGGTTTCAGTCACAAAGTGTTTTACTTAGGTGCTGTTCACTTTATTTTTTACATATTGCTTGACATTTGAAAACCCTTATTTCAACTAATTTAAACAAATTTTCCCTTAATATTTGGTATATTTCCATCATTCCATCATATTTTTTGATGCTCAGTAATCCAGGCAATTAAACTCCAGAAGGCTGACTCTGTTTATTTCGAAGCAGCAATTTAAGTAGTAGAAAATCTTCATCACTCATTTCAGTGAGGTTTCCACAACCTTAAAAACAGTACAGTTAGACAGATACATACATACAGATTTACTCTTAGTTCACCTCCTTGGTTCAGTGATCATTGCTCCCTTTTCAAATAAATGGCGTCCTTCATTTCCTGCTTTAACTGGTGTTCCTCTGTGTGCAGGATGTGCACATCCATATCACAAGTCTGCAGTTTTAAATAGTTAGTCCTGGTCTGACAAAGTAGCTCTTCTTTGTTGTGTAATTTACTTAGCCAGTGGTTGATTGGTTTGTCCAATGCATAATCCACGGTGGTGTGAATGACTTTTACAGAAACCTTTCAATTCAATTCAATTCAATTCAATTTTATTTATATAGCACCAAATCACAACAAAAGTCGCCTCAAGGCGCTTCATAGATACAAAGAATAACCCAACAATCATATGACCCCCTATGAGCAGAACTTTGGCGACAGTGGGAAGGAAAAACTCCCTTTTAACAGGAAGAAACCTCCGGCAGAACCAGGCTCAGGGAGGGGCAGCCATCTGCTGCGACCGGTTGGGGTGAGAGAAAGAAGACAGGATAAAAGACATGCTGTGGAAGAGAGATAGAGATTAATAACAGATATGATTCAATGCAGAGAGGTCTATTAATACATAGTGAGTGAGAAAGGTGACTGGAAAGGAAAAACTCAATGCATCATGGGAATCCCCCGGCAGCCTACATCTATTGCAGCATAACTAAGGGAGGATTCAGGGTCACCTAGTCCAGCCCTAACTATATGCTTTAGCAAAAAGGAAAGTTTTAAGCCTAATCTTAAAAGTAGAGATAGTGTCTGTCTCCCAAATCCAAACTGGAAGCTGGTTCCACAGGAGAGGGGCCTAAAAACTGAAGGCTCTGCCTCTCATTCTACTTTTAAATACTCTAGGAACAACAAGTAGGCCTGCAGAGTCAAAGCGAAGTGCTCTAATAGGGTGATATGGTACTACAAGGTCATTAAGATAAGATGGGGCCTGATTATTTAAGACCTTGTATGTGAGGAGCAGGATTTTGAATTCAATTCTGGATTTAACAGGAAGCCAATGAAGGGAAGCCAAAACAGGAGAAATATGCTCTCTCTTTCTAGTCCCTGTCAATACTCTTGCTGCAGCATTTTGGATTAACTGAAGGCTTTTAAGTGAGTTTTTTGGACATCCTGATAATAATGAATTACAGTCGTCCAGCCTGGAAGTAATAAATGCATGAACTAGTTTTTCAGCGTCACTCTGAGACAGGATATTTCAAATTTTAGAAATGTTGCGCAAATGGAAGGGCAGCTGTGGCCACAATGTAGCTTGCCATCGCCAGTGTGTGAATGTGTGTGTGAATGGGTGAATGACTGAATGTAGTGTGAAGCGCTTTGGGGTCCTTAGGGACTAGAAAAGCGCTATACAAATGCAGGCCATTTACCATAGGTTGATCATATTTAAGATCGAAGAATTAATTAATGGCAGGACTTTTTTGAGCAGTTTTGTAGGAATGGGGTCTAAAAGACACGTTGATGGTTTGGAGGAAGTAATTATTGAAGTTAACTCAGAAAGATCAATTGGAGAAAAAGAGTCTAACTTAACATCAATGGTACTAAGAGTAGCTGTAGATAATATTACATCTGTGGGATGATTATTGGTAATTTTTTCTCTAATGATAAAAATTTATTTTCATCACTGATTGAAGAAAATAAGAACAACCCCAGGTTTCTCTTCAGCACTGTAGCCAGGCTGACAAAAAGTCAGAGCTCTCTTGAGCCAACCATCCCTTTAACGTTAACTAGTAATGACTTCCTGCCATTGATTAATTCTTCGATCTTAAATATGATCAACCTATCTCTAATAATCGGCTATGTACCACAGGCCTTCAAGGTGGCTGCAGTTAAACCTTTACTCAAAAAGCCATCTCTACACCCAGCAGTCTTAGCTAATTATAGGCCAATCTCCAACCTTCCTTTCATATCAAAAATCCTTGAAAGAGTAGTTGTCAAACAGCTAACAGATCATCTGCAGAGGAATGGTTTATTTGAAGAGTTTCAGTCAGGTTTCAGAGTTCATCACAGCACAGAAACAGCTTTAGTGAAGGTTACAAATGATCTTCTTATGGCCTCTGACAGTGGACTCATCTCTGTGCTTGTCCTTCTTGACCTTAGTGCAGCATTCGATACTGTTGACCATAATATCCTATTAGAGCAATTAGAACATGCTGTAGGTATTACAGGTACTGCACTGCAGTGGTTTGTATCATATCTATCTAATAGACTCCAATTTGTGCATGTAAATGGAGAGTCTTCTTCACACACTGAGGTTAATTATGGAGTTCCACAGGGTTCAGTGCTAGGACCAATTCTGTTTACATTATACATGCTTCCCCTAGGCAGCATCATTAGAAGACATAGCATACATTTTCACTGCTATGCAGATGACACCCATCTCTATCTGTCCATGAAGCCAGATAACACACACCAATTAGTTAAACTGCAGGAATGTCTTAAAGACATAAAGACCTGGATGGCCACTAACTTTCTGCTTCTTAATTCAGATAAAACTGAGGTCATTGTACTCGACGCTGAAAAGCTTAGAAATATGGTATCTAACCAGATTCTTATTCTGGATGGCATTACCTTGGCCTCCAATAACACTGTGAGGAACCTTGGAGTCATTTTTGACCAGGATATGTCCTTCAACGCACATATTAAACAAATATGTAAGACTGCGTTCTTCCATTTGCGCAACATCTCTAAAATTAGAAATATCCTGTCTCAGAGTGACGCTGAAAAACTAGTTCATGCATTTATTACCTCCAGGCTGGACTACTGCAATTCATTATTATCAGGATGTCCAAAAAACTCACTGAAAAGCCTTCAGCTAATCCAAAATGCTGCAGCAAGAGTACTGACAGGGACTAGAAAGAGAGAGCATATTTCTCCTGTTTTGGCTTCCCTTCATTGGCTTCCTGTTAAATCCAGAATTGAATTCAAAATCCTGCTCCTCACATACAAGGTCTTAAATAATCAGGCCCCATCTTATCTTAATGACCTTGTAGTACCATATCACCCTATTAGAGCACTTCGCTCCCACTCTGCAGGCCTACTTGTTGTTCCTAGAGTATTTAAAAGTAGAATGGGAGGCAGGGCCTTCAGTTTTCAGGCCCCTCTTCTGTGGAACCAGCTTCCAGTTTGGATTCGGGAGACAGACACTATCTCTAGTTTTAAGATTAGGCTTAAAACTTTCCTTTTTGCTAAAGCATATAGTTAGGGCTGGACTAGGTGACCCTGAATCCTCCCTTAGTTATGCTGCAATAGATGTAGGCTGCCAGGGATTCCCATGATGCATTGAGTTTTTCCTTTCCAGTCACCTTTCTCACTCACTATGTGTTAACAGACCTCTCTGCATTGAATCATATCTGTTATTAACCTCTGTCTCTCTTCCACAGAATGTCTTTTATCCTGTCTTCCTTCTCTCACCCCAACCGGTCGCAGCAGATGGCCACCCCTCTCTGAGCCTGGTTCTGCCGGAGGTTTCTTCCTGTTAAAAGGGAGTTTTTCCTTCCCACTGTCGCCAAAGTGCTTGCTCATAGGGGGTCATATGATTGTTGGGTTATTCTTTGTATCTATGAAGCGCCTTGAGGCGACTTTTGTTGTGATTTGGCGCTATATAAATAAAATTGAATTGAATTGAATTGAAGTTCTCCACAAAAATCAAAGTGCTTTAAATTTGGAGCTGACTACCAATGGGTTGAGGACTGCAACCAAAAATCTGAAGATGTTATAGTGGATGGAATCAACCATACAGACAATAGGGCTTGAGCTATTCCCTGTTTAGGATTGACCAGACAAGGACGCTTCAATTTGGTATAATGTGTGGTATGAACAGTGTTGGGAAGGTTACTTTTAAAATTTATTCCATTACAGATTACAGAATACATGCCCCAAAATGTATTCTGTAACGTATTCCGTTACGTTACTCAATGAGATTAACGTATTCTGAATACTTTGGATTACTTAATATATTATCATGCTGTTTACAACTACATGAATGTACTATTGCTGTGATTTATTACTGTTACTGAAGGTCCGCGGCTCCGAACCGTAGTAAAGGGACCTCTGGCTAATACGTTGGGTTCTGTGTCTGGCTCGTAGCCAAAAACTAGCAATACTTTGTTGTCTGGGTCAACTTTGCTAGCAGAGACAGAGAGAGGCGTTGAAAGGCTGCTCCAACGGAACGTATTGTTTTTGGAGGAAAACACGGACACGGTGTACAGTCGAGTCTTAATAGCTTACTTACAACTGGGCTCGTCAGGCTCTCTTTTTGGCTGCAGTGGTTAATATTATATTTACATGCTTCCAGCTCCCGTTTCTGCTCGATGACAGCTCGTACTTTTCCTTTTTCTCCCTCCCTCGCTCACAGACACATAACGTGTATGGCAGTCCATTCTCCCTGCAGCACGGGCTACACTGCCTATGATGCTACATTCTTTAGAGTTATACTGGTAACATTCTGCCTATTAGCTTAGCACAACAACAACAAAAAGGCGCTCTCTCACCCAGGAAACACGCAGAGAGAGAGCGTCACCCTGTAACCATGGCAACCGTAACGCTGCCACCTGGAACAACAGAACGTAGCTGTCAACAAAACCCAAACAGTCCTGACCCGCCACAATATGAAACAGGAAAGTACCGCGTGTAATCCACTTATTTCCACAAAGTAACTGTATTCTAAATACCACCTTTTTAAACGGTACCTGTAACGGAATACAGTTACTCATATTTTGTATTTTAAATACGTAACGGCGGTACATGTATTCCGTTACTCCCCAACACTGGGTATGAAATCCAATCTATATTGTGATCCTATTAACTGCTTTAGGCAATCTATCCCCTTCTGTAACGATCCAGGAGCTCATAAGAATCCTTGTCACTGGGTAGTGACATATTTTTCTCATGACAGTCTTTCGGGTTTAACAGAACTGTGGTCCTACTCCTACTCTTGTCTGCTGGAAGGTAAAGATGTTGTCCTTAACATGTGTATAACACGTGCCTTTGTACCTAGGGCCACAGAGTCAGCTACTAAGTGATTGGGTGAGAAAACCTTATTTATATAATATGTTCCAATCCAAAGAGGAGCAGACCTGAACACACCACTTCTCATACCAAAATCTCATACCATAATACCCATATTTTAACAAATTTTGTCATATTTAGATTTGATTTATGCAGTGCTTGCTGTGTTGTTGTTTTTTATCATTATTTGAGCTCCTTCTTTAATAAATATAACCATTTTATTCTTTGATATTTTATTAATTTTTTTGTTGTTGTTTTTTATCATTTGCTTTTTTTGTGATAAAAAAAACTGAGACAATTGTTTTATCTGCCTTCTTAATGACATCTCTCTGTTATGGTCCTGGGTCATTTTGAACCAGCGTTCTTAGTTTTTTTTTTTTTTTTTTTTAATTTTGTTCATTATTTATCCCATGGTCCCTAGGTAGCTCCGTTTAGTTTTTTAGATTTCCCATCGTGTCTTTACACCCTGTGTCCCCCTCCGTGTATCTGTGAGTTCCCATGCCTCCTTTTTCCTCCTTGTGTTTTATTTCATATTTTCCCCAGCCTGTTATGTCTGTCCTCTCCACGTGTTCTCTCTTTCCCTCTGGTCTGTGTATCTTTGCCAGTGGCGGTCCTAGCCTGTTTGGCGCCCTGAGCGAATTCTCTCTCTCTGGCGTCACAGAAGCACGTTCAGTGAGAGACTGAGATTACCAAAAAATGCTACTGAACAACACAGGAAATCATTCCCGCCCGTGGTCATCTCCCTGTACAACTCCTCGATCTAATACACTGTAAAAACTGCAATAGTTACACCCTTTTTGCACACAGTCTTTTCAACTCAGTAATATTCTTGTCAATTTTCTTGACATTTATTTAAAATCCTTTCTGTTCATCCTTGATATTTATAATTGAGTGATCTGTATATATTAGTGCTATTTCTTAAATGTGTAAAATCTGTAACAAAAAGTATTGTTTGGAGTTTAGTCTTTTACTGTTACTATTTTTACCATTCCTTCTTGGAGCAACTGTGACCCACATAATTTCCTTAGGGATTAATAAAGTATTCTGATTCTGATTCTGCACCTTAGACCTACACCTTAGTTCACAGATATGCTTTGTCTAGGGTTTATTTCTGGGATTTCACACAACCCAGAATTCAAATCATGAATACATAATGGGCTTGGATTTACAACATTAGAAATTAAATGTGCTATATTTGGAAGCAGCCACCCCCTCCCTTTTCGACGGGTTGTGTGAGACTTTAAATCATCAAACTGTAATTATAAATTTTAAATTGTTATTGATCCCTTTACCCCGAGTCCTAAAGTGTATATTTATTTTCTTAATCTTCATATATTTATTGTTTGTTTACTTGCACTGCTGTAACTGGAGCCTCATTGTCTCGTCTCTCTATATACTGGACTGTATGTAGCGGAGATGACAAAGTTTACTTTGACTTCAGCACAGCAGCAAGCAGGCGCACCGAGGGCTCTCGCACTCACTTTTTGCCTATAGAATTTCAAAAAAACATTGGTGCAAATTATAATTCTTTATCATAATGTCTGGTGTTTTCATGTTTATTGGTTTGTTTTTATTTTGTTTTTTTTTGCGAGTTGGCTATCAGATGCCACTCCAGCCAGCCAGAGAATCCCCTGCCACCCCGTCCTTTCCTCCCTGTGCCACAAGCAGAAGTCGCACCTCGCAAATGGAGGGCACCCTTACTCCCAGCAAATGGCTATAAGAACACCAATCGGTGCCTATGCCATCCCCAAAATGCGTTGGCATGATGTTGAGGCAGCATGAGTACGAGCAACTTTTTTTGCTGATGCCCGTGATGCCGCCCCCTACCACGATGCAGCCCTGGGCAACTGCCTGTGTCGCCTATATCAAAAGCCACTACTGCTCTGTGTACTTCCTGTTTGACCCTAGAACTGAAGAAGCTCCTCGGATGAGAGGTGAAATGTTTTCAAACAACTTAAAGAAGTCCAGATGCTTTTCTTTCCAAGCTCCTTGGACTATACTGAATAATAACACAATTTACATTAACTGATGCTAAAGATCTTAGCCATAACCAGTGTTGGGTGTAACATGTTACAAAGTATTGTTAATGTAATCACATTGCATTTTTTAGTAATGTAGTAATGTAACACATTACTGTGCTTAATTCCATTAAAATTACAATTATGTCATTACTCACATTCCAAAGGTTCTTTAGTTGTCTGTACACTGGCCTAATAAAAAGAAAAAGAAATCAAGCAAACATCCCGTTGTCTTTCGGCGCAGTTGTGCTCCAATCCACTGATTTCAGTGTGTGTGCGTGTGTGTGTGTAGCAGCAGTAGCCCCCCCCATTTTTGCACATGTCGAGGAGCGTGTCAGGTTACATTTCACTGTGTGTTATACTTGTATAACTATGCATGTGACAAATAAAGAACCTTGAACCTTGAACCATCTACAGAGACAGTATACTAATGCAAGTCTAGCCAAAAATCAGTCAGTGCAGTGAGTCAATGCAGACCCCAGACAAAGACAGTGATGTGCAGTCGAGCTTAAGACTTCTTCAAGCTTGTGTTCTTTAGAGTAGAACTATTCTGGTGATCGCTTTGCAGCTTCTCTAGGCTGGTTTTCATCTTTGCTTCGTCTTGCTGGTTTTGTGTTCATATGTTAAAAGTTAAAAGAAAGATTGTATGTCTGTCTTCATTAGGGCAGGGAGTCATCTGGGTGTTTAGGAACGTCAGGTTTATATTATTAACTGGTAATTATAATTTTCCTCCTCCTCCTCTTCACTTCTTTTGCTGCAGACTTTTGTATAAACTGGTTATCTTATCAAATTACAGTATTTTTAATGTAGGCACATTACTTTTTTTGTCTTCATTTCCAGCTGTAAAGCTATATTCATACTGAATGCTGCTGTTTCTCAGAAACTGCAGCTTACATCCCTGCTCTCTGCTTAGGCACATGAAAGAACACAACAGACAAGGATGGGGAGGAGCAATGTGTACACGCTGTCTATTTGTGTACATGCATGACAAGAGTGCTGTTTCCAATGACATGTCTCCTTTGTATGAAATGGAATAACATACTGAAGATAAAGGAGAAACTCTGAAACTAAAATATAGTTCCTATAATGCTACTAGCAGTCTAATACATATACTAATGGTGGTTGCCATTGACATGAATAATATTTGTGTCAGTCAAAATATTTCAGAAATGAAGTCCGTCAGTAGAGTTATTACAGTCTTTTCTTCCCCATCTCTGAGCCACACGGGTTTCTGTTGTTTACTTATGGGTGTTACTTCTCTGTTAGTAACCTTTTTGTAATAGAAAACATAAAAAAACAACAACAAAAAAACAATGGGGCTTTCATTCTCAGTCTTTCATTCTGCTTACATGATATTGGTGTCACAGGAGCCAGATTTCAATATTTTAAGTGTAACAATTTGTTTAACAGATTTTCTGAACCAGGGGTAAAATAAAGCATAGATTAGAGGGTTTAGACAGGAGTTTAAATAGAACAAACACATTACAAATGCAACAGATGAAGCACTGAGCATGGCATCTTGACCTGAGAGTGTGACACCAAAGTATGGGCAGAGACATATTAGAAACACAATGATAACAACACTGATGGTCCTTGCTGCTTTCATTTCAGATTTAACATTTGTACTTACTGACCCCTTGTGTGTCAGAGCTGCAATATGTGACCGCAGGGCACGAGCTTGAGTCATAGCCACAACAAATACGTTTAGATAAAGAACTACAATCACAATGACAGGACCAATAAAGGACAGCAATAGATCAGCAACTCCAAAAGCATGGCCAACAACAACCACACACTCCCCATAGCAGGAATTATACCTGCCAGGTTGCACCAGGTTGTCTTTTAGCATCAGACATTGGAAGACTGAAGAACAAATCCAACACAGATAAACACATGCTTTTGTTCTTTTTGGGGTGACTTTGGTAGAGTAATGGAGAGGGTAACAAATAGCCACATAACGGTCAATTGATATGAGAACCATGGTTCCTATTGACGCAGAGGTAATAATGTAGTCCAAGAGAAAATACATACTACACATGAATTCACCAAGAAACCAGCAACCATCTATAATCATAATTTGAAATAAGATCAGGAGACCCACCAGGCAATCAGAGACAGCCAAAGAGAGGAGGAGGAGATTGGTGGGGGTGTGCAGCTTCCTGAAGACAAAAGACAGCGACACAGTTATTATTATTATTATTTGTAGCAACAAGTACAATTTTATACAGATAAAAGGAAAAAGCATTTCGCTCAGACTCACTCAGATAGGATATCATATCATTTTCATCTTTTAGCCATAATATCTTACTGTCTGCATATGTCTAACAAAATTATTACTTGAAATGTGAGATGGAGATGATGACCAGCAGATTAAGAGTCACAGTGAGCAAAGAAATAGAGGACAGGGTAATATAAATAAGTATAGAAAATGTATAAGGACGCATGGTCTTCCTGCAGGAGGAGTTGAGGAGTTGAGGAAAGCAGAGTTCAGTTTCTTCAAAGGTTTTCATCATTAGAAAAAGGAGTTTCCAGCTTGCTGCCTGAAGCTCTTTGTTCTGTACCTGATTTATTTTCTTTGCTCACATTGCTCCTCCCTCTTGCCCACTGGTGGCAGTTTTCTTTCAGTATGTTTACAACTATGTCAAATCCTGCATTTGACTTATTCGCAGAGGGAAAAAATATCAGAGAATGAGTTACGTCAGAAGGCAAATGTGTGAAGTTTCTTTTTATATGATGCTTTTGTCTTTTCCTCATAGTTTTAATGTTTTAACTGTTAAACTAGAGATGCTATTACCAATATAATGCTTTATTTTAATCCAGGCAGCTGCACACCCCAACCAACCTCCTCCTCCTCCAACACGTTCTCACTCCCAACTCGTCAAATGTGTGACGCATTGTCAGGCTCCCTCTGCTTCACTTATCGACGCACAGGGTATCCCCCTTGCATCGAGAATTGACATGCAGGGTCCTCTCATTGAATACTATAGAGTTCCCTAAACGTTGCTTATTGACGACAAGAGATTTCCGCGGAAGAGCCTGTTGTTTGTATATTTATACATTTCCGAAATCACATTGTAGTGACGTATACTGAACACAATATATTATATAATGTAAGCAACTACCTGTGAAACAGCAGATACAGCAGATAAATTAATTATAGACTATTACTTTTGTATCGTTTATTGCATTTATGGAGGGAGTGGTGTATGCTGGGTAATGGCACAGCTAGCGACTGGGTGACTTTATTCACCCGCTTCGGCTGTTATCAGTCCATACAATGGGCGTTATTAGCACAAATCAGTCCCATAGATATGGGCCATCTCCTTCTAGATTGTTCAGAAGGTTGTTCTCATCCATCCAGATGGAGGATCACTAACAGGAGTGTGGGAAGACTCCAGAATCCACTCTGGCTGGAATCCGGTGGATACAGCAGTGTTTACAGGTAAGACCATTTAAACGGACACCATTTATAGAATGACTATTAAAAGTCAGCAAGTGTCAATAATGTTAATGTGGTTATGTTAGTAAAACACAGAGTGCTAATATAACAGCTTTAAGATGCATTTGTAGATATTATTACGTGTTTTACCGTCTTTATTGTGCTAGCTTAAAGTTACGGTGTAAACATTAGCTTATATTGGAGTAAAGCTGTCACTGTTTAAACGATGTTAGCACAGAAATATTAGCTTCTGTCAAGACTGATGAAGTTACTAGTGTGGGATTATAATATTATTTTATGCCATATTTGACCCCTAATTAAAAATTGTGAATTATTATGTAGTTTTAGTTTGCATTATTCTCCTGAATTAGAAGAAGGTGATAACTATTACATTTGTTAAACTGATTTGCATTACATTAGACTGCTGATTTATTGTGAATGAATGATATTGTTTTATGATGCATTATACTGCTGAGTTAGAAGAAATACTGTTTGCAGAAAGTCATCGCCTTATTTGTCTGATTAGAAGAGAACAGAACATACTGGAGAGGTTTGCTACCCCATCTCAGCAGGAGCAGATAAACAGGGAGCCAAGGTCGTAGCTTAGGCGCTGTGTGAGAGAAAGAATGTGAATGTTTAGGCGTTTATGATTAGGTGGGGGCCACTAGAGGCTATAAGAGTTTGATCAGTGCTCCACCATTTTGAGATCTGATGCTGTCTACTGTATGGTGTCCATCTCCCACGCGTGTGTTCATTAAATCATCCTTTGACTCAACCCGGCCGGACCAGTGTTGTTATTTTGGTTTTCCTCGTGTATCCATCCCCAATATTTGAATCCCTGACAGTTTGGGGGCTCATCCTATGGCATTGGGGTGGAAGTTGGAGGCTTGGACGGTCCGAGGTGGTCAGACGGGCAGACATTTTCCGGCAATCAAACTGAGTGGACAGGCGCCTTATAAAAGAGGTAGGCACAGGCCTGTTGATTTTATCCGAAGTGTGCTGAATTGGACGATAAAATTGAATGTCTATTCAGTAGAAGTTGCCGGTGGGTGTCTGTTTTGATTTTGATGAAAAAAATCTCATGAGAATTGAAGCTGAAGTAATGATAAACAAACGTTGAAAGTGACAGTACTGATGATTTAAAGCAGTTGGACTGCTGAGTGAAGTTAAAGCAGTTGGACTGCTGAGTGAAGTTAAAGCAGTTGGACTGCTGAGAGGAAAAAAAAGCAGTTGGACTGCTGAGAGATAATAAAAAGCAGTTGGACTGCTGAGTGAAGTTAAAGCAGCTGGACTGCTGAGAGGAAAAAAAGCAGTTGGACTGCTGAGAAATATTAAAAAGCAGCTGGACTGCTGAGTGAAGTTAAAGCAGTTGGACTGCTGAATGAATTTAGCTTGATAGGGAATTGT
This sequence comes from Neolamprologus multifasciatus, assembly GCF_963576455.1. Classification (NCBI taxonomy): domain Eukaryota; kingdom Metazoa; phylum Chordata; class Actinopteri; order Cichliformes; family Cichlidae; genus Neolamprologus; species Neolamprologus multifasciatus. The sequence goes on along the minus strand of NC_140454.1, from coordinate 2,695,111 downwards.
TCATTTAGTGGGTTAAAGTCCCCATTGGTCATGGTTGGACCTGCCATGACCAATGGGCATCCTGGAAGAAGCTAGGAGTTAGAGTCTCCTTACCGTTTGGAACGGTATCTGCGCTTTTTTGGGCAGTAAAGGTTAGACCTTGGGTTTTGGACACTTTTAAATTGAGTTAGGGACTTTAGAGATGAGGCCAGAAACTGTTGGACAGATACTGGTTAATTGATCACAAAAAAGTTGGACTTTTTCGGTTGGACCGTTAACTTAAATTTGTCGAAATTTTGTAGGCGCTATAGCTGTCAGGCCTGACAGTGATTGTAAATATAAGACGTCTTTGTAATATAAAATAGAGACTTGGGTGTGAAACGAGGGTGTGTGTGACGACAGTGCGCTGCAGTGCTGCGAGCTATTTTTAGACGGTGTGTGAACATGCAAATGAGGCGGCTGCTGTGATGCGCACAGAGGACTTTCACTTCCTGTTTAGCGTGTTATTGAGTTATCGGTTACCATCACTGGAAATTTTCAGGCAAGGTTTTCGCTGAATTGTTTTTGGCACCATGTGTCCCTGAATCTCACAAGCAAGCTCTAATTCCTGGCTGAAGACATGGAATGCTGTTATTTAAGGTGGGAAATCAAAATTTGGGAAACAAAATAAAACATACACACAACCACAGAAATATATGAGAAAGGCACGTGATAGAGAAATGCCTTGTTTGAGAAAAAAGTTAAAATAACCCACCCACAAACACACACACACGCAATGAAGAAACAGCTTACATTCATGAACACGTGAAGATTTTCCAGCAAGGTTAAAGCAGCGAAACTTAACATACACCTGTTGTTAAATGATAAAGTTTATCCACTACTAACAAATAAACTTTATGGGTTGCAGGACAACAACTTGGCTCCAAAAAGAAAGACACTGGTATGACCAACCAGTGATGGAACAACAAATTTAGTGGTTAAAAGAGTCAAATTGTGACATGTTTTCTGCTGATTGATTAATACAAGTGATTACTGAATGAAGGAAAATTTCTTTTTTGGACTTTTAAACATGATTTTAAGAATTTTAACATGTATCTGTGTTGTCCTGTCAACTTGGTGGGTTATGACTTGATTATATAGTGAGAAAAAACAAAAAAAAGGGGGGGAGAAGGCTGACACAGGGCCTGGCCCCTCTCTAAATAACACAGCCAAAACAACATCATTTTCCTGTTTGTCTGTTTTTCTTTTGTTTTTGTTTTTTCTCTTTGTGCTTGATTAGAGGCTGCTTTGTCGGCCCGGAAAGCCGAGGCTGACCTGGACTCCTGCTCTCCCCTCTACCATCTTTGCTCTCCCCTCTACCATCTTGGCTCTCCCCTCTACCATCTTTGATGTGACCCTGACCAAATGCTACAGCAGCTGGACCCACAACAACAACCTGAAAATGTCAACGGTGCTGCAGGAAAACGATCTCATGCAGCGGAGACAGAGAGCGTTAAATCCAAGGCCCGTTTCACTACACGGGTGAGATTTCCAGACAGCTTCAGCTGACAGAACTGTGACGAGACGCCTATTAAGCCCGGATGAAAAGTGAGGCCGAGCAAAAGAATGCTGACCTTTACAACTCTGCATTAAAACTGTGCAGGACAGTGACGGACCAACACGGATGATCGGGCAGCAAAAAGGGCATGCCAGAGACACGAGGAGTAACTGAGGTCAGGAGGCACCTCAGATTGGACAAAAGCACCAGAAGAACATAAGCTGAAGACACAGGTGTCAGGGCTCAGCCAGGAGCTGACCTCTGAGAAGAGCCGGACAGCAGAGCTGCAGAAGGCCGTGGAGCAAAGCAAGGAAAACATCAATAAACTTCAATCCGACGTGTACGGAAAAGACTCTGAGGTTTCTGTCCTCAGTAAGAGCTCGAGGCATCAGAGCAGAATCTGAGCATGGCTCAGGAGGAGCTGGCTGCAAATCGAACCCATCAGTCAGGCTTGGAGTCCCAGATACAGGACTTGAAATCAGGCCGGAGCTTGCTGGAGCAGGAGGTCGCCAATCCTGACGAGAAGCTCCAACAGCAGGAGCAAACACTGAAGGAGCTACAGAAGCAAAAGGGTCAAGTTAAGGAGGAGTTGGACAAGGAGAAGATGCATGACACTGGAGAAAAGGACTGCCTCAATTGGGGCCAGAACCAGTATGGACAGAACTTTGAGCAGTAGCACCAATGGACGCAAACGGACTGAAAAGGAGGAGGGCAGGACCCCAGGGCACGCTTCAGGCTGTGGTTTACCCAGAACACCAGAACAGGAAAGTGATGAACACAAACACACACACAAACACACACAAACACACACATCTACATACACTGACTCAGAATCAAGAGAAACACACATATGAACACATATGCACTCATTGATTGAGTGAGAAATGACACACACACACGCACACAAATCGAAATGCTGACTCAATTCACTGAGAAGTGATCCACACACACATACACACGCTTGTGCAATGAAGAGTGATACACACACACGCTGATGCAATGAAGAATGCTTTACTAACAAATGCTATGCTGATACGCAAAATGCTGCACACAAACGTTCAAATACAGAATCTGTTACAACAACAAGAAGCCATTGATTGTTTATTGGTTAAATGCATTTCATGTCACCCAGAGGGCATTTGTGTAGATTTAGGGGACAGGGTCTAGAGCAGTTTGGTTATGAAAACAATGTCTGTGGGTAATGTCTGTTTATGGCTCAAGGCCTCGACTGAATTGTTTACTGTGCTTCACACAGCCTGATAAGGAGCAGTGGTACAGAGTGAAAATGATAAATCAACGGTGTGAGCCTTATTTCGGAGTGCCACATTTTTGTGATTGAGATTTAATTGAAGGAGGAACATACTGGAAAAAAAAAGGGGGGGGGGGGCAGCCCTTGGATTTACGTAAGCATCTCGCGTGTATTTAACACAATTGCCTCAGGCTTTAAAGATCTGTACAAAATTCAACAACTCAATTTGTTCTCATTGAGATGACACGATACAATCTAGTAAGAGTGGTTAGTTGCTGAACTCACGGATTTCACAAGACCGCATAAGATTTCAAACTGCAGAAAAATCACTGGAGTTATAAGAGGCAGACAACGACACACACACCAAATGCATGCTATTGCTATTTATTGTGGATCAACCTGTCAAGGGCAAGAACAAAAGAATTCTGCCTCAAATACAGGAAATCATAGCTTTCCTGTATTGCCTACATTGTTGGCATGCTGGTTAGTGCTGTTGCTCCACAGTAAGAAGGTCCTGGGTGCAAGTCCACAGTCTGGCTAGTTTGCAGTGGTTTCTCTAGGTATTCTGGTTTCCTGCCACAGTGAAAAGTCATGCAGCTATTAGAGCTAGGTTAATTGATGATTCTAAATTATCCGTGAAGGTAAGTGTAAATGGTTGTTTGTTTCTATGTGATAGACTGGTGAGCTGTCCGGGGTGCACCCTGCCTCGTAACCTATCACTTTAGAGTTATTTCCCAGCCCTCCTGCAACCAGGATAAAGATAGGAGGATGGTAGTTGTTGTAGACCCATTCAATTTTTATGTTAACCAGGATCTAGACTTTGTTGAACCATATGCAATATGAAGACAACATGTAGTATTTAAGTGACCAAGTAGCATTTGGATAAAAGTTATTCAATAGTGTTGAAATAAACTGACAGAATCGTGAAGGATTAAAATATTCCAGGAGCTCAACTTACTCCAATCTGAACATGTTTTAATCGTGTAATATGAACACAAAATGCACAGGTTTACTGGATATGAAAAGGTTGTGTTGATTTAACTCAGTTGTTTAAGTTTCTGCCAAAGCAAAACATTTGTGTGCAACAAGTGTCCACTATTGAATCAAGTAAATCCAACATGTTTTTTGTCAGTGCAAAAAGAAGTACCTGTATTCCTACACAATATTGTCGGGAGGGAGAAAAACTTTCTGGTGAAGTTTTGGTTGAGTTTGGGTTTTGCTTAACACTAGGTTGATTTTATCAGTGAGGTTTGGATTGTTTTCTTTCTCTAAGAGAGAGAAAGATGGTTTTATGCTTGGACATGTTTGCAATGGGCCCCAGCATTGGTTATTTTATGAGTATTTTATTGGTTACGTTTGTTTTTGCTTTTGTTACAGCGCACTGAAATAAGAACATCTGAGAGGTGTAATCCACCGGTGGTGATATTTTGGTATTTTGTGAGTTCCTGATTTAATAAATCAGCTCTTTAATCCAGGCCTGAGAGATTGAACTTTAAGGCGCTATAAAACATTCTTACTGAAAACAGTTGCAAAGTATTTTTCTCCATGATTATAATGGGCTTCGGAGAAATTCACTTATAGGGGACATTGATCACATGAGAAGTCCTGAGCCTAAAAGGATTGCAGCGAGTCAATCCAGTCAAAAAACAAGGAACTGTTTTCCTTTAAAATGATGACGTCATCTTGCTGGTGATGGAGGCTCGAATAGGTTGCGCGTGAGACTCCATTATCAGCAATATCTGGTATAAATGTGTGAATGTATGCATGTGACTGGACTGTGATGGACTGACGACTAAAAGTTTTAACTGACTTGATACTGAGACAAAAACGGTACTGACTTTAGGATTAGTAAATGTCCACAAACAATTCACCCAGCCTGTAAAAGAAGGGTGGATGTTTTGTCTTGCTTTGTTTTGTTTTTGCAGGAACAGGAGGATGACAGAGACTAAAGGGGGAGGCTGTAGCTTCACATGAGTGTGAGCTGCAGACTTAACCCTTTGGTTGCTAATTTTGAGTTACTGATGTTTACATTAAGAAAATTGTGTTTTATTAGCTGTGTTTCGATTAATGTATCACATTATATTGTTGGGAATGTTAAATGCTAAAGTGAAGAAAAACTTTGATTTCACTCATGACTGAACATGTTATTATTAACCATAGCAGGCCACTGTAAAGAGTCAATTAACTTTTATAGAGGAAAAAAGCCAAAAAACTCGATTAATATCTATGAATAACAGGGGAATGATAGACGTTCACATTCAAAATAGAGATATGTAATAACAAACACTGGTCCATGTCATTTAGGTTCTCCATTGAAATAGTCAATAATTTACAAAAGTAGGATAGAACCGACAGGGGCATGTGCTGAGATGTGGTGCTGCACAAGAACAAGAGCAAAATAAAGAAAAATTATTGTGTTTAGCTTTGATAAATTAAAATTAAAATGTACCATTACACTCAGAGGATCAATATGAAATTCTTTTTTTTTTTTTTTTTTTTTTTTTTTTTTTTTTTTTTTTCTTCGCCTGTCCCATTTGGTTCTTTAGCCGTCAGAATTGTTGTCTGAAGACCAACAAGGATACCCAATGGATTTATTTTGCCAAATGGATCATCATGGCATTGCCGTATTGGTCCATTTGATCGACCTTTGTTTTTATTATTTATTTTATTTTCAGTTGTTACAGACGGGACAGACATGAGTGAGGGATAGGAAAGGGAGAAAGAAAGAGGAAGGAAAAGAAAAACAGAAGGGGAGAGGGACAGTGAGAAAGGGGGGAAGAAAAAATATCTCCGGGATCACCTGTTGAGAGAAAAAGAATAGAAAACAAGCAAAAAAAAAAACAAAACAATGCAACATACTACACACAACACCATCGCATTAATCTAGCTAAGTGTAAACAGCAGTAAATACTAAATATTGAATGTTGTTGTGCAGCACGCAGGACAGACAGCGCACAATGTGCTTTGAAGTAGCAGCCAAGAAAGGTGTGATTTAAGTCTACGAATAGTGAACACCCATGTGCACACCTGTGTGGATCGGCGCGCTTGTATTCAAATGGTTTCCCCATGTAATGGTCTGCTAGAGGATGTAGAGAGCCATAGCCCCGTCCCCCAGGGCATGAAGCAGGCATGGAGGAGATCCAGGCCCCAGACATCCAGAGGCCCCAGAGTGCAAGAGCCCAAGGAGGACCACCGGAGGGGCATCCGTGCCACCTTCATGGGAAGGGCTGAGGATCCCCAGATGAGGGGTCACCCAGTAGCCACCGGGCAGAAGCTAGAGGGGGCTGCACCGGCGTGCCCGCCGGCTCTGCCGGCAGCCAGCTGTGCCAGAGTGAACCGAGCCGCAGGCACAGAGGCCGGAGGCCCGAGGGCCCCCCGCGCCCCGGAAGAGGCCTGACCGAGCAGCAGGCGCCAGGCCCCGCCAAGTAGTCACCGGGAGTGAGCTGGTACATACCTGAGCGCCCAGCCCCGGACACCAAGAACCACCAACGCACCGACCCCTGAGGGCATCAGTCACCGGCAGGGAGTGTGGTGAGGGGAGATAGGCCTCCACACTTTGGAGGGCCTTGGAGTTCCCAGAGAGGTGAAGTCTAAGACCCGACCTGACATATAGACACAGACAAACAGGCACACACAGACACAGACATGCATTCCCACCCTCATGCACACATATACAAACACTCAGCACTCACCCAACGCAGGAATAAACGTAAATGGACATGTACACACAATCACACTCCCCAAACATACTCTATACCCCGGGTCCAGGTATCCTCACCCCCAGAGATGGAAACGGCACCCAGACCCAAGAGATGTTACCCTTCCCTCCGGGGTGGAGGCAAGCAGACCGCCCCAGGCTCCGCAGCAGCAGGGAGGCCAATCGGACAGCCAGCATCTCTTCCCAGCCCCCCCGCCCCGATGGCTAGCAGAGAACAGGGGTGTGTTAAGACCCCATACCTCCCTCCTCCCGCTCAAGTGTAGTGTTGCTGCGTGTTGCTCTAAAGTGTATTTAAAACAAGGGAGAGCATGGTGCTGCTGCCAGAGAGCAGCAGGTGTTAGCACGGCCCCTCCCGAGAACCCTCAATGTCTACATGGATTTAAAATTGAGAGGTGGGCACCGGCGCCAGAGGCAGGTTTGAATACACAGACCGTCTACTGGACGCCGTTAACGTGCCCACCCTCAAGGCCCTATATATATATATATATATGTGTGTGTTATGAGAGTGTAAGTAATGTGGATGTCTAAGTTGTGAGATAAAATTGAGGCACAGGTGGCCAGAAGAGGACAGAGGGGGGGGGAATGTCTCCCCTGCACCCTGGTGACACACCCGCACCCCAAAGCCCTACCTGTGTGGGTGGGTGTGGTGGAGCGTGAAGAGGGAGGCAGCCGGGGATGGGGAGGAAAAGAAGGGAGGGGAGGGTGTCCCTCCCTAGGGCCAGCTCCCCCGCTGACCCCAATATGCACCCCCGTCCTCTGGTATCCACCAAGGCAAGGGAGCCCAGGCCCATCCAGACCGGGGCCTACGGCAGCAACACCGCCAAGCCCCACAGGACCCGGGGCAGCCCACTCTACCCCACCGCAGAGGAAACTGTACCCACCCCAACATTCAATCATCTCCCAGACTACACAAGACACAGACACCCAGGTTAAGTTTATTCTCCACCTCTCCTATGTCTCTCCCCCACCTGCAGAGTGGACTCCTGCAAAGATGGAACAACCTCCCTGCCAGTTCAAGAGCCCCCCGGTTAGGCCGATGCACAAGAGGCCCCCTGCGCCAGGGCTGAGCCCCCGTGCACCCACCCGCCCACAACCTCGGCGACACACCGACGAGGACCGAAGCCCCCAAGGCCCAGCCAGAGCCCCAGCACGGAGGCGAAGCACCCCCGAACCCCAAACCCCCACGCCCGCCCCGGATCCACTCAGGGGCAGCCAGGCCACCAGGCCAGTAACCTACGTCCGCCAGCACAGACCATCCTCCAGCCCCGCTGCACGCGGCCACGAGGAGAACAACCTCTGAGAGCGACCAGAGCCACTAACCAGGTTATGAACACAACCCCCGGGTTAAGCCCTCCAGGGATAACGTCTCTAGGGGTCCTCCAGGTGCCCTAAGCCCATCCCAACCTCCACATCAACCACAATAGCCAAGGCGGGACCAAACCACGACCCCCCACCCCCGCTAGGTGATGGAGCCGATCAAAGGAGCCCAGAGGGATTGATCTAATGTGGTGGCAGAGGCTATATCGAGACTAATGTGATCTATTAGATAGTTTCTGTATTGGCTAGAATTAAGATTATTTTTATTTTTCCAGTTCATGAGGACCGTTTTCTTGGCGATGCATAGGGCAATAAAAACCATGTGGACTGTATTAATTTCTGTAGTGACATCATCCAAATTTCCCAACAAACATACTAAAGGGGAGGTTGGAATTTTACATTTCAGACACTTTGATAAGTCCTCACATATCTCGTGCCAAAACTTCTGCACTGGTGGACAGAACCAAAGAGCGTGGATGTAACTGTCTGGTGTATTGCCTTGACAGTGTGAGCAGTTGTTGGCGGATGTAAAGCCCATCTTAAACATTCGATGACCTGTATAGTGCACTCTATGCAGTATTTTGTATTGTATTAATTGCAGATTGGGATTTTTAATCAATTTAAAGGTTTTCAAGCAAATCTGAGACCAGACGTTTTGGTCTAAGCTGACTGATAAATCTGCTTCCCACTTTGCAATAGGAAGGGATATTGATTCATCTATTTTAGAAAGTGTTCTGTATATTTTAGATAATAGTTTGGGGGATTTAAGAGTAAGAAATTGAACCACACTTGGTGGTGTTTGTAATTCAACTTGACTGAGGTTAAATTTCTTTTTTACTATGGATTTAATTTGTTGATATTCTAAAAATCTTTTCTTGTTGATCCCATATTGTGTAACTAGGCTGTCAAATGGAATAAATTCTGTTCCCTCTAATATATGTTCTAAGTATTTAATTCCTTTACAACTCCATTCTGGGAAATTAATCATATTTTTGTTTTGTAATATGTCAGGGTTATTCCAGATAGGTGTACGTTTGCATGGGATTAATGAAGACTCCGTTATTTTTAGAAACTCCCACCATGCTGACAGAGAAAAGCTGATGTTGATGCTTTTAAAGCATTCATGTCTTTTGATGTTTGAGCTAATAAATGGTAGGTCTGAAATCTCTAGATCATTGCATAGTGCCTGTTCAACATCTAGCCAGGGCTCATCTAAGAGGGTACATTTTAACCATTCTGAGATGAACTGAAGCCTGTTGGCTAAGAAGTATTGGTGAAAATTAGGCAGATCTAGTCCTCCTCTATCCTTGGTTCTTTGTAGCGTTTTTAAGCTGATGCGCGGGGGTTTATCTTTCCAAAGGAATTTAGAAATATGTGAATCCAGAGATCTGAACCAATCTTGTGATGGTTTGTTAGGGATCATTAAAAATAAGTAATTTATTTTTGGCAAGATCATCATTTTTATAGTGGCGACCCTTCCCATGAGTGATATGGGTAGAGATTTCCATCTAGTCAGATCGCCTTCTACTTTCTTTAGAAGTGGGATGTGGTTTAATTTAATTAAGTCTGAAAGCTTAGGAGAAACAATAATACCTAAATATTTAATATTTCCAGATTGTAGTGGGGCAGAAGATGAATTGTGGAAGGAGCAGTTAATGGGAAGAACTGTAGATTTTGGCCAGTTAATTGAATAGTCTGAAACTCTTGAAAACCAGTTTATTAGAGTAATTACCTCAGAGAGGTTGATTTGTGAGTTTTGCAGAAAAAGCAACACATCATCTGCATAGAGACTGATTTTATGTTCTACGTTATTACATTTTATGCCCTTAATTGTTGTAGCCTGTCTAAGTGCTGCTGCTAGAGGTTCGATAAAAATTGCAAAAAGTGAAGGGGAGAGTGGGCATCCCTGTCTGGTGCCCCTCAGGAGACAAAAGCTGGAGGATGTCTGGTCATTTGTTCTGATACGAGCTGTTGGGGAATTGTATAATATTCTTATCCAATTTATGAAAGAGTTTCCAAAACCAAATTTGTGTAAGGTTGCAAATAAAAATTTCCAGTTAACTCTGTCAAATGCTTTTTCTGCATCTAGAGATAATATTATGGTTTCAATGTTTTTATTGTATGAGTAGTCTATTAAATTAAGAAATCTACGAGTATTTGTTGAGGAGTGCCGACCTTTTATGAAACCAGTTTGGTCAGGATGAATTAAGAGGGGGGTTATTTTCTCTAATCTCTTTGAGAGAGCTTTGCAGATTATTTTAAGGTCTACATTTATAAGGGATATTGGACGATAACTTGAGGGAAATAAAGGGTCTTTTCCTGGTTTTAGCAGGAGACTAATGTTAGCAGAATTCATATTTGGTGGTAGTCTGCCATTTTTCTTGATTTCCTGCAACATTCCATGGAATACTGGTGCCAAAATTGTCCAGAATTCTTTGTAGAATTCTGCAGGAAAGCCGTCTGGACCTGGAGCTTTATTAATGGGCATACTTATCAGGGCAATCAATATGAAATTCAATATATGCTAATTTTGTATGAAGTACATGACTGATAACTGTTCTGTCCTGAGCTTTTGTTTTTACAGCACCCACTTGACCACACCAACAGTTTCTCGCCACCAAAAGGGGGTACTTGCAAAGAATAGGGAGGAATATCATCAGAAGTGGGAAAGGTAAGCAGTCAGCGTTAAAGTCACCTTTGACAGTCCAGACTAAGATGGCGTTGGACATATTCAGGGCGGAAAAGGGTTGGTGTGACCAAGGTGTGGTTTGGCTCGTTGTATGTATATTTCAAGATGATATGGCTCTAGATGGACCAGTTACCAGGGCATGGAAGGAGGACAGACTCATTAAATGAGGAGAAGGAATTTTCTGCGATTGGAGATCCTCTGGGTGAGTGGTTGACTAAAAGCATGCAGAAAATAAAAGCTATCTTTTGTTATTGATTGGTAATAGATTGATAATTGGCCACATTTACAGCTGTATTGACTTGTTGTGGACGTAGTCTACTTCATGTTGAAGCACTCTAATTAACAGATTGAAAATAGTGACATTAAAGGAAGAATATGCAGCGCCAACCTGTCAGATGCCAGTGACGGTGGGGCTCAGTGATGAATCAGGTGAGCTGGATTCATGGCTGAATCAAAACATAGATGCCCCAGCTGTGGTCAGTAAGGGAAAAACAGGGGGAAATAAAATTGAAAAGAGGCATTTATAAACATTTATGTGTGAAGTTTATAAACAGGATGTTTTATCATTGTTTTACTGTTATTTTACCATCAGCATTATTGTTACATCAGAATCATATAACAAGCATTGCATTAAACATTTATTGAAGCTATTGACATTACATTAACATTTGTATTACAGTGATTGTTATAACCTCATGTTAATCTTCTATTTACAGGTGTCAGAATAATCATATGATCTTTCATTGCAGGTGTAACCATGATCATCTTTATACATATTGCAGTTTGTTGCTCATTATAGAGTTGTGCTCAAGTTAATAAGGGTTAAAAGCTACAGTCAGCGCGATGTCTGGATGATCTATGGAGTGGACTGACTTCAGCATATAAGGCCGCATGCGCTTACATAACACTGATATCATGTTGTTCTTTGTGATCTTTTATTCAGTTATATCTTTTGTTAAGTTTTAAGTAGTGGCTGTTGATTAAACAACATTCATTTAATATTACATACCTGATTCAGAGCATTACACACAGATCAACTTAACAATCTGCTGAACCTTATAGCTGGAATGTTGTGTCTCAATAAGGGACAGTTGGCTCGAGGAGATAAGTGGGAGTCAGTGCCTGTCCTGGGGAAGGAGAGAATGTTCCTTTGCTGTGTCAAAAGTAGTCAACAAGTTCATATTGTAGTGAAGTTCATATTAATACAGGTTTTGTTTGTAGACAATTGTGAAGACGCAGGCTCTGGGCGGAGCCAGGAGTTGAACAGATCTAACATGACAATTAAATTGATTTCATTCCTTGGCACAGGATAACAAGACTGGAGCAACGACACCGGATAGGAGAAAGTCTGATACTTTCTAAGATATGAGGTCACTAACCTTTTCTTTTAATTTTCTAGCTCCGTTGAATGGACACATGGGAATGTGTCAAAAAGGGGGGGAAGTTGAGTTTTAACATCAAACAAGGGTTATATGAACATTTTTATGACTTCATTTGTTTTAATAACTTAGGTATGGTAAAACTTAAGCTAATAATGACCCAAGAGGTTTCCAGATTTTTTAGAGAACCCATGAGAAGCATGAATGATTATTTCAATGTTTAAGCATTAATCATTGAAATGAACTGAATAGCGTTTAGAAGATAAAATGCCTGTGTTCACGAGAAGCTGAGTACCACACTGGAGAGGAAACCGTGGGACGGTAGGCGGAAGGAAACACATGATTTTTGTGAAAACGGGGGTAAATGTTAGAATTAAAAATGGCTAATTTGTTTTTGATGTCTTTTATTAAAATGAGTGGTTTTAATCATTTTCATACACACCTGGCAAATGTCCTTATAATGAGATGGCACTCGGTCCTTTCAAGGTCATAAGCTTCGTTCGGCGTGATGGTCCAGACTGATAAAGTGTAGGAAATGCCTTGAGTGCAGAGGGCTAAATGCAAACACGCTTACACACACATACACTAAATTAGGTTAAGTCCCTGGGACATTCTGAATGTTCTAAACCAATTCTGAACCACCAAAAGATCAGTAGATAACAACATCAGATTATTAGAGCTAGGAAGCGAGGTGATTTGGTTTTCTGTCTCTTACAGAGAAAGGAACAGACACCAGACGAGGTCACAGATATACGAGGATCCTTCACAGCAGAGACAGACACAGTGACTGCTGAAACACCAACTGGGTTCAAGTGTCATGGCATTTTGGGCTCCAGCTAGTCACCTCAAAAGGATGGATCCCATAAACACAGCAATAACCATGAAGGGGTTGGCGGAAATCCAGGAACACCAGACCAACGAGGTTCGAGAGGCTCTTGGTCAAAAGGGGAACACAGCTGTGACCCCAGAATACACAGATCATTGTTTGAAATCGGGGCAGAATAATCCCCTGATTTGTGCAATGACTGAAGGGTTGTCTAACCCCTGAGGTTGAAGAAAGAAGAGCAGAGGATCACCCGACTGGAAGACACTGGTGCCTGCAGCAATAAAATAAAGGTTAAAAGCTCCTTGGACAGAGGTTCTAGTCTGAGTACGTTTGGAGGGTATAAGGTAGCACCGAAATAAAGCTGTGGGAGAACTGGGGAGTGATGGGAGTATCATCTGTACCTACTATTGTTGTTGTAATAATAGTTTTTCTTGCATCTGAACTGCGCAAACACAGAGGTCATCTCACATATGGTTCACCCAACAGGGGGACAAAGGGCCTCAGGAGTAAGGAGAAATGAACCCGGCAACACTGGATTGCAGGGTGTAAGTGAGCTCTTTAAGTTTAAAGAGCTCATCAGGGGGAATTGTTGGATTATAATATTATTTATGCCAAGTTAGACCCCTAATTAAAGATTGTGAATTATTATGTAGTTTTAGTTTGCATTATGTTCCTGAATTAGAAGAAGGTGATAACTATTACATTTGTTAAACTGATTTGCATTACATTAGACTGCTGATTTATTGTGAATGAATGATATTGTTTTATGATGCATTATACTGCTGAGTTATAAGAAATACTGTTTGCAGAAAGTCATCGCCTTATTTGTCTGAGTAGGAGAAAACAGAGCATACTGCCCCATCTCAGCAGGAGCAGATAAACAGGGAGCCAAGGTCGTAGCTTAGGCGCTGTGTGTGAGAAAGAATGTGAATGTTTAGGCTTTTATGATGAGGTGGGGGCCACTAGAGGCTATAAGAGTTTGATCAATGCTCCACCATTTTGAGATCTGATGCTGTCTACTGTATGGTGTCCATCTCCCACGCGTGTTCATTAAATCATCGTTTGACTCAACCCGGCCGGACCAGTGTTGTTATTTTGTTATCCTCGTGTATCTATCCCCAATATTTGAATCCGTGACATAAGGCATACAGTCTTTGACACTGAAAAACTGATAAATGATTATTTATTTCAAGTCTGATGAAACATATGTCTGCTAGAGGTTGCTTTACATTTAAATTTTCAGGGCTAGTATTCTAATCCTCTGTTACACCATGACAAAATCAGGTGTTCGTTTCTCTAATTTAAATGAATGTGAATCCATTACAAATTCTGAAAACCATCACTAACTAAACTAAACTAAATGAAGATGTGACATATGCTAGTTTACATTGGAACCTAATTTACATCTACAGCCTACAGCTGTAAAAAAAATGCTTGTCTTAGCAGTGTAATAGATGTGTTAATAAATTAACAACCATTCTTACTGAAACACTGAAATCTACACAGAATAGAATAGAATAAATCTTTATTGTCATTGTTACAAGAACAATGAAATGCAGTTTGGCATTTCTTTGTTAGCAGCATGTAGATTTTTACATTAAAATTATTTTAGAATAACAAGAAAAAAGAAAAGAAGAGAGACCCAAAAAATTGATTTAGAGTTAAAGAGGTACCTGCACAGGGAATATATGTAATAACGTAAGTATCTACATATTTCATTGTTTAAATTAATATCTCCACAACATAAGAACAGAATAAAAACACAAACATTCCCCACCGGTGGACAATGCCACCCCACTCTTTACAGTGTTTCCAGAGAATTAGAGTCTATCTCTTCTAGTTTGTTGTTGAGGAAGTTACCAAATCATTGATGATGTTACAGACTGGCCTGAACAGTGGAATAGGAATGAGCTCTTTCTTTATTCTAATGCACAAAATGATCTGATCACAGTCAGAAAGTGCTTTCTGCAGTGTGCTTTACTGAACATTTAACTAAAACGAGTCTTAATCTTAATCTTAATATATTGCATGTCATTTTAAATCTTTTTTCAGGCTGACTTAAAAAAGGGTTGTGCTTCATATTTAATTGATGTCTAATATTTCATATACAGAAATTTGTTAGTAAACATCCTATATTAAAAATAAATGATTTAATTTTTCTAATGAACAAAGTGAACTGGTTTCAGTCACAAAGTGTTTTACTTAGGTGCTTTTCACTTTATTTTTTACATATTGCTTGACATTTGAAAACCCTTATTTCAACTAATTTAAACTAATTTTCCCTTAATATTTAGTATATTTCCGTCATTCCATCATATTTTTTGATGCTCAGTAATCCAGGTAATTAAACTCCAGAAGGCTGACTCTGTTTATTTCGAAGCAGCAATTTAAGTAGTAGAAAATCTTCATCACTCATTTCAGTGAGGTTTCCACAACCTTAAAAACAGTTGGACAGATACATACATACAGATTTACTCTTAGTTCACCTCCTTGGTTCAGTGATCATTTCTCCCTTTTCAAATAAATGGCGTCCTTCATTTCCTGCTTAAACTGGCGTTCCTCTGTGTGCAGGATGTGCACATCCATATCACAAGTCTGCAGTTTTAAATAGTTAGTCCTGGTCTGACAAAGTAGCTCTTCTTTGTTGTGTAATTTACTTAGCCAGTGGTTGATTGGTTTGTCCAATGCATAATCCACGGTGGTGTGAATGACTTTTACAGAAACCTTTCACAATGTTATCAGAGTCTGAGCATCTTATTTTTCATGGTGAACATAATGTTTTTGTTCATCAAGCTGTGTGATCAGTGAATTGTGGAATGTCCTGAGATTTAATTTTAACCCAGGTATCATCCATATACCTGAACCAATGGCTCAGTGCTGTTCATGGATAGGATATCAGAACCCTCCTCTTCCCCACTTCCTTCATGCACAAACTGGCCATGGTTAACAGTTCGGAACTCATGTCACACCCATGTTTCTGTCTATAGTACAGACACTTGTATTGAAAAATGTAGTTCTAAGAGCAGATACACTTGGCCAGTATTAAGGGTGGTTCTGTTGTGAAGAATAGGGTCTCCCTTTAATTTCTTATAAACTGTCTCCACTGCTTCAGTAACTTGAACACACACAAATGAAGAAAAACACATCATAAAGCCCAGCAATTCATTTGCCTCTATGATCTCGAGTTCTCCACAAAAATCAAAGTGCTTTAAATTTGGAGCTGACTACCACTGGGTTGAGGACTGCAACCAAAAATCTGAAGATGTTATAGTTGATGGAATCAACCATACAGACAATGGGGCTTGAGCTATTCCCTGTTCAGGATTGACCAGACAAGGACGCTTCAACTTGGTATAATGTGTGGTATGAAATCCAATCTATATTGTGATCCTGTTAACTGCTTTAGGCAATCTATCCCCTTCTGTAACTATCCAGGAGCTCATAAGAATCATTGTCACTGGGTAGTGACATATTTTTCTCATGACAGTCTTTCGGGTTTAACAAAACTGTGCTCCTACTCCTGTCTGATGATGTTGTCCTTAACATGTGTATAACACGTGCCTTTGTACCTAGGGCCACAGAGTCAGCTACTAAGTGAATGGGTGAGACAACCTTATTTATATAATATGTTCCAATCCAAAGAGGAGCAGACCTGAACACGCCACTTCTCATACCAAAATCTCATACCATAATACCCATATTTTAACAAATTTTGTCATATTTAGATTTGATTTATGCAGTGCTTGCTGTATTGTTTTTTTTTATCATTATTTGAGCTCCTTTAATAAATATAACCATTTTGTTCTTTGATATTGTATAAATTTTTTTGTTGTTTTTTTTATCATTTGCTTTTTTTGTGATAAAAAACGGAAGAGAGTTGTAACATCGTACGAGACAATTGTTTTATCTGCCTTTGTAATGACATCTCTCTGTTATGGTCCTGGGTCATTTTGAACCAGCGTTCTTAGTTTGTTTGTTTTTTAATTTTGTTCATTATTTATCCCATGGTCCCTAGGTAGTTCAGTTTAGTTTTTTTAGATTTCCCATCGTGTCTTTACACCCTGTGTCCCCCTCCATGTATCTGTGAGTTCCCATGCCTCCTTTTTCCTCCTTGTGTTTTATTTCATATTTTCCCCAGCCTGTTATGTCTGTCCTCTCCACGTGTTCTCTCTTTCCCTCTGGTCTGTGTATCTTTGCCAGTGGCGGTCCTAGCCTGTTTGGCGCCCTGAGCGAATTCTCTCTCTCTGGCGTCACAGAAGCACGTTCAGTGAGAGACTGAGATTACCAAAAAATGCTACTGAACAACACAGGAAATCATTCCCGCCCGTGGTCATCTCCCTGTACAACTCCTCGATCTAATACACTGTAAAAACTGCAATAGTTACACCCTTTTTGCACACAGTCTTTTCAACTCAGTAATATTCTTGTCAATTTTCTTGACATTTATTTAAAATCCTTTCTGTTCATCCTTGATATTTATAATTGAGTGATCTGTATATATTAGTGCTATTTCTTAAATGTGTAAAATCTGTAACAAAAAGTATTGTTTGGAGTTTAGTCTTTTACTGTTACTATTTTTACCATTCCTTCTTGGAGCAACTGTGACCCACATAATTTCCTTAGGGATTAATAAAGTATTCTGATTCTGATTCTGTGTTCGGTGTTACTTCTCTGTTAGTAACCTTTTTGTAATAGAAAACATAAAAAAAAACCCAACAAAAAAACAATGGGGCTTTGATTCTCAGTCTTTCATTCTGTTTACATGATATTGGTGTCACAGGAGCCAGATTTCAATATTTTAAGTGTAACAATTTGTTTAACAGATTTTCTGAACCAGGGGTAAAATATAGCATAGATTAGAGGGTTTAGACAGGAGTTTAAATAGAACAAACACATTACAAATGCAACAGATGAAGCACTGAGCATGGCATCTTGACCTGAGAGTGTGACACCAAAGTATGGGCAGAGACATATTAGAAACACAATGATAACAACACTGATGGTCCTTGCTGCTTTGATTTCAGATTTAACATTTGTATTTACTGACCCCTTGTGTGTCAGAGCTGCAATATGTGACCGCAGGGCACGAGCTTGAGTCATAGCCACAACAAATACGTTTAGATAAAGAACTACAATCACAGTGACAGGACCAATAATGGACAGCAATAGATCAGCAACTCCAAAAGCATGGCCAACAACAACCACACACTCCCCATAGCAGGAATTATACCTGCCAGGTTGCACCAGGTTGTCTTTTAGCACAAGACAGTGGAAGACTGAAGAACAAATCCAACACAGATAAACACATGCTTTTGTTCTTTTTGGGGTGACTTTGGTAGAGTAATGGAGAGGGTAACAAATAGCCACATAACGGTCAATTGATATGAGAACCATGGTTCCTATTGACGCAGAGGTTATAATGTAGTCCAAGAGAAAATACATACTACACATGAATTCACCAAGAAACCAGCAACCATCTATAATCATAATTTGAAATAATATCAGGAGACCCACCAGGCAATCAGAGACAGCCAAAGAGAGGAGGAGGAGATTGGTGGGGGTGTGCAGCTTCCTGAAGACAAAAGACAGCGACACAGTTATTATTATTATTATTTGTAGCAACAAGTACAATTTTATACAGATAAAAGGAAAAATCATTTCGCTCAGAATCACTCAGATAGGATATCATATCATTTTCATCTTTTAGCCATAAAATCTTACTGTCTGCATATGTCTAACAAAATTATTACTTGAAATGTGAGATGGAGATGATGACCAGCAGATTAAGAGTCACGGTGAGCAAAGAAATAGAGGACAGGGTAATATAAATAAGTATAGAAAATGTATAAGGACGCATGGTCTTCCTGCAGGAGGAGTTGAGGAGTTGTGGAAAGCAGAGTTCAGTTTCTTCAAAGGTTTTCATCATTAGAAAAAGGAGTTTCCAGCTTTCTGCCTGAAGCTCTTTGTTCTGTACCTGATTTATTTTCTTTGCTCACATTGCTCCTCCCTCTTGCCCACTGGTGGCAGTTTTCTTTCAGTATGTTTACAACTATGTCAAGTCCTGCATAGTTTCATTGTGTATTGAGGTTTTTAAACTTTTTCCAGTGAAGTTCATGTACTTGATAGATTGCATGCATTACCTACAATCGGCCAACCCTGTTCTTCGACCTCAAAACCCCGAAGTCTTCGACCCATTACTATCAGCCTTACCCTTGCGGGAACTTAGGAGTGGCTACTTTGGCATTTATTTACCCTTCCACTGGTGCACATCCTCTGCCTCTACCTTCCCTGCCTAAGAGGCGCTATAGGAAGCGAAGCAAACTGAGTGGGTTCCATGTTTGCTTTAAGGTCTACCTTAAGGCACATGCTGTGGCTCCGGTAAAATGCAATAGAAATGACTTCTGCGGGCCCTCGTCGCCCTGTATGTATATTTAATTCTGAGACTGTGCCTTTTTTGATCCTGATAGCACGGACACTAAGTCTTTTACTCTGTGATCAATCCTTGTCCTGGAAGGTCAAATTTGGCTTCCTCAGCTCTCTGTGAGCAATTTTTAAATCATTTTACAAGAAAAATTCTCTTAAGCCTTCATTTTTACACCCCTCTGTGGTGAATCCTCTTCGTGCTAAAGTAGAAAGAGGTAGGAAGTAGGAAGTAGTTCATTCTCCACCCTCAAGAGATTATTGGTCAGGTGAGAAGTTCGAATTCTGTACGTGACATTTCTCCTATTATTAAGGATGGTTTTGATGTAATTGGGCCTTATATTCTACCTTTGATGAACCTATCATTAATGGTGGGCTGTGTCCCGACTGCCTTTAAACACGCAACAGTGCAGCCTGTTCTAAAAAAAAAAGCAGCCTTGACCAGAATGATCCGGCAAACTATAGACCAATCTCCAAACTCCCGTTCTTATCTAAAGTACTAGAGAAAATTGTGTTTTGCTGTGTGTCATGCTGTAGGCATTAAGGGTTCTGCCCTTAACTGGTTTAAATCCTATCTCTCGGATCTTTTTCTTTCACAATGGGATGTTACTCATCCACCCTGGCCCCTCTTTGTTGTGGTGTGCCCCAGGGTTCTGTGCTGGGCCCTTTGTTGTTTTCTTTGTACATGCTACCTCTGGGCTCTATTTTTGATAAATATAAAACCTCTTGCCACTGTTATGCTGATGACATTCAAATTTTCTTTCAATTGATTCATGATTTGTCATCTTCACTGGAATGCTTGTTAGATTGCATGAAAGAGGTCAAGGACTGGCTTTTGGCCAATTCTCTTATTTTGAATGAAAACAAAACTGAGATTGTAGTGTTTGATAGGCATATCCCTCGGGACTAGTTAGCCATTCTATTTGGCCACCTTGCCAGCTTCTTCTCTGACACTGTAAGCAATCTAGGTGTTTTCCTGGACAGTTCATTTAGGCTTAATAAACAAGTGTCCTCAGTAGTCAAATCTGGCTTTTTCAATTGCACAATCTCTAAAGCCAAACATTTTATACAGCACAATGACCTTGAAAAACGTATCCATGCTTTTTTGACTTCCAGATTAGAATACTGCAATTCCCTTTAATTTGGCCAATCCGTCCATCTCCATAGACTTTAACTTGCTCAAAATGCTGCAACTATATAAATTCAAACTATATACCAGTTTTTCAATTGTGTTGATGGGCCACGTAATACCAGCGTTATGATAAAAAAGATACACGCAATGTTTTATCCTGAACAAAACAGTGGTGTTTACAGCGGGAAGAACGGTAAAAACTGCGTTTTCTACGGACAGCGCTAGCAAACACTCTCCGCTTGTGAGTGAAAAAAGAAAAAGAAAAAACACCCCTTCCCTATTGGTGTTAAAGTTTACCTTGTCAGCCAATCAAAAACTGATATGGCAACATTTGGCACTTGGTTGTTTAGGGAGAAGGGGCAGTTTTAGGAGCGACACCCGCGACGGAAAGCGGGCAAGCGAAAGAAAGACAGAGAGCGAGTTTTCATATGTGAGACATTAGTGATGTTTAGCATGTTTGGAGGCTAGAGTTAGTGTGTTGTGTAGTTATTGTTTTGTATTTTGTGTAAGTTATACTGCTGAATGTCACATTTGCTCCAAAAACGCCGTCAAAGACAAATTCCAGTGTAAACGCTGTCCCCACATGGAAAACAGGACTGACACACCTCCTGTTGTCAGACCTGGAGGGTTTAGGACTGTGCTGTTCTCCTCTGTATTATATTGGACACAAACTATTTTTTTGGACTGGCACAAATAATTTGTGTGCCTTCTTATTTGATGCAGCACACCTGATTGTTCAGTAAATAGTTTTAAATTGTTATTTAAAAAACGCCTGAGACCTTGGCTGCATTTTTAGGTAAATAGTACCATATAACTTTGTTGTTCGCAAAACTTGTGTATAATTTTTAGAAATGTACAATTTCTATTTGCATTTCAAGTTATGAAAACGATTCGTTAAACATGTTTTTTGAATTTTTTGTCTGGATTTAGATCAATTGTGCTAATATAGTATGCCAAAATGAAAAAATAACTCAAATTTCAGATATTTGAGGTTATGCTGAAAATAATGATACAAAACAAGGCAAGATAAACAGTTTTTAAAGGTGTAATATAGAGGCAAAATCAAAAGTAGTCAAAAACGGCCAATTATACCCTGGACCCCAGAGGGTTAAGGTCATCTGCTCAATTACTCTTGGTCCAACCTAGGTCCCACCTGAAGACCAAGGGGGATTGTGCTGTTGTCTCAGCTGCACTGAACTTCTGGAATAGTCTTCCTGTTACTATTCGTCAGTCAGCAGCCCGGCTGACGTCAGTTCAGTCAGGAGCCCGGCTACCCTCAGTTAGGCCAGCTCACTCACCCATTCAGCCACCATCCTCACCGTCTCATCCTAAGCAGGGAACACACTCCACCACAACATCTGCTGGGTCTCTTAAGCTGGTCATCTTCAAGGACGTAACCCCCTCCAGAGCCTCCCCAGAGGCTCGGTGCCAGTCGTCAGCCAACTCTGGACCCCTGGAGGTTAACTGCACAAGTAGTGCTGGTCATAGCTGCTGGCTACCTGTGTAAGGCTGTCATGGGTCTGTAGCTCTGTCACCGTTTTAGGGAACATATTTAGTTTTAAAGTATTTAGAACATATTTAGTTTTAAAGTAAGTTTCCGGGCTTTTCCTGCCTTTCTGGAGGGATTATATTTCACTAAAAAGCGATCTAATATGCATGTCCACATAATTATGCATTATTATAATTATAATATATTAAAAAACACACGCTGTATTTTAAAGAACATACATTAAGAAGCAGATTATATTAGATTTATATTTTAAATAAGACAAAATTTAGATTTTACAGCAGTAAAATTATTGTATCTCTACAGTTTAAAAATGTAATAAGCTTTGCTCCTGCACAGAGTGGATAGTGAAACAAATGGAATCATCATAAATACATTATTTCATATTTATTACTTCCCCCTCCTCATTGCTTTGTTATTGTAGCTCTAGTAATAAATAATAATGTAAGGATTCTGGATCAGCACAGTGATGCCCATAGTATATACAGTATTCTGAAGAAGGTCACTGTGTGTGCGTGCATGTGTTTGTTTTATGTATATGGATTTTTAAAAAAATATTACTCATGATATAACATTGTCCAGACATGCCTGGTAAGGACATGAGGAGGAAACAGTAGGAGCTGTGTGAGGCTACTAAAAGCAGTGCTATAACATTTTTCTGTCATCATTTTATTATAGATTAAGTGCAAGAGTTGTTAGGTGTGGATAAATAAAACTGTGATAAATTATTTATCACAGTTTTTTGTTGCCTTATGGTTCCAAGCGCTGTCACCAATTTTTGCATTTTGTTATTATCTCATGACACTTGTTTAATCAGCTACCATCTCTCCTATGGACTTTTTAATGTCTACAGTCTCAGATCAACACAGCCCTGCCCTTTCCATATTAGAGTCTTGATGAATGTGTGTTGTTGTTATTCAGCCTGGTTCAATGTGTCCCTTTTTAACTTTGAGCACCCGCCCCTTTAAACCTCTGTGCACGGCCCTGGTGCTCACTATCAATTTTACACATATATGAACTTGAGTGACAGCTTTTTCTTAATCCATAAGGTTAAATATGTTGTTGGTCCAGGTATATAAACTTCACCTCTATGGGAAGGCTTTCCACAAGGTTTAGGAGTGTGTATATGGGAGTTTTTGACTATTATTACACATCAAACCTCGTCTTTATGAGACTTACCTTTTGTATTGATGCCCATGTTGGTGAGACACAGCAACAATCTAAATGACTGTGGCTAATATGATGTGATGATATGATGCTGGCTATGGATAATAAACAGATACTGACCACTTACTAGACATGCAACTGAAAGCATCCTCTAAAATGTGTTAACATCTGTTTTAGCTCTGTTGCCTCAAGGACTGTTTTTTAATCTTTATAATCTCATACCACAAAACCTACATTCAGTCTGGATTTATTGAGCTTCTGTATTGTAATTTTTAGCTTTCAAAGCTATTTATGTGATACTGTTAATATCTTATCTTGTAAAGACATGATTATACCCGGTAAGCTTGTTAAAGTGTACCCTAACAATAAGCCGTGGGTCATCAAAAGCGTCAAATCCTGTTTACGGAAAAAGAGACAGGCTTTTAGAGAGGGGGCTGTTACTGACTTTCAGACAGCCACCAAAGACCTGAAAGTCAAGATCTTGAAACCAAAACAGAGCTACAAAAACCTTCTAGAAACCAAATTTGCTGCAAAAAATTTGGGGTCTGCCTGGACTTGTATGAAAACCACAGCAGGGTTTCAAAATCCCCAGAGCAGCAGTCAGATCATTTTAGATGGCTTTAATTCAGACACAGATTTTGCACTTTGAATATGTTTTATGCTCATTTTAGTTCCTCTGATTTTAGCAAGGATATTTTGGAACTGAAACAGAAACTGAGAGATACTCAGCACTTTATCATTGAACTCATGTCCTTTCATATATTTAATGTGAACAAAAGTCAGGGTCCTGATTACACTATTGGCCGCCTAATTAAATCTTGTGCTAAAGAACTCAGTCCTATATTTCAGGTTATTTTTTATAATTCCTTGCAAACACAACATGTGCCCTCTCTTTGGAAAGAAGCAGTTGTGGTTCCTGTCCCTAAATCTAGACATCCAACAGTTCTAAGTGACTTCAGGCTAGTTGCCCTCACCTCAGTTGTGATGAAAGTCTTCAGAAAATCACCAGAAGTTTGATTATGGAAGAGATTGAACATCAGCTGGATCCAATGCAATTTGCATATAGGCCCAATAGAGGAGTGGAGGAGGCGCTTTTGACTCTACTAAATTTGATTTAATAACACTCTATATTAACAGTTACACACTATATAAAACAACTTTATAGAATTATATTTGTTTTCAGATGTTGGCAGCTATCAGCGAATAGTTATCAGCTATTTTGAAACAAAAAAAGACTCTTTTTATTCATAACAAGAATTCCATAACAGCAAATGAACTGTGAAGCAGAAAATACAAATGCTATTTATGGTCTCCTCACAACAATGATAAGAAAAATAAACTGTGCCAAAATGGCATGTTTGGTAATACAGGGATACACATGTTAATGTGTGTCTGGTCTCCCACTCAGAGACACAGGTCTCCAAGTGTTCAGCATTCAGATGGCTACAGGGACAGTCATGTGAGAGAAAATCTGCTCACACAGATATGTAGAGCCAAGTACTGTCAATAAGGCCTCTGTATTGTTCTGAAGACAGTTAAACTAGTCGGGTAGTGATGTCCAGCAGGTGAAAAATACAAGCTCCATGAACACGCACAGCTATGGATTCCAGCTGCGTTCGTAGTTCTGCAACCCCACAGAGTCAAACTTTCCAGTTCAATCAGCTGCATTTCAATGTCCTCTGTGTCCAGCCAGTTAATGTGAGACAAATCCAGCTGCTCATTAAAGCTTTCTGGTTTGATCAGTCTTGAGTCTACAGATGTATCCGTGTATTTCCACGGTGCTGATGCTGCACTGAGCGGACAGCTCCTGAAGCATTTGAAGTGTCGGAATGTGGAAATTTCAATATTGCTTGAAAACACTGCCAGTTAGCAACGTCCCTCTGGGCTAAGGTAGTGTAGGCTAAGTTGTTTTTAGCCAATTACAAGCTGAATGTGGTTGCTGGGGTTGTTAGCTAAGATACCGTCATTAAGAAGTGGCACAACTAATGTGTCTATGCGAGCTAATTTGCGATGTGCACCGCATTTATTCGTTAATGCACCTTCTCAGATTAATTCACTGCGTGTTGTGCCATCAGTTAACCCTCCGCGTGCCAGCTGTGGCACGCATGCCCAGGATTGCAGACCCCTGATGTAGAGAGTAAAGGGACTTTTGCAAGACTTCTTTTTATCAATTTTTCTTTTGCTTTTAATATAATACAGCCCCATATTTTAATTAAAATACTTTTAGAACAGTTTGAAATCAAGAAAAACCCGGTGGGCTGGATTCTAGATTTTTTAACGAATAGGTCACAAAAAGTGAGAATAAATGGGGTTCTGTCTGACCCAGTGTTCTCCTCCACAGGTTGTCCTCAAGGGTGTGTCTTATCGCCCTTATTATTCATTCTTTATCCAATCTTTAAGTGATGACGTGAAAAATCCAGCTTCCGGGCCCAATGTAGTCTGCATAGGCTGTTGTGTGTGTTTTTAACATGTTTTAATGCTTTGTATCTTGTTCTGTTTAATTTCAACAAGCCCCTAAAAACAGTCAGTGATCACTGTCGGCTTCTCTTGAATTTTATTACCTCTAATCATTTTAAAGCTCAGTTTGTAAGCCCTTACGATGCAACTACAGCCCAGCCCATACAGCAGTATATTAATGACTAACCTCGTATTGTGGATGGATTTTCTCGGTTGTTCTCCTGACTGAAGTTTGGTCCGTTTACAGCATCCTGCCATGACATTGCAGGATGCTGTAATCCATTGAAAACTCTCACATTAACTTTTATTGAGTGGAAAAAAGTCCTCCATTTGTTAGCGTTCGCCCTCCAGCTTCACTGTTTATGTTATACTAATGTTGGGTCTAAACTCAGACCCCGCTGTATCCAGGACTTATTCCCGTGAAAGAAAAACAAGGCAACAGCGATCGATCGTTTCACTTGCAAGGGAGGCCTCGTTGATGTCTACCACGAAATGACCCCAAATCCGGCCTCCTCTTGCTGCCTTTTATTGAGAGACAGTTCACACAGAACACATCACAGAAAAGTAACGCCCACATGGTTCTAAGACAAGGCATTTTATGTATATGTGTGAACTTCTGTAAGAATGTGTGTGTGTGTGTGTGTGTGTGTGTTCCTGCTGACCAGAAGGGTCATAAAGAAGGAACAACATCCTAGGTCAAAGGAGCTTGCAAAGAAAAGCGTCTGGACTTCTTTAAGTCCAGACGCTTTTCTTTGCAAGCTCCTTTGACTACGATGACCTGGATGACTGAGAACCTTCACAGACAACATCCTAGGTCATAAAGAGGGTAGTCTCCCCCACACCCAATTTATGGTTCACCCTAGATAACACCGTGAAGCCATAAAAAGGGGAGGAAGTTTACCAACATCAAACAGACCTTCACAAGGATGTGCCTGTGATAAAAACACTACCGCCCCCCACCCTATACACATCCTCGAGTTTTATAATCCACACTTTACACTTACAACAATACACAATAATCAGACAACCCAAGTACATACAGACACAAACAACATGATCCCTACGGGGATTCTCTGGCGTCCAACGCCTGGGTCCAACCCGTATGCCCCCCTCTTCTGGTACCAGACGTTTCCTACACAATTTTGACAAATTTAAAAGCATCTAAGCCCAGGTCCAACCTTGCTGACTGATCGACCCTCTTCGCGAACGCCCTCACCGATAGCGGTCAAATTTCTAAGCCCTATAATAATTTAAAAGTGGTCCCCGTGAGTTGACCGGAAACCCCACTCGTGGGCGCTTTCAAATCCCGTCTGCGCCTGAAGCTTTACTTAAGGTTTACCTGTCAATCACGTTCAAACGGGACCACCCGGGTCCAACCCCGTCGGTCAAAGTGGTGCTTGACCACTAGCTATTAATGAGCGTCCCTGGTGCTCGGCGTTGCCAGCCGAATTAACCCTCTCGCCGGAGGACAATGTCCCGCGTCCGGAAGAGAGTGGAGGTATAACCGTCAGAACATTTTGCAGCCCTGGAAGTTTAACTTCCGTCCTAAAATTTATTTAAATACATTTTGGATTTAAATAAATTTAAATGTGGATTCCCCACAGCACCACTGTGGGGAATCCACAGTTAAATTATCTGGTGCCCGAGTCCAACTCTGCTTATCAATGTGGGGAATGAAATCCCCTGACCAAATGTCCTAATCTAATCTCTTTTCCTCTTTTCTTGGCTGACTTAACACATAACGGGGCGACCGTGGCTCAGTGGGTTTGGAATCGCATCTGTAACAGGAAGGTCGTCGGTTCGATCCCTGGGCTCTCTGTCCTGGTCGTTGTGTCCTTGGGCAAGACACTTCACCTACCGCCTACTGGTGTTGGCCAGAGGGGCCGATGGTGCGATATGGCAGCCTCGCTTCTGTCAGTCTGCCCCAGGGCAGCTGTGGCTGCAACTGTAGCTGCCTCCACCAGTGTGTGAATGAATAGTGGAATTGTAAAGCGCTTTGGGTGCCTTGAAAAGCACTATATAAATCCAATCCATTATTATTATTATTATTATAACACACCAACTTCAAACATACGTCACAACAATTTAAAATCCACCCCGGTATTAACAATAAGCTTTCGTCAAATATCCCCAAACTTTACTTTTATTTATCCCTAATTACCCAAAATTACCATGGACATGTCACCTGAAGTCTACTTAACAGATTTTATAATTTCATTTAATTTCCACTACTGAGCCAATTTAATGGTAACAATCATCAATTTGGTGGACAACTAATTTAGAATTCATCCAATGTGCACAATTTTTTACAGGTTTGTTCTTACTTTATCTTTTAGACCGGTCTGTTGTCCGCCTCATATCACATCAAGGTCCAAATTAGTCCCCTCAGCCGCAAAAGAATCCGGGTCACTGGCACCAAGTTTTATATCCGGTTCTTTTATATTCTTTATGGCCAAAAAAGACACAAGGCTCAAAGTGGTCTTTTAGTCAAAAAATAATCTTTAATTTTACATATTCCGGAATATGGAGACCCGAGCAGGCACACAGACACGCCAGCCAAAGTCTGAAGCACAAACACGAAGCCTAGTTATATACTCCATCCAGATGTCACACCACACTTTAAGTTTTGATCAAACACTGCTTAGTTTCACTTTCTGATCCTGCAGTTACCATGCTCTTGCAAAAGCATGTAGTTTCCTGTCAGTACTTTCGGCACAGACTATACTAAGAGATGGCCCTTTTAAACTGCATTAAAAGCAAGTAACAATAAACACTAAATAAGGATTAACAATATATTTATTTCATGACAAGGTGATAGCAGAGCTGTACGTTTTAATTTGTTTCATAAATCCCTCAGTCTGAAGATGGCATATTATATTTAGATGGAAGCTAGCGAGCTAACTTCGTGCTTACTTCTAACTGCCACGCTACGGGAGTCGGTCAAATCTCTCACCGATAACATGACCCAGCTAAACATTGAAAATAAAAAAATAAAAGAGTCCGTTATCGATCTACAAGCCCGTAGCATGAGAGATAATCTTGTGTTTTCTGGTATTCCAGAATCTGCCGGAGAGGACGTGGAGGCAACAGTGAAAAGCTTCATTAAAATCCACCTGAAGCTGCCGGAGGACACCGTAAAGAATGTCGCCTTCGATAGAGTGCATCGCTTGGCGGACCGGGAGACCACGTCCTATTGTGGCCAAATTTGGTCAATTCAAACAGAAGGAACAGGTGAAGAGTCGCGGCAGGGAGCTGAAAGGAACAGACTTCAGTGTGAACGACCAGTTCCCCAAAGAGATCCTGGAATGACGCAAGGTCCTGTTCCCAGTTCGACGTAGCTTCATTCAGAAAGGCTCGCGTGCTGTCATCGCCGTGGACCGGCTCTACATGGACGGACAGCTCTACCGCAACCCCGGCACCACTCCGTGGTTATATTGACTGCACTCCAGATAAGAACCCGCTACACTCTTTTCTTATTCATTCACACTTTCTCCTTTAACATGGGTTTAACCTAGTAATATCAGTATGATGTCATAGCAGATATAACACCGTCACCCTCCGTCATTACTTTAATTGGAATGTTTCCGTTTCCTTTTCTTTTTTTTGTTGTCGCTCACAGTTTATGTGGTTTCTTTCTTTCTCTTGTCTTTCACTGCTGTGATCACCTACTTCCCCACTCACCTACAAACAACACCCTCTATTTCTCCATATTTACACACCACGATCACGCAAACACATGCGCTCAACGGCAGCACATTTACAACAGCCAAACAGCATGCACAGACTTACAGGACACATACGCAAGCCACGCTTGTTCATATTAGTGAATATTCACACACATATTCAGAGTTATGGAGCCTATCACCACACTTTTTTCTCTTTCTATTTACAAACAAGTGATGTTTCCACATTCTCTCCACCCGTCTAAACGAAACACCCAGCGTACATCATTAGACATACACACACAATTATGGGCACGCTGAGGTTTGTCACATGGAATGTAAATGGGGCTGGCAACAGAGGAAAGAGGTTAAAGATATTTAACCAGCTTAAAAAACTACAGGCAGATGTTGTTTTATTACAAGAAACTCACAGACCTGTTACAGGCTTAAACGAACTTAAAACATCTGAGTTTCCTAATGTGTTTGCAGCCTGTTATAATTCTATACAAAGAGGAGTGGCAATTTTAATACATAAAAATGTTAATTTTACAGTACTCGATACAGTTATAGATCCAGAGGGTAGATTTCTAATTATTAAACTATCAATATTGAACAAAAAACAATGTATTGTAAGTATATATGGTCCAAATGTTGATGAACCCTCATTCTTCCTCGGATTTTTTAGTGCACTCTCTGAACACCTTGATTGCACACTCATTCTTGGAGGCGACCTCAACCTTGGACTAAATGAAGAAATGGATAGGCTCAACACAACAGGAACTCAGCGCAATTGGCAATCCACAAATATAATCAAACAGTATATGAGCGACTATGGCCTTTGCGATGCATGGCGCTCCCTTCACCCCAACAGTAAGGAATATTCTTTCTTCTCACATAATCATCACTCCTACTCTCGTCTGGATTATTTTTTGGTCAGCAGCTCACTGCTGAGTGACATTTCAGACACCGAGATTCACCCTATAGCTGTCAGCGATCATGCTCCTGTATCTTTAACACTAATGCACAGAATAATACTACGCCAAGTAAATACTGGAGATTTAACACATCACTACTTAAAGATGAAGACTTCTTTGAGCAGTTTTGTAGGAATGGGGTCTAAAAGACACGTTGATGGTTTGGAGGAAGTAATTATTGAAGTTAACTCAGAAAGGTCAATTGGAGAAAAAGAGTCTAACTTAACATCAATGGAACTAAGAGTAGCTGTAGATAATATTACATCTGTGGGATGATTATTGGTAATTTTTTCTCTAATGATAAAAATTTTATTTGTGAAGAAGTTCATGAAGTCATTACTAGTTAACGTTAAAGGGATGGTTGGCTCAAAAGAGCTCTGACTTTTTTGTCAGCCTGGCTACAGTGCTGAAGAGAAACCTGGGGTTGTTCTTATTTTCTTCAATCAGTGACGAGTAGTAAGCTGTTCTGGCTTTGCGGAGCGCTTTCTTGTAAAGCAATAAACTATTTCTCCAGGCTAAATGATGATCCTCTAAATTTGTGACACGCCATTTCCTCTTCAGATTACGAGTCATCTGCTTTAGGGTACGTGTTTGAGAATTATACTACGGAGTCAGGTACTTCTGATTAGAGACCTTAGTTTTCACTGGAGCTACAGTATCCAGAGTCGTACGTAGTGAGGAGGTGAAATTATTAACAAGATAATCGACCTCTGTTGGGGTGGGTACAGTTTCCTCTGCGGTGGGGTAGGGTGGGCTGCCCCGGGTCCTGTGGGGCTTGGCGGTGCTGCTGCCGTAGGCCCCAGTCTGGATGGGCCTGGGCTCCCTTGCCTTGGTGGATACCAGAGGACGGGGGTGCCTACTGGGGTCAGTGGGGGAGCTGGCCCTAGGGAGGAGCATCCTCCCCTCCCTTCTTTTCCTCCCCATCCCTGGCTACCTCCCTTTTCCCGCTCCACCACATCCACCCACACAGGTAGGGCCTTGGGGTGCGGGTGTGTCACCAGGGTGCAGGGGAGACATTCCCCCCCTCTGTCCTCTTCTGGCCACCTGTGCCTTAATTTTATCTCACAACTTAGACATCCACATTACTTACACTCTAATAACACACACATATATATATATATATATATATAGGTCCTTGAGGGTGGGCACGTTAACGGCGTCCAGTAGACGGTCTGTGTATTCAAACCTACCTCTGGCGCTGGTGCCCACCTCTCAATTTTAAATCCATGTAGACATTGAGGGTTCTCGGGAGGGGCCGTGCTAACACCTGCTGCTCTCTGGCAGCAGCACCATGCTCTCCCTTATTTTAAATGCACTTTAGAGCAACATGCAGCAACACTTCACATGAGCGGGAGGAGGAAGGTATGGGGTCTTAACACCCCCCCGTTCTCTACTAGCCATTGGGGCAGGGGGGCTGGGAGGAGATGCTGGCTGTCCGATTGGCCTCCCTGCTGCTGCGGAGCCTGGGACAGTCTGCTTGCCTCCGCCCCGGAGGGAAGGGTAACATCTCTTGGGTCTAGGTGCCGTTTCCCCCTCTGGGGGCGAGGGTACCTGGACCCAGGGTATAGAGTATGTTTGGGGAGTGTGATTGTGTGTACCATTAATGTTTATCCCTACGTTGGGTGAGTGCTGAGTGTTTGTATATGTGTGCATGAGGGTGGGAATGCATGTCTGTGTCTGTGTGTGCCTGTTTGTCTGTGTCTATATATCAGGTCGGGTCTTAGACTCCACCTCTCTGGGAACTCCCAGGCCCTCCAAAGTGTGGAGGCCTATCTCCCCTCACCACACTCCCTGCCGGTGACTGATGCCCTCAGGGGTCGGTGCATTGGTGGTTCTTGGTGTCCGGGGCTGGGCGCTCAGGTATGCACCAGCTCACTCCCGGTGGCTGCTTGGCGGGGTCTGGCGCCTGTTGCTTGGTCAGGCCTCTTCCGGGCGCGGGGGGCCCTCGGGCCTCCGGTCTCTGTGCCTGCGGCTCAGTTCACTCTGGCACAGCTGGCTGCCGGCAGAGCCGGCGGGCACGCCGGTGCAGCCCCCTCTAGCTTCTGCCTGGTGGCTACTGGGTGACCCCTCGTCTGGGGATCCTCAGCCCTTCCAATGAAGGTGGCACAGATGCCCCTCTGGTGGTCCTCCTTGGGCTCTTGCACTCTGGGGCCTCTGGATGTCTGGGGCATGGATCTCCTCCATGCCTGCTTCATGCCCTGGGGGACAGGGCTATGGCTCTCTACATCCTCTAGCAGACCATTACATGGGGAAACCATTTGAATACAAGCGCGCCGATCCACACAGGTGTGCACACGGGTGTTCACTGTCCGTAGACTTAAATCACACCTTTCTTGGCTGCTACTTCAAAGCACATTGTGCGCTGTCTGTCCTGCGTGCTGCACAACAACATTCAATATTTAGTATTTACTGCTGTTTGCACTTAGCTAGATTAATGCGATGGTGTTGTGTTTAGTATGTTGCTTTGTTTTTTTTTGTTGGTTGTTTTCTATTCTTTTTCTCTCAACAGGTGATCCAGGAGATATTTTTTCCCCCTTTCTCACTGTCCCTCTCCCCTTCTGTTTTTTCTTTTCCTTCCTCTTTCTTTTTCCCTTTCCTATCCCTCAGTCATGTCTGTCCCATCTGTAACAACTGAAAATAAAATAAAATAAATAATAAAAACAAAGGTCGATCAAATGGACCAATACGGCAATGCCATGATGATCCATTTGGCAAAATAAATCCAGTGGGTATCCTTGTTGGTCTTCAGACAACAATTCTGACGGCTAAAGAACCAAATGGGAAAGGCAAAAAAAAAAAAAAAAAGAGATGAAAGAATTTAGACCGTTTTTCAACTCTCAGTAATGCTGCAGTGATAGTTTGACTTAGGGACCTGCAGCGGAGTTTGGGCCCAGACATGGCTAATTCTGCAAACTTAAAGACCAGATACAAACATGTGTCAGAGCAGATATGAAAACAGGGCCATTATTAAATATGCAGATGACTCGGAGCAGACCCAAAACAAAGTCCCAAAACAAAACGTCCGTAACACACACTGGAGCTCGAAAAACAGTTCGAAACATAATTAAGGCGGCTGACCCAGGGGCCAACACCACAGAAGACCAGGGTGAAACAGTTCAGGGGGCAGGCCCCGCGGGAGGCAGTGGCAGCGTGGAAACAGTTCAGGAGGCCAGCTACACGTTAGGCAGTGGCGGCGTCATTTATGCTTAAAAATATGTAATCATTTGTATGCTGATAAAAATCATATCCTTATTAGGTCTGATAAGATTGTGTGCACTTGTGTACCATGAGATAAGAGGACGCAGTCTCGACGTTATAATTCCATTATAGCTTTTGACTATAACTTCGGTGTGTCCTCCCTCTCCTCGATGAGCGGTGATATCTTTGGATCCAGCTCGAAGGACCAAGGTCAGTGAGTCTAAACTCACTGACCTTGCTGTCTCAGAGACCTGTCACTGTGAACCAAGCAAGACACTTAGAGCTCGATTGGTTTTACTTGCCGGCAAGGGAAGTTGGGCTGGGGTCTCAAAGTTGCAAGGCCTTCACCCGAACTCAGCCAACTCCGAACCTGACTTCCCTTACAGCTCCTTTTATTGATGAAATGCAGTCATACATTCAGTTAACCACGTGACAGTTAAGGCGAGCATACCTGAGCAAGCAAGAGTGTGTGTGTGATTTCCTGACACCATTTATGGCGTGACCCTTCAACAACATCTCAAGTCACTCCATTTTAGGGCATGACCTTTTAACAAACCAACATGTACAAAAGCAGAAGTGAGCAGTCCTGCTAAACTTATTAAAACAGGAACTTGTGGTTTCTTGTGTGCAATGGAAAAATTACAGCAACGAGACTGCTCATTACATGCAAAGGCTACATCCTAATATGAAAAATTATTTTTAATCAGCGCACATACAAGCAATGGCCATGTGACTTTGCACAAATCACAGTTTTCAAAGAATCAACTCTGACAGAAACATCAGGACTCTTCGTAGTGTGACAGGTGAGACCTGAGTCTGGGAACCGGCCCTGGTATATAGGGCTGGGTTTTCCCCTTTCATATGCACAGGTCCAGGTAATTAGTTGATCTTTTGTGTGAATCTGGAGCTGTGTGAATGACTGGTCTAATCCGTACGATTTGGCCTTTTAACTTTTCTAAGACAGCTTAATGTGGGTGGCATAGCCTTCTATTGGAGATGTAGGTCACAGAAAACGTTCTGCTCGAGTTTTGGTAAAGTTTTCTTTGCAAGCTCCTTTGATGTCGATGTTTAAAGTTATTTTTACCCCTTTAGGAAAAAAGACTGGTTCATACCTGTAGGGAAACTTGTAGTGGACTCACTCTTGCCAATACTTATTAAGATGTGACCCTAACCTAGAGACAGATGGCCAAGCTGCTACTTTGCTGGTGTGGATTTCTGACTGCTGGGCTGAGGTCCTTATACACCTATGGCCATTGTAATTTGTTTTAAAACTGGTTTAACTTGAATGCAAAGAGCTGAGGACTGTTCTTATTTTTGTGGTTGCTTATTTTGTTTATTTATTGCTATTTTATTGTATCAGAAAGCACCAATTAATGCATTGATTGTGTTTTAGAGTGATTTAATCACTTCTTATCATTGCAGACAGTGAATGCACTGCATGGAAATTGAGCTTGAGTGGTGATGGGCATTGAACACACAGTGATCTACACTTGAATCTAAATGAGCAAAAATATACACAAGAAAATTGTCCAATGTGACACATGGTGTTGGGCATTAATATATTCCCTGCAGTGCTTATCCTGTCTTCTTCATACTATCATAACATTTTCTAGTTTTTACTGTATCTAATAAAGTAGATCTTTGTTTATTGTTTATTAAATTGTAAATTGTTTGATTGGTGCTACTGTATAGAAAGATTTTGTATTAGCATTAAGCCTTGTGAACTGACTGTATGCCTGGCTCAGTTCCTATTACAACAGCACCTCCCACAGGTCACACTAGAGTATAACAGATTTAGTCAGGGAGGGGACCAGAGTAATGTCTTGGAACTAAAGAAATACCAAGTGGAAATGAACACAAGCAAAAGGAGAGCATGCAAACTTCATACAGACCCTCTCTCAGAGGACCTGTATTTAAGTGTCATTGAATAGATACGAACCAGGAACACTGTCGCTGTGAAGCAGCGTGCCAGGGTTCCTGGGTGTTCACCCACTGTTTTCAGTTGTTTCATGTTCCTCAAAAGAGGAGGGACTTTAATCATTAAGTAAG
Organism: Neolamprologus multifasciatus; assembly: GCF_963576455.1. NCBI lineage: Eukaryota > Metazoa > Chordata > Actinopteri > Cichliformes > Cichlidae > Neolamprologus > Neolamprologus multifasciatus. The sequence goes on along the minus strand of NC_140454.1, from coordinate 2,659,851 downwards.
AAAGAATCTTAGAAGAGGGACAACGTTATAACATTTGAGTTTGTTAGAAAGGTGTCAGGGGCTCATTTGCACTTCTAACTGATGATGGCAGAAACTGAACTCTGCTTTCCAAATCTCAACTCCTCCTGCAGTAGAGTAAAGCGTTCTCCCTCGGAGTCAGTGCTTATTTATGTAATTCTAACCATCATTTCTCTTCTTACTGTGGCTCTAAACCTGCTGGTCATCATCTCCCACTTCAAGTAGATACTTAATACATTTATAAGTCTAGCAGTTGTACAGGAGAAAATGACTGACATAAAATAAGTTAAACAGAACAACTTTTTGACAATGTTTTGATGTGGATGATCGGCTGGAATAATTGATGCTACAAATAATATATATTTTTCTATCTCTTATGACTCCAGGCAGCTCCACACCCCTACAAACTACCTCCTCCTCTCCCTGGCAGTCTCTGATTTCTTTGTGGGTTTCAATATGTGCTTTCAAAGTATGCTCATAGATGGTTGTTGGTATCTTGGTGACCTCATGTGTGTCTTGTATTATGTTTTCGATATAGTTGTTACTTCTGCCTCAGTAGGAACCATGGTGCTCATTTCAGTTGACCGTTATGTGGCCATTTGTGATCCTCTTCATTAGCCCACCAAAGTCACTCCAAAAAGAGTTCAGACCTTTGTTTTAATATGTTGGATTTGCTCGCTCCTAGTAGTCGGTGTGCTATTGAAGGATAACCTGGATAAACCAGGTAGGTTTAATTCCTGCTTTGGAGAGTGTGTGATTTATATTGACTTTGCAATACAAGTTACCGATCTTATTTTTACAATCCTCCTTCCCATTACTGTCATCGTAATTTTGTATGTAAGAGTATTTGCTGTGGCCGTGTTTCAGATTCGGGCCATGCAACATCATGTTGCAGCTGGCACACAGAGGGGGAAAGTAAGTCCAAAAAAATCTGAACTGAAAGCAGCTAGGACTCTTGGCATTGTTATTGTTGCAATTCTGATATGCCTATTCCCATATTTCTGTGTAATACTCTCAGGCCAGGACACACTGCTTGATATTTTATCCCTTGCCTTTTTTTTATGTTTGTTTTATTTTAATTCCTTTCTCAACCCTATCATCTATGCCCTTTTCTACCCATGGTTTAGAAAATCTGTTAAACTTATTGTTACATTTCAAATAGTCAAGTCTGGCTCCAGTGATGCCAGCATGCTGTGACAAAATAAGCCCTTCAAGTCAAGCCAGATAAATAAAATAATATTTCCATATTTCAAATTGCAAATATATATTATATTATATATAAACTGCAATAGAAAAGAAGAACATTACTTCTTATTTTCTATTGTTGGCAGCCAGTTAGCCTGTGGCCTCAAATACATCAAAATATTTGTTTTGGTTCCTTAGCCTCTAAAACCTTAAAATTGCAAAATAAGTTAACAGCAAAAGCAAGTGCCCCAGATCCAAAGATAGATAGATAGATAGATAGATAGATAGATAGATAGATAGATAGATAGATAAAATCTACAGAAAAATAATTACATCAATTATATATTGTATATACATATTGGAGGTACTTTTTTCTTTGAGCAGCTTGACAACATTTTAAAATTTTACTTTTTTGTTGCAGGTACTATTATATAATATCAGAATGCCATGATGTCAGTTTCTGCTATATATCCAGCCTCTCTCAGTATTTAATCTCTTCATATAATCTTTGATTAATCATCTCGGGTCCTGTGGGAGCCATACGATGTTTCTTTCTATACTATATTCTTGATATCAATATTTGTCAATCCATTGTAATGCACTTGCAATTATTTGTGACATGCTCTGAAGGTCTTCTCTAAATAAATAAAATTGCTGCATTGTTCTTGAAAGAAAAAAAATAGCATAGGTTTATAAGGAAACACGACGGGCTACCGCAATATGTTTATTTACATAATAATTGTGATAGTGAGCAATAGAATGCATACTGTCATCAAGTGTTGACATATTCAACTAATTAATTAACAAACTTGTCAACAAAGAGTTATTTATTTGGAGCACATTTCTACAAAAAAGATAAGTGCTTGTGCTTAAAGTGCTTTGACACTCCTTGGCAACATTGTAGACAATGTTAAACTTAATCATCACATTGGCCTCCTCTGACAACCTGTTTGCTGCTGCCTGCCGCTGAAAGGCAGTGGCAAGAGGGGACTCTTGGGCAGTGCATTTATCACAGCATATAATGTGTTTTCTGGATACACTGTGATTTTTCAGCGTTTTCAGAGACTGATGGCTCCATGTCAGAGCACTGTCTACGGATCAGGCCTTAACAAAAATTGTATCAACAGTTCTTTTCATCTTTGCTTTTTACCCACAGCTTCATCCACTCTGTCGGGCCTAGGCTACTCACTAGGGCTGAGTATCATCACTGATTTCTATAATTCATTCGATTCCAATTCACAAGGTCCCAATTTGATTCAATTTTGCCTGAGATAGTCAGAAATTTATATTTCTGATCATTTATCAGTACTGATACTGTGAGACTTTGTGTCAAAGTAACTGAGAATAAAACACAGAAAAACATGAAGGAGCTTTTCCTGGCCTGCCTTTTTAAAGCAGATAACCTTAAAAATGTTCTGCAATTTTGCATAATCTTAAAAAGTTTAAATTTCTTCAGTACTGAACAGCAGAAATTAGGCTTTCTTGTCCGAGGACATTTAAGTGAGAAAAAAAAAACACAGCGGCCGACAGCGCTGTAAACAATGGTAGACTGGTGGGTAATAATGAGTGAATGAATAATGCAGAAAACAGAGATTTGAGATGGGAAACTGTTCTTGAAGTACACACAGTGAGCTGTGCATGAAGTTTGATTTTTATCATGGTGGAAGCAAAACAGCAAACGTCAGAGGGAATTAATGACCGCGGTCAAGTGAGCCGTCATTTGTGAGCCATGGTCAAGCCAGCCGCTTCTTATCTGCCGCATAAATTTTCTTGTGCTTCTACACCAATATTTATGGTAGCGCCTTTTCTCGTTATTTCCCGATCGAAAACCTAGACCCACGCACGCGCCCACACAAATTGCAATGGGATAGCGCAATACAGCCATCGGGACAGTCTGGTTGCATATTGAAAAATTCATTAAAAATCATTCTTGATAGTTGATGTCCAGATTTGAACACAATCCTCCTCTGGAACACCTACTGTACCTCTGGGCCAGGTTTCATCCAGATCCACTGTAATATTCCTCAAAAATTAAAGAACATTTATAATCAATTCAATACAGTCAATACGGTATAATTATGTCATTTTCAAAATTTCATTTAAAATCATCCTTAATAGTTGAGGCCCAACTTTCAACACATTCCCCCTCTGGAACACCTACTGTACCTCTGGACCAAGTTTCATGCAGATCTACTCTAATATTCCTCAGAAATTAAAGGGCATTTATATTCAACGCAATACAGTTAATACACTTTAATTATGTCAATTTAAAAACAAACATTAAAAATCTTCCTTAATAGTTGAGATCCAACTTCCAAAAGAGACTTGCTCTTGGACACCTACTGTACCTCTGTGCCAAGTTTCATCCAGATTTACTGTAATATTCCTCAGAAATTAAAGGGCATTTATATTCAATGCAATACAGTCAACACACTTTTATTGTATTTTTTGTATTTTCAAAAAAATCATTAAAAATCTTCCTTAATAGTTGAGATCCAACTTCCAAAAGAGACTTGCTCTTGGACACCTACTGTACCTCTGGACCAGGTTTCATCCAGATCTACTGTAATATTTCTCAGAAATGAAAGGAAACTTGTATTTAATGCAATACAGTCAATACAATAGAATGATTGAAGAGTCCAACATCATCATCAAGTTTGCGGATGACACAACCATCATAGGCCTCATCACAGGCAATTATGAGACGGCCTATAGAGAGGAGGTGATGGCACTGTACGAGTGGTGTCTGGAAAATAACCTGACTCTCAACATCAGCAACACTAGAGAGATGATAGTGGACTACCGGAAACGACCAGTCAGGGAACACCAGCCCATCCACATCAACGGTGTCAAGGTTGAAAGGGTCAGCAGCTTCAAGCTCCTTGGAGTCAACATCACCGAGGACTTCTCCTGGACCCTTCACACAGACACTGCCGATCAGGAAAGCTCGCCAGCGGCTTTACTTCCTGAGGAGGCTGAGGAAGTTTGGCATGAACGCTAACATCACCTCAAATTTCTACAGGTGTGCAGTCGAGAGCTTGCTGACGAGCTGCATCACAGTTTGGTACGAAGCTGCTCTGCCAGCAGCTGTAAATCACTACAGAGGGTGGTGAAGGCAGCAGAGCACATCACTGGCACGAGGCTTCCTGCCATTCAGGACATTTACCTCCAGCGATGCCTCCGTAAAGCACACAGCATCATCAAGGACCACAGCAGCACATCAGCTGTTCTCCTTGTTACCATCTGGCAGACGTTACAGGAGTCTGTCTGCTCGACTACAAGACTTAAAAACAGTTTCTACCACCAACCATACGACACCTCAACCACAACACTTAAACACACACAACACAGCACTCAGAAGCTGCAGCTTCACAAGTGTTTAATCTACACTGGTCACTCCACTTTATTGTTATGTATATTTATATATTGTTATATATATTTATGCTCGTCAAACACATTTCATTGCAATGTTGACCCTGTGCTAACTTGCATATGACAAATAAAACTGAAAACTGAAAACTGATATAATTTTCAAAAATTCATTAAAAATCATCTTTAATAGTTGAGGTCCAACTTTCAACACATTCTTCCTCTGGGACACCTACTGTACTTCTGGGCCACGTTACATCTCAATCTGCTGTATCAATAATTGTTTAAAATTAATAGATCAAAATTGCTGCTGAGAGAGTCATGACAGGGACTATAAAGAGACAGCATATTTCCCCCATATTTGCTTGTCTTCACTGACTTCCTTTGAAATCCAAATTTTAATTTTGGAATATTAGGTGTACTTGTGGTTCCTATAGAATTATAAGGTTGAATGGGAATTCATCTCCCAGGCCTCTCTTCTGTGGATGCAGCTCACAATATTAATTCAGAAGACAAACACCCGTCTCAGCTTTTGAGATTAGCCTTAAAACCTCAGTTTTGACAAATAATACAGTTAGAGTGGATCAGGTGACCCTGAATCTTCCCTTATTTGTGCTGCAGGGCAGGGGTCGGCAACCTGCGGCTCCGGAGCCGAATGCGAATTTTAAAAATTGGAGTTCAAGTTATTTTTAACATACTACACAGGTCATGAACAAGATTTTTTTACATTTTAGAATAGAATAGAATAGAATAATTCTTTAATTGTCCCACAAGGGGAAATTTGGTTGTAACAGCAGCCAGAAAGACACATATACAAACAAACAGTACACAGGACAGAAACGTACACAATTTTTCTTACATATTTACATTAAGGACAATGGTTACTATAAACAGAGTACTGTACAGTTATTAAATTAAATAAAAATAGCTACAGATAAGAGGCAAACCAGGTTGTAGTGCGAATTGGTTAATTAACTTATTGCAGTTACAGCGCAGATGTAAACATCTATGTTTGTTGGGAACAGTTCTGATTGTACAGTCTGACAGCTGCAGGGAGGAAGGACCTGCAGAAACGCTCCTTCATGCATCGAGGATGCAGCAGTCTGTCACTGAAGGAGCTCTGCAGTTCAGCAACATTTACATGCATGGGCTGGGAGACTCTGTCCATCAGAGATGTTATTTTGGCCAGAGTCCTTCTGTCTCCCACCACCTGCACTGGGTCCAGGGTGCATCCCAGAACAGAGCTGGCCTTCATGATGAGTTTATCCAACTTCTTCCTCTCAGCTGCAGATAAACTGCTGCTCCAACATACCACACTGTAAAACATGACAGATGCCACCACAGAGTCATAGAAGGTCTTTGAAAGCGCTCCCTGAACTCCAAATGACCTCAGCCGCCTCAGCAGGTAGAGTCTGCTCTGACCCTTCCTGTAAAGAGCATCAGTGTTGTGGCTCCAGTTTATTATTCAGGTGAACACCCAGGTACCTATAAGAGTCCACTATCTCAATGTCCACTCCCTGGATGTTCACCGGTGTCAGTGTGGTAGGTCTGCGTCTCCGGAAGTCCACCACCAACTCCTTGGTTTTCCCGGCGTTGATCAGCAGGTGGTTCTGCTGACACCAGTCTAGAAAGTCCAGAGTCCACTGTCTGTACTCTGAGTCGTCCTCACCTGTGATGAGGCCGACTATGGCAGAGTCGTCAGAGAACTTCTGTAGGTGGCAGCGTGGGGAGTTGATGGAGAAGTCTGCAGTGTAGAGGGTGAAGAGGAACGGTGCCAGCACAGTTCCCTGTGGGGCCCCCGTACTGCAGACCAGTGTGTCAGAGACACAGCCCTGTGACTTCACATACTGTGGACGTTCTGTGAGGTAGTCCAGTATCCACTGGGACATGTGGTGGTCCACTCCCGATAGCTCCAGCTTGTCTCTCAGAAGTCGTGGCTGGATGGTGTTAAAAGCACTGGAGAAATGCTGCTCCGGCTCGCTGAGCTGCAGTGGCGCTGGCTCCTCAGCTGGTTGCTCGCTGAGCTGCTCCTGCTCCAGCTCGCTGAGCTGCGCAGCTGGCGGCGCGGGTTCCTCCCGCTCTCCGAGCGGGCAGATGAGGTGACAGTGGCGCTACAGCTACAGATGGTGTGTGGCTTCGGGTGTGGCCAGTTCGCCAACAGGTTTACTGGGTTTACCCAGTAGGCATGCTGCTTCATGGGCCTGTGGTCACCAACATCTATATCATGCTCAAGCACGGTGGTTTGAGTCTGTTTGTCACTAAAAAGCATGGCATGGCCACAAATCAGACTATATATGTCCTGCTTGAGGGGCTCATCCAAGTAAAATAAATGAGCCTCAAGATCCTCCAGGATTTTAGAATTCTCTAAACGTCCCCCAGAACTTGGCCCCTGGTGCTCATGCAACCCATCCACCTCAGGTTGGTAGGAGGGTGATCCCACCGTCACATCAGGGGAGCCCATGTCGGTATGACTCTTTTCACGGACCACATATTTCTTTAACATGTTGATGTGACAGACCCGGGACTTTTTCCGCCTATCTGGGGTTTTAATCAGATAATCTGTGTCACTGATTTGGCATTCAACCTCATAAGGACCACTAAAGCGAGCTTGAAGACATGAACCCACGACTGGTAGGAAAACCAAAACATGCTCACCAGGCAGAAAGGTGCGCTTGAGGGTTTTCCTATCATACCTCTCCTTCATATTACTCTGGGTATTAGAAAGCGAGCTACGTGCCAACTCACACGCAGCGTGCACCCTCTCCCTAAACAAACTCACATAATCAACTACATTGTGAGCGGGTGTCGGCTGGTCTGCAAGCCACCTCTCCTGGCGTAAGGGTCCACGCACAGTGTGTCCAAAAACCAACTCCGCCGGGCTAAAACCCAGGGACTCTTGTGTGGCTTCTCGAATGGCAAACAGCAACAATGGCAGGCCCACATCCCATTCGGCATCAGTTTCAACACAGTACTTCAACATGGCCTTTAGAGTCTGGTGGAATCGCTCCAATGCCCCCTGAGTTTCTGGGTGATAAGCACTAGACACCCGGTGCTTAACAGACATTTCAGACATAACTTGAGCAAAAACCCTAGACAGGAAATTAGATCCCTGGTTGGTTTGAATGTATTTCGGTAACCCAAATTTCACCTCCTCACTACGTACGACTCTGGATACTGTAGCTCCAGTGAAAACTAAGGTCTCTAATCAGAAGTACCTGACCCCGTGGTATAATTCTCAAACACGTACCCTAAAGCAGATGACTCGTAATCTGGAGAGGAAATGGCGTGTCACAAATTTAGAGGATCATCATTTAGCCTGGAGAAATAGTTTGTTGCTTTATAAGAAAGCCCTCCGCAAAGCCAGAACAGCTTACTACTCATCACTGATTGAAGAAAATAAGAACAACCCCAGGTTTCTCTTCAGCACTGTAGCCAGGCTGACAAAAAGTCAGAGCTCTGTTGAGCCAACCATCCCTTTAACGTTAACTAGTGATGACTTCATGAACTTCTTCACAAATAAAATTTTTATCATTAGAGAAAAAATTACCAATAATCATCCCACAGATCTAATATTATCTACAGCTACTCTTAGTTCCATTGATGTTAAGTTAGACTCTTTTTTTCCAATCGATCTTTCTGAGTTAACTTCAATAATTACTTCCTCCAAACCATCAACGTGTCTTTTAGACCCCATTCCTACAAAACTGCTCAAAGAAGTCCTGCCATTGATTAATTCTTCAATCTTATATATGATCAACCTATCTCTAATAATCGGCTATGTACCACAGGCCTTCAAGGTGGCTGCAGTTAAACCTTTACTCAAAAAGCCATCTCTAGACCCAGCAGTCTTAGCTAATTATAGGCCAATCTCCAACCTTCCTTTCATATCAAAAATCCTTGAAAGAGTAGTTGTCAAACAGCTAACAGATCATCTGCAGAGGAATGGTTTATTTGAAGAGTTTCAGTCAGGTTTCAGAGTTCATCACAGCACAGAAACAGCTTTATTGAAGGTTACAAATGATCTTCTTATGGCCTCTGACAGTGGACTCATCTCTGTGCTTGTCCTTCTTGACCTTAGTGCAGCATTCGATACTGTTGACCATAATATTCTATTAGAGCGATTAGAACATGCTGTAGGTATTACAGGTATTGCACTGCAGTGGTTTGTATCATATCTATCTAATAGACTCCAATTTGTGCATGTAAATGGAGAGTCCTCTTCACACACTGAGGTTAATTATGGAGTTCCACAGGGTTCGGTGCTAGGACCAATTCTGTTTACATTATACATGCTTCCCCTAGGCAGCATCATTAGAAGACATAGCATACATTTTCACTGCTATGCAGATGACACCCAGCTCTATCTGTCCATGAAGCCAGATAACACACACCAATTAGTTAAACTGCAGGAATGTCTTAAAGACATAAAGACTTGGATGGCCACTAACTTTCTGCTTCTTAACTCAGATAAAACTGAGGTCATTGTACTCGGCGGTGAAAAGCTTAGAAATATGGTATCTAACCAGATTCTTACTCTGGATGGCATTACCTTGGCCTCCAGTAACACTGTGAGGAACCTTGGAGTCATTTTTGACCAGGATATGTCCTTCAACGCACATATTAAACAAATATGTAAGACTGCGTTCTTCCATTTGCGCAACATCTCTAAAATTAGAAATATCCTGTCTCAGAGCGACGCTGAAAAACTAGTCCATGCATTTGTTACTTCCAGGCTAGACTACTGCAATTCATTATTATCAGGATGTCCAAAAAACTCACTGAAAAGCCTTCAGTTAATCCAAAATGCTGCAGCAAGAGTACTGACAGGGACCAGAAAGAGAGAGCATATTTCTCCTGTTTTGGCTTCCCTTCATTGGCTTCCTGTTAAATCCAGAATTGAATTCAAAATCCTGCTCCTCACATACAAGGTCTTAAATAATCAGGCCCCATCTTATCTTAATGACCTTGTAGTACCATATCACCCTATTAGAGCACTTCGCTCTCGCTCTGCAGGCCTACTTGTTGTTCCTAGAGTATTTAAAAGTAGAATGGGAGGGAGAGCCTTCAGTTTTCAGGCCCCTCTTCTGTGGAACCAGCTTCCAGTTTGGATTCAGGAGACAGACACTATCTCTACTTTTAAGATTAGGCTTAAAACCTTCCTTTTTGCTAAAGCATATAGTTAGGGCTGGACCAGGTGACCCTGAATCCTCCCTTAGTTATGCTGCAATAGATGTAGGCTGCCGGGGGATTCCCATGATGCATTGAGTTTTTCCTTTCCAGTCACCTTTCTCACTCACTATGTATTAACAGACCTCTCTGTATTGAATCGTATCTGTTATTAATCTCTGTCTCTCTTCCACAGCATGTCTTTATCCTGTCTTCCTTCTCTCACCCCAACCGGTCGCAGCAGATGGCCGCCCCTCCCTGAGCCTGGTTCTGCCGGAGGTTTCTTCCTGTTAAAAGGGAGTTTTTCCTTCCCACTGTCGCCAAAGTGCTTGCTCATAGGGGGTCATATGATTGTTGGGCTTTTCTCTGTATCTATGAAGCGCCTTGAGGCGACATTTGTTGTGATTTGGCGCTATATAAATAAAATTGAATTGAATTGAATTGAAATGTAGAAAAAAACTGAACTAGTGCTGTCACAACGGCCTTTGCCCTGAGCGATCGCAGAGGAATAGCTTCTGGAAACCGTGTGGCCGCACACATTATGGTAAGTACATACTGGTAACCTGCCTTGGTCTTCGGCAAGGGCCCTACACAGTCCACTATGACATGTTCGAAGGGCTCACCTATTGTAGGGATAGGATGTAAAGGGGCAAGAGGGATGACCTGATTGGGCTTGCCAGACACCTGACAAACATGACAGGACCAACAATAAAGAGCCACATCAGATTGGCCAAAAAAAATAGCGGAGCACTCGTTTATACGTTTTTCTAATCCCTAAGTGGCCCGACAGATGATGCTCACGGGCAAGACTCAAAACCTGGGGTCGGTACTCCGTCGCTACCACAACCTGAGTGACCACATCACCCTCTAACCCAGACACCGGAGTCCACTTGCGCAACAGAACCCTGTGGTCAAATTGGTAGGATGCAGGACCAGGTACAGCCACCTGCTGCGAGGCAGAAGATCGGCAGGCAGACAAAGTATCATCAGACTGTTGAGCCTCAACAAGCTGCTCCCTGTTCACCGCCAAACACAAGTCCTCTGATACTACACTAAAAACCTTAGATTTCTCACCGTCTACCTCCGGGGAAGGGCTATTATGTGAGTCAGAACCATCCAAGAACATCTCAGATATGTCCACCACATCACCAAGGAGACGAGCCTGAGCACGTGTAACCACACATGCCGGGAAAACTGTGGAGTCGCCAAGTCCAGAAGAGGTATGACACAAAATATCTGGAGTAGGACATTCAGTGACTTCAGGAGTGGCCAGAAACACCTTTCCCCCAGCCAAGTCGTTTCCCAGACTAAGACCAATGCCTTCAATTGGCAGCTGATCTTGCACCCCCACCCGCACTGCGCCCGATAAAAAGGGCGAGGTCAAGGTAACAGTATGAAGCGGCATGCACAAAAATATTCATCTTAATCCTCCACACCAACAAATCAGAGCCACAATGCGACTGCTGAGAGAAAGGCACAATTCCACGCCGCGCTACAGAATGCTTTGCTCCCGTATCCCTTAATATGGTGATTGGAACCTGGTCCGCTGCATCACCAGACAGTGACAAAGAACCCACAGAGACAAAAGGTCTGAACACCAGAAAAACCCCATCTGGCACTGGCCCAGGGCGGTCCACAGTAGGACAACACTGTACTGGCCCCACCCCAGATGTGGTTTTAGTCTGCGATACCTCCTTTGTCCTTAGCACTGGACAAAAAGCAATGAGATGACCGAGCTCATGACAATAGAAACATCTGTGGTCCCCACCCGCCACTGTAGGGCTACGCCTTGAAAGTGGGGGAGATCGTGCCCCTCCCCACCCCAGGCAAAACTCTAGGGCCCCGATGCGGAAGAGGCAAAAAACCACTTTTGTGAGTCAAGACAAACTCATCCTCCAGGACTGCTGCCTTTGCAAGGGAGTTAACTTTCTGTTCGTTTAGATAATTCAATTCAATTCAATTCAATTCAATTTTATTTATATAGCGCCAAATCACAACAAAAGTCGCCTCAAGGCGCTTCATAGATACAGAGAAAAACCCAACAATCATATGACCCCCTATGAGCAAGCACTTTGGCGACAGTGGGAAGGAAAAACTCCCTTTTAACAGGAAGAAACCTCCGGCAGAACCAGGCTCAGGGAGGGGCGGCCAGCTGCTGCGACCGGTTGGGGTGAGAGAAGGAAGACAGGATAAAAGACATGCTGTGGAAGAGAGACAGAGGTTAATAACAGATATGATTCAACACAGAGAGGTCTGTTAATACATAGTGGGTGAGAAAGGTGACTGGAAAGGAAAAACTCAATGCATCATGGGAATCCCCCGGCAGCCTACATCTATTGCAGCATAACTAAGGGAGGATTCAGGGTCACCTGGTCCAGCCCTAACTATATGCTTTAGCAAAAAGGAAAGTTTGAAGCCTAATCTTAAAAGTAGAGATAGTGTCTGTCTCCCGGATCCAAACTGGAAGCTGGTTCCACAGAAGAGGGGCCTGAAAACTGAAGGCTCTCCCTCCCATTCTACTTTTAAATACTCTAGGAACAACAAGTAGGCCTGCAGAGCGGGAGCGAAGTGCTCTAATAGGGTGATATGGTACTAAAAGGTCATTAAGATAAGATGGGGCCTGATTATTTAAGACCTTGTATGTGAGGAGCAGGATTTTGAATTCAATTCTGGATTTAACAGGAAGCCAATGAAGAGAAACTAATACAGGAGAAATATGCTCTCTCTTTCTAGTCCCTGTCAGTACTCTTGCTGCAGCATTTTGGATTAGCTGAAGGCTTTTCAGTGAGTTTTTGGACATCCTGATAATAATGAATTGCAGTAGTCCAGCCTGGAAGTAATAAATGCATGAACTAGTTTTTCAGCGTCACTCTGAGACAGGATATTTCTAATTTTAGAGATGTTGCGCAAATGGAAGAACGCAGTCTTACATATTTGTTTAATATGTGCGTTGAAGGACATATCCTGGTCAAAAATGACTCCAAGGTTCCTCACAGTGTTACTGGAGGCCAAGGTAATGCCATCCAGAGTAAGAATCTGGTTAGATACCATATTTCTAAGCTTTTCAGCGCCAAGTACAATAACCTCAGTTTTATCTGAGTTAAGACGCAGAAAGTTAGTGGCCAACAGGCCCCCCTTGAAATCCTCCAACAGCATCAATTCCCTCAACTGTGCAAACTCCTTAACCTTGCTAGCCTGACACCACCTATCAAAAAGGAGACCTTTCTCACGCGCAAACTCCACATAAGTCTGGTTAGCCCCTCTCTCACACTGCCGAAATTTCTGACGGTATGCTTCAGGCACCAACTCAAAAGCACACAACACAGCAGCCTTAACAACATCATAATCCAAAATTTCAGTTGCCGAGAGACTAGCACACACCTCCTGAGCCCTACCCACCAGCCAACATTGCAGCAGCAAGGCCCAGACCTCCTCCGGCCATTTCAACACAGTAGCAACACGCTCAAAAGCAGCAAAGAACGAATCCACCTCATACTCACTAAAGGGTGGCACCAATTTAATGTGCTTACCCACATCAAAATCTTGATGGGGAGCTTGGGTGAGACCAGGTGTGGGTGGTGCAGGGGTAGGGCTACGTGGCGGAGGCTGGTCTCCAAATCGCCTCCAAATCAAACTCCATTTGTGGCCAACAACACAAACCAGCCACCAAACATTAGGCACACAAAGCAACAAACACCATAAATCTGAGGTTTAAATAGGCAAGGCTCCTTTAGAATGCTGAGTAACGATGTACTAATGATGTGCACCTGACATGAAACACCTGTGTGATTTTAATCATTTTAAGAGGGATAATTCCGTGTTCTCCGTGTTCTCCAGCACACAGCTGCAGTTTTTCAGCAGCGTCCCCCACACACACAAAAAACCCCAACAACAACAACCTAAGGTTCCTGGCACACTCTTTTATGCAGGGGAGGTGTGTTGAGCTGTTGTTGCTCCAGTTGTTCTCAGCTTCCCCTGCTGCTGCACCCAAGCCACACCCCGCCACATACCCCATCGCCCAACCTAGGCCAGGGTGCTGTCCGACCTAGCCAGACGGTACACTGGCCTCTGGCGAGGACACCACTGAACCGGTCGGCATGGTGGCCTCTCACTCAGGCAAAGCAGGTCCTTCCCGCGCACTGACCACCAGCTCAAGTAGAGAAGGTTCCTCCCGCTCTCCTGAACCCCGACTCAGCCTGGGCAGATCCCGCCAGTATCCAGACCTCCGGCTCGGCATGAGCAGGTCCAGACGGTGCGCAGATCTCTGACTTGGCCAGGGTAGGTTCCTCCGGTGCGCTGACCTCCCGAATAGCATAAGAGTCGCCTCCCTCCCCCATGTAGCTGAGGGATGCTGGTGGGGCCGGCGGCGGTGTCGGCCAGGAAACTGTCCCAAGCTGCCAGAGTCCCTATCAGCTGCATCCGGTCCTGCAGCTGTTCCACCTGATGGCAAATCACTGCTCCCCCTGTGTGGCCATGAGCTCGACAACCATTTGGGCCAGCACTTGGGCCCGGCAACTGGCTGGCCCGGTCCTGGTTCCGCCATCCCAGCACCTGGGTTTTGGCACCTTGCGGGTGAGGCTTGATGAGCTGATGGAGCTCCGGTGTGTCTCAGCAGCCACCACACCTAAGACACACCCTGCCTCAGTAAGTTATCCAGAAAAGTTGGAGCAACAGCTTTCAAGGCTTCCATTGCTGCAGTACAGCTTTAAATTGTTATTATATACTGTATACACACACATACAAAAAAAATCACCTCTCGCCTCTGTGGGTGGTCAATCCTTTAAACTCCAGTCCTCTGGGAGCCTGGGAGCTTGAGTGTCCTGCACAGTATCTTAGCTGTTCGTAAGACTGTGCTCTTTTGGACAGAGATCTCCGGTATTGTTCCTGGGATCTGCTGGAGCCACTCGCTTAGCTCGGAGTCACTGCACCTAGGTCTCCAATTACCACTGGGACCACTTTTACCTTCACCCTCCACATCTTCTCGAGTCCTTGTTAGTTCTCAACCTTCTTGTGTTCCATCTTCCTATGGCCATCTACTTCTGCTTGTCCACCACCACAATGTCTGGTTGGTTAGCCACCACCATTTTCTTCGTCTGTATCTGGAAGTCCCACAGGCTCTTAGCTCAGTCATTCTCCACCAGCTGAGGGGGTATCTCCCATTTTGAATTTGGAATTCCAGGCCATACAGAGCACAGATGTTTCTGTGCTCAGTAATTCACGTTTGTTGCTTAAATACTCTGCTGACCAATGATTTTTTTAAACCTTATAGACTCATTTAATCTTGTTCAATCAGTCAAAGGCCCAACTCACGAATGCTGTCATACCCTGGATCTCGTACTTTTTTACAGCCTGTCACTCTTTGACACTGAAATCTGTAACATAAATTTTTCGGAACACATGCCTGTCCTATTTGAGGTTCCCTTTTCAGGGTAGCCTGGAAGATCTACTGTGCCCAAACTCCGATCTTGTACAATCAATTCAAATACAGCAGATCCCTTCGCCTGCTCTTATAAAAATCTAAATCAGGCATTACCTGTTAACAGGTCCACTCATTTAACCACTGATAGTCTGCTTTCCCTGATCAGTTCAGCTTGTCTGGAAATACTTGATTCCATTGCTCCTTTTATCACCAGGTATCTAAAATCTAAAACCCAACCGTGGTTGAATAATGACACCAGGGAACGCAGACAGGCATGTAGAAAAGTGGAATGAAAGTGGAAAAAGGACCGACTCCAGGTGTTGTTTGAGTTACCAGAAAACTGTAAGAGCAGCAAAAACAAAATAATTTTCCAAGATCATGTCCAATGACTTAATCTCAAACCTCAGATTTTATTTGGTATTATAAATTCAGTTCTTAACCCTTTAAGACCTACCATAGAACCAAGTCCGCCAGAGCTTATATTATATTTTTACATGCTGTAGTGCCATTTTTGGGAGCATTTCAAGTTGCTATACATCAATACAACCATTACAGCCTAGATTTTAATAATATGTAGGAATTAAGTGCATAGTGATTACATAAATTGCAAAAAAGTGCAATAAACTACAAAAAAATTGAAAATCGTTTTTGTTTTTTTAACATATATTTCTAGTTAGAGAAATTTAAGAGGCTTATCCCTCAAAACTGTAAATACAAAAAAGTTGCACAAAATAGTTTCCCACCACAGGAAATTTATTTTGAGTGCCTTCATAGTTTTATTTTTGAAATACACCAATTTTTATACACTGCAGGAAAAACGAAAATAAATATTATAGTGCAAATTTGCAAAAAAGCAGCATATGCATCAAAATAAACTATTTCCAGCAGTGCAATATGAGTCCTAACCATCCCAGAAACGATACAGAAAGTCAAAAAGTCAAAGATAACTTTTAAAAACACCAGTATAAGCTCATTGAGGCCCGGACCGTAAAAAACGACATTTCCGCGAAAATGACGTCACTTCCGGTTTCGGGCAGGTCATGGCGGACATGCGATAGTTCGTGCTGCCATCTAATCCAATGTAGGAAGTGTTACAAACAGCTGATCGGATCGGCAAAGCCTGTTTCTGGAATATTATGTTTTTGTTGCTGCAAGCGCTTTTTATGCAGTTTTTGCAAAGCTATATGTGGAAGGAAACTGTGACTTAGGACAAGCTGATGGCATAAGATGTAAGTACAACTCCTCAGGTTTCATATGCAAAAAAAAAATATTGCGCTAGCTCACGTGGTTGCAGAGCTACCGGGATTTAAAAATAGTTACGCAAAACAGAGCGTGCCCGCTCCTACCGGTTTTAAATGGTTAATCCTCCTACTACTGATCCTCATATAGCAGTGAACATAACAAGTGAGAATCTACTGAAATTCTTCATTAATAAAACTGTAGACATTAGGTCTCACATCATTCATCCCATTTCTGACCCATGTGTTTGAGTCAGAAATGGGCCGTTTTTGAAACTTTGGCTGTTTTTGACCACTTCGAGCCAGTATCCCTTTCATTACTTAATGAAGTACAGTGGAACGCCGACTTACGAATAACCCATTTAATGAAAAATTCAAGTTATGAAGGCAATTAACGGCAATATTTCTGCCCGTGTTACGGCAAAATGCCCGCAACAAAATCCGCTGGCTCTGATTGGCTGAGCCCAGAATGCCTACAATGCCCACAATGCCTTCCGAATCATGTGGCAACCCCCTTGGCTTTCGTACTTGCGCTTCGCTGTTCCACTGGTTTTAAAACACACCACAGCACTGAAACCACTCTTTTAAAAGTTTCTAATGTCCTTTTCACTCTTACCAATTCTGGAGATTCAGCTGTTTCAATATTATTGGACCTCAGTGCTGCTTTTGACACAGTAGATCACAGGATTCTTATTACTCGAATGGAACATTGTGCTGGAATTAAAGGGCTTGCTTTGGAATGGTTTAAATCCTACTTATCTAATCGTACTTTCTCTCTTAGATTCAGAGACACATTGTCTCCAAGGACCACACTTTTTTGCGGGGTCCTCCAGGGCTCTATCCTTGGTCCAGTCCTATTTTCAATTTACATGCTTCTGTTGGGATTAATTATTAAAAAATATGGTATTTCATTTGATTGCTATGCAGATGACTCTCAGATTTACCTACCACTGAAACAAAAATCGGTGAATCCTCTGAAGGGACTGTTTGATTGTCTAGAAGATATCAAGCCACGGATGGCTCTAAATTTTCTAAATCTAAATGAACAGAAAACTGAGGTCATTGTCTTTGCTCCTTCTGACCATTATGACCATGGCCCCTTAGAAAACTACACTGTAAAAAAAAATCCTAAAAAAACAGTAATATTCTGGCAGCTGGGGCTCCAAAATAATACCAGAAAATAACAGAAAATAACTTTCTCATAAAAATATGGTTATTTTCAGTAATGACAATACAGTTTGTTGCCCTAATTTTACATGGGATTTTGCCTTTTTCAAGTGCTTTTAAACATTAAATTAGGAACATTTTAACGTGATTAAACAATGAAATTACCTATAAACAAGGTCAATGAATGCGGCAATATGAATAATAATACTTAAATGTACAGAAATATACAGTTAACAGTTGGTTTAAATAATAATGGATTGCATTTATATAGCACTTTTCGAGACCCTCAAAGCGCTTTACAATTCCACTCTTTATTCACTCTCACATTCACACACTGGTGGAGGCAAGCTACAGTTGTAGCCACAGCTGCCCTGTGACAGACTGACAGAAGCAAGGCTGCCATATCGCACCATCAGTCACTCTGGCCATCACCAGTAGGTGGTAGGTGAAGTGTCTTGCCCAAGGACACAACGACCGAGACCATCCAAGCCAGGGCTCGAACCGGCAACCTTCTGATTACAAGGCAAACTGCCAACTCTTGAGCCACGAACGCCCTAAATAACATCATTTGATGTAAAAAAAAAAAAGTTTATAAGAATCATTTTATATATTTTTCCATAGCATTACATTTGAATTTAACAGTTCAATCTTTCAAATAATGGACAAATATCTGTGAAATTATGATACATTTGTGAATGTATTTTAACAATCTAAACATGCATATGTACAGACAAATATATTCAAAAAACAAGAAAATTATGTTTTATTACATTTACAGTGATTTTACATTATTTTACATTTGAAATGTAAAATCACAGTGTAATTATGTAAATTTAATGATACTGTAAAATACACAGTAAAATACTTTTATATTACAATTTTTTTTACAGTGTATAAAAACCATTTGCAAGAAATTTAGGAGTGATTTTTGACAGCAATTTAACATTTGATAAACAGATAAATAATGTAGTCAAAACCAGCTTCTTTCATCTTTGCCTAATTACAAAAGTTAATCCCTTTCTCTGTTTCAGAGATTTTGAGAAAGCGACCCATGGCTTCATCTTATCTCGCCTCGACTTCTGTAATAGCCTCTACTCTGGTGTTACCTCTTCATCAATTGGCTGACTGCAGCTAGTCCAAAACGCTGCAGCACGGCACACATAAGCGAGATCATATATATCATATATATCATATATATATTTGGGTGGCTGTAGCTCAGGAGGTAGAGCAGGTCACCTACTGATCGGAAGGTCGGTGGTTCGATCCCTGGCTCCTCCAGTCTGCATGTCAAGTATCCTTGAGCAAGATACTAACCCCAACTTGCTCTCCGATGCGTCCATCGGAGTATGAATGTGTATGAATGTCGTTAGAAAGCACTAAGTATAGATAAAGTGCTTGTGAAAATGGGTGTGATTGGGTGAATGAGGCATGTTGTATAGAGCGCTTTGAGTACTCCGGGAGAGTAGAAAAGCGCTATATAAGAATCAGTCCATTTACCATATATCTTCTATACTTGCATCACTACACTGGCTGCCAGTCAGCTTTTGAATTGACTTTAAGATCTTAACACTTGTTTTAAAGACGTTGCATAAACTAGCCCCTACATATCTTGCTGACCTCCTCCTCCGTGAATCGCTACCTTATCGTGGTGGAGGGGTTTGTGTGTCCCAAGGATCCCAGGGGCTATGTTGTCTGGGGGCTTTTGCCCCCTGGTAGGGTCTCCCATGGCAAATTGGTCCTGGGTGAGGGACCAGACAAAGAGCGATTCAGAAGACCCTTATGAATAGAACATCGAGGGAACAGTTTACCCTGCCTGGGATAGGGTTACCGGGGCCCCGCCCTGGAGCCAGGCCCGGGGAGGGTGCCTGAGGGCGAGCGTCTGGTGGAGCGCCTTAGTCCATGGGGCCCAGCCGGGCACAGCCCGAAGAGGAGACATGGGCCCATCCTCCCGGGTGCTGGAAGGTGCTCCACCTGGAGACTCTGTTGTCCTGCTGGGAGACTTCAATGCTCACGTGGGTAACGACAGCGAGACCTGGAGGGGCGTGACTGGGAGGAGCGGCCTCCCTGATCTGAACCCGAGCGGTGCTTTGTTATTGGACTTCTGTGCTAATCACAGTTTGGCCATAACAAACACCTTGTTCGAACATAAGAGTGTCCATAAGTGCACGTGGCACCAGGACGCTCTAGGCCGTAGGTCGATGATCGATTTTGTAATCGTATCACCAGACTTGCGACCATATGTTCTGGACACTCAGGTAAAGGAAAACTGTCAGGCGGTGGAAGGAATACTTCGAGGACCTCCTTAATCCCACTGACACGTCTTCCGAGGAGGAAGCAGAGTCTGGGGATGAGGGGAATGACCCGCCAATTTCCGGGGGCGAGGTCACTGAGGCAGTTAAACAACTCCTTGGTGGCAGAGCCCCTGGTGTTGATGAGGTCCGCCCCGAGTTCCTGAAGGCTCTGGACATTGTAGGGCTGTCCTGGTTGACACGCCTCTGCAATGTTGCGTGGAGATCAGGGGCAGTACCCGTGGACTGGCAGACCGGGGTGGTGGTCCCCATCTTTAACAAGGGGGACCGGAGGGTGTGTTCCAACTACAGGGGGATCACACTCCTCAGCCTCCCTGGGAAAGTCTATGCCAGAGTGCTGGAAAGGAGAGTTCGTCCGCTAGTCGAACCTCGGATACAGGAGGAACAATGCGGTTTTCGTCCTAGTCGCGGAACACTGGATCAGCTCTTTATCCTCTCGAGGATACTTGAGGGTGCATGGGAGTTTGCCCAACCAGTCTACATGTGTTTTGTGGACTTGGAGAAGCCATTTGACCGTGTCCCTCGGGGTGTCCTGTGGGAGGTGTTGCGGGAGTATGGGGTGTCTGGCCCATTGCTAATGCCATTCGATCCCTATACAACCGTTGCAAGAGCTTGGTTCGCATTGCCGGCAATAAGTCGGACTTGTTCCCGGTGGGTGATGGGCTCCGCCAGGGCTGCCCTTTGTCACCGGTTCTGTTCATAATTTTTATGGACAGGATTTCTAGGCGCAGCCAATTGGCGGAGGGCTTTCGCTTTGGTGGCCTCAGAATCTCATCTCTGATTTTTGCGGATGATGTGGTTCTGTTGGCTTCATCAGGTGAGGGCCTCCAGCTCGCACTGGAACGGTAAGGCCGAGTGTGAAGCAGCGGGAATGAGGATCAACACCTCTAAATCTGAGGCCATGGTTCTCAGCCGGAAAAGGGTGGAGTGCCCACTCCGGGTCGTGGATGAGTTCCTGCCCCAAGTGGAGGAGTTCAAGTATCTCGGGGTCTTGTTCGCGAGTGATGGGAGAAGGGAGCCGGAGATCGACAGACGGATTGGGGCTGCAGCTGCAGTAATGCGGACGCTGCACCGGTCCGTCGTGGTGAAGAGGGAGCTGAGTGTAAAAGCGAAGCTCTCAATTTACGGGTCGATCTACGTCCCTACCCTCACCTATGGCCACGAGCTGTGGGTAGTACCGAAAGAACAAGATTGCGGATACAAGCGGCAGAAATGAGCTTCCTCCGAAGAGTGGCTGGCCTCTCCCTTAGAGATAGGGTGAGACGTTCGGCCTTCCGGGAGGGGCTCAGAGTAGAGCCGCTGCTGCTCCACATTGAAAGGAGCCAGCTTAGGTGGTTCGGGCATCTGACAAGGATGCCCCCTGGGCGCCTTCTGGGTGAGGTGTTCCAGGCATGTCCCACCGGGAAGAGGCCCCGCGGCAGACCCAGGACACGCTTGAGAGATTATATCTCTCGGCTGGCCTAGGAATGCCTTGGTGTTCCCCCGGATAAGCTGGAGGAGGTGGCTGGGGAGAGGGAGGTCTGGGCCTCTTTGCTTAGGCTGTGACCCGACCTCGGATAAAGTGGAGGAAGATGGATGGATGGATGGATCTTAACACTTGTTTTAAAGACGTTGCATAAACTAGCCCCTACATATCTTGCTGACCTCCTAACCTGGTATTCTCCCCCAAGATCCTTGAGGTCTGCTGACCAAATACTTTTGGTTGTCCCTAGGTCCAGATTAAAATATAGAGGAAACCGGGAATTTGCTGTGACTGCCCCCAAACTGTGAAATACATTGCCTTTGCATATCAGGTCCTCCCCAACCCTGGATACTTTTAAAATCTGTCTGAAGACTGGTTTTTATTCTCTGGCTTTTGATTCATCATGAGTTTTTTACTATTATTCTTTTTATGATTTTATTCTCTTCTAAAACACTATTCTATTTTTCTTTGTTTATGTCTTCTGCTTTGTTCATGTTATTGTACAGTACTTTGTTCAACACTTGTTGTTTTTAAAAAGTGCTATATAAATAAATCTGAACTTGAACTGTTTATGTATGTTAGTATTTGAGTATAGCAATCTACATCTAATACTACTTTATACTACTTTACTGTATACAATAAAGTATAAAACACAAATATGTGATACTAATTATGAGATATTAGCCATAACAAATCCCAACGCAATCCAGCTGCTAAACAGCTACAATCTTATATCAGACAAGAACAAGACAAAATTCATCTTCAAAAGGTCCAGTAACTGGTCTCTGGAGTTCTCAGATGTTTACAGACTGTTGTTAAAAGAAGAGGAAATGCTACACTGTGGTAACATAGCCTGACCTTTAACATTTTACACAGCATGTCATGTTTTTTGGATTTGGTTTTCAATCTTATTTTCCATAATCAGAAGCCATAAAACTGTTTTTAAATGACCTGACTAAGAATTAAACACTAGCAAATGTGTGATGGGATGTGGGCTAGATTGTCAGTGCATAATCGCAAAACTAAACGACAATCATAATATTGATACAATGGAAATGTAAATGTACAGAACTTCTGTATCTGTTTGTTTCACTTTCAACTTCAACTTTTTCGCCACTATTAATAACCACTGAGTTTTACCTAACACACAGAGACATGCACACCTACATGCACACATGCACACACACATTATTATTAAGTCTCACCAGGCTCTAAACAGCTTGTGTGTTGCCATTTAATTGCTGCTAATGACTGTTTGACTCTGTAGGTAATGACTGTTTTCTCACATGCTCTCATTAGTGATCAAATGATGACAGTGCTCAAATTAGAGGTGTTAATTGTTAATGTCAGTCAAAGCAAATGCAACTTTGATGCAACTCTTGCTAAGTTGTGCAATTAAGTTAAGAGTATTTAAGTTTTAAGGGTTTTTTTTGTTTGTTTGTTTGTTTGTTTGGGTGTTTTTGTGTCTGCGACCCAGCATTTGTGTTGGAATTTTACAAATTTTGTTAATTCTTGACTGTTTTGGTTTTTGAGAAATGGTTAATTAGTTCCCTTGAGTGTTGCCTTCCTGTTCCCCCAGTTTTGTCTCTGGTTTTCCTAGTGTCTTCTATGTTCTCTAAGTCACATCTTTATGTGTGTTTAGTATTCTTTTTTTGTAAAGTTCATCTGTTCGAGTCCTTTTTTTTGTGTCCCCTGTGGAATCCTGACCGATTCTCAGGCTGATGGGTGGCCATAACGATATCCTCTGCCCTTGATGTGGATGATGCAACCATGAGTAATAACTCCCCTAAGCGGCATTAAGGAAAAACAGTGGTAATGTCTCATTTATCCTCCAGGGGAAGCAGTGTGGAGGAGCATTCATTTACACGCTTGCTACACTATATATTTATACCTTTTAAATTTGTTCAGGAATTGTATGATTATGATACAATCAGCATTTCTATTAAATATTGATATGGATATATGTTTGCAGCAAATAAAATACAGATTGTGCACACCAAACAAACCATACAGAAAGTGATGTGTGCATTCTGTGGTTATTGCTGACTTGCTGAACATAAAAGCATAAAACGAATATTTCAATGCACTGCTAATGTAAAATGCAAAATCCATATTTAAACACATTCCCATTGCGGATTAACCCGAACATGCATGTATTCCTTCCTTTTTTTTGCCTGTCCCGTTTGGCTCTTTTGCCATCAGAATTATTGTCTAAAGGTGAAGAAAGATGCCCAACGGATTTACTTTACCAAATTGACCATCCCAGCCTTGCCGTAATGGTCTATTTGATTCACCTTTTATTGTTTATTTTATTTATTTTTTATTTTCACTTGTTAGATACAGGACAGACTTGAATGAGGAAAAGAAAAGGGAGAAAGGAAGAGGGGGAAAAACTGTGGAGAAGAGGGACGGGGATAAAGTGCAAAAGAACCAAAAACCAACTAAATAAACAGACAAAAAATACATCTATCAATCACCTGGATCACCTGTTGAAAAAGAAAAAAGAAAACAAGTAGAAGAAAAGGAGAGCAATACAATAAACAACACCACGATGATATATGGGAATATAACTGTAAATACTAAATATTAAACATTATTGTGCAGCACGTAATATAGACAGCGCATAGTGTGCTTTGAGGTAAGAGCCAAAAAGGGTGTAGTTTGTGTGTGTGAGCATACGTGTGTACACCTGTGAGCGTGGACGCGCTTGTTTTTAAAAGGTTCCTTCATGTAATGATCTGCTAGAGGGTGTGGGGGGGCCACAGCCCCGTCCTCCAGGGCATGAAGCAGGTATGGAGGAGATCAAGACTCCAGACATCCAGAGGCCCCCAGAACACAAGAGACCAAGGAAGACCAACAGAGGGGCAGCTGCGCCACTGTCCCAGAAAGAGCTGAGGAGAGTCCCAGATGAGGGGTCACTCAGCAGCCGCGGAGCAGAAGCCAGGGGGGGTTGCAGTGACGTGCCCGTGAGCTCCGCCGGCAGCCAGCTGTGCCAGAGTGACCGAGCCCCAGGCCGAGAGGCCGAGGGCACCCCACCCCCGAAGTGGCCCGAGCGAGCCCCAGGCTCCAGGCCCCGATAAGCAGCCACCAAAGAGTGAGCCAGTGTGTACCTGGGCGCCCATCCCCGGACACAAAGAACCACCAACGAACCGATGTCTGAGGGCGTCTGCCACTGGCAGGGGAAGTGGTGGGGGGTGATAGGCCTCCATACCTTGGAGGGCCTGAGATGTCCCTAGAGAGGTGGCGTCTGATACCCAATCTGACATATAGACACAGACATACAGGCACACACAGATACAAACATACATTCCCACCCTCATACTCTCATATGCACTTACTCAACACTCACCTAACGTGGAGACAGACATATAGAAACACTGTACACACAATCACACTCCCCAAGCGTACTCTATACCCCAAGTCTAGGTACCCTTGCCCCTGGAGGGGGAAACTGCATCCAAACCCAGGTAGTGTTACCCTTTTCTCTGGGGTGGAGAGAAGCAGACCGCCACGAGTCCGCAGCAGCAGGGAGGCCCCACACTCCAGACCCCAGTCGGATGGCCAACTCCTCCTCCTAGCCCCCCCACTCCAGCAGGCCGCAGAGAACGGGGTGTGTGAAGACTCCAAACCTCCCAACCCAAACCATCTGCCCGCTCATATGTAGTGTTTATGCATCAGTGGTCTAAGGTGCATTTAAAACCCATGGAGCTACCTGCCAGAGAGCAGCAGGTAAGCGCATAGCCCCTCCTGATAGCCCTCAGTGTCTACGTGTATTTAAAATTGAGAGGTGGGCAACGACGCCAGAGGTGAGGTGTACACCCTGATGGTCTTTTGGATTCCGTGTAGCGTGCCCACCCCCAAGATCCTATATGTATGTGTCATGAGAGTGTGAGTAATGTGAATGTCTAAGTTATGGGATAAAATTGAGGCACAGGCAGCCAGAAGGGGACAAAGGGGGGGGGGATGCCTCCCCTGCACCCTGGTGACACACCTTTACCCCAAGGCCCTGCATGTGTGGGTGATTGTGGTGGAGCGGGAAGAGGGAGGCAGCTGGAGATGGGGAGGGAAGGAAGGGAGGGGCAAGTGACCCCTCCCTGAGGCCAGCTCAGCTCCCTTCTGTCACGTAAAGGAATGTTATTTTTCTGTCACTGTGTTATTATTCACATGCACAATCATTATTTCATCATTACTTCATTGGTCTGCATCACTTATCATTATCATTATCCGGTTATCATCAATATTATCATGTATCATTTATCATTTAGTATATAATAACACATTCTAGATATAATGCTCTATCATTCATAGCACCAGCATAGATGTGGGTCCACAGTAAGTCAGATGAGGACACTCAACTTTCGGTGGCCTGGACCTATAATCTTACACAACTGCACACTCGTCTTACACAATTGTTATGTTCCCAAATACTGATGATTGGAAACATCTGGTTTTAAGTCTGGGAAAGAGTTGTTGTTCTGAAGAAGGTGACTCCCAGGAATTGTTCTGACGTCATAAAGGCTATAAAGCTTGTTGTAGCAAACAGAAAGGGAAGTCCGGCTTCCCACACTGTATAATACGTGTGTGTTTAATAAATCACTTTTTGGACACCCCCTAGGACTCTGTCTGCGCTTACTTTTCCTTCCAAATCAAAAAGAACCTTACATTTTGGTGCCGAAACCCGGTTTGGGGGGAAAGAAGACGCGCTGCGAGGGAGCGGAGCTCCTGGGGGGTGCCAAAAGACGGGGGAATCCAGGGGGGGACCGACTGAGTGACAAAAACCCGGGACATAAAAGGTCAGTACCACCTGTTGAATAATTTTTATCCAAAGGTACTAAATGGGAAGTTAAAACTAAATTGAATGTTCACTCAGGGGGGCCTTCTGCTGGGTTCTGTCCGTAGTGATTTTATTTAATTAGGATAATTAGTGGTAAAAGTTTGATAAAATTCTCGCAAAAGTTATTGCGGTTTATTTCAGGGGGTTTTCTGTGTTTTTTGTGAGGTGTTTTGTGGTGTTAAAGCTAAGAGGCTTGGTTTATGTGCCTTAAGTGAGAGTGTGGAGTTAGATGCCAAGCACTCTTTAAGGTTAGGGGAATTTGGACTCATTGGGTGGTAGAAACGCGGTTTCGGGCGTCAGGTAATTAAAAACTGAGGGGCTGAGAGTCCCCAGGGACGCTTTTAAACAGTGTATAAATTAACCTAGACCGGGGTGGGACCCCGTAGAGCACAGTTGTTCAGCGTGTGGCAGCGACAGGTAATTTGTGGACCCACAGTTACCCCTGGTGACGCCCAGGTAGCTCGGGTGGCCTCCCGCGGGACTTCGGACACCCGTTAAAGGCCAGGTAATCAAGGATTACCTTTATACTGTGCTGTTTGGCTGAAGGGTGAGACCCGGCCGTGACTATTAACGTGGGTGACAGTGAGTTTTAAGTAAAGCTGAACGCGTGAGGTTGATTCTTTGACGCGAGACGTGGAGCGACCTGTTAACTTGCGGGGAGCGGTTTTAAATTAATTAGGGCTTAGAAATCTGACCGCGGCCGATGAGGGCGTTCCCGACGCGGGGTTATTGATCATCAAGGCTGGTTCTGTGGACCAAGGTGAAGCCTGGGCTTAGAGCTTTCAAATTAGTCAAAAACTTAGGAATACTGGTATCTATACGGGCCCGTGTATGTAAATAGTGTGTAAATACCGGTGTAGAAGCGCTTATATTGTTTAAAAGCTTGCATGTATAGGCTTGCTTTCGTGTGTGGTGGAGAAAAAAGAAAAGCGTCTCTCTCTCTCTGTCTCAAGCAGCTGCAAAGAGGGGGGCTTGGTTAACCCCGCAGTGTGTGTGTGAGGAGAAAGAGACAAAGGGGGGGGCAGCGCATGTGCCCATCGAGTATTAAAGGAAAATGGGGGAAAAACTGTTTTCCTCTATTTGTTTAATTGTTCAACTCAGTTAGGTGTACCGGTACAGAAGTGATAAGAAGTGATAAGGAACTGGTGAATAATTTGTCTTGGCATCTGGCGTCGTTTCTCATGTTGATACAGGCCTGTGTATATAAAATAAAGTGTAAATCGGCTGTGTAAATTGCTTATATTGATTATAACTGCGTGTACTGTGAAAGTGATTTAATACAGAAGCTGAGTGTATGAGGATTAAACAAAATAGTGTATGTTTGTGGTGTGTAGAAATCAAACTGTGAAGTCAATTGGGGGGTTGAGTTTGGTTTTATATTTTTTAGAGGAAGAGAAACTGCGGTATCGAGTCTGTGGCGCAGTTTGCAAATTTGTGAGGTGCACAAGAGCGGATGGCACCCGCTCTGTGTGCCGTCTAGGGCGTTGTCCAGAATAAGCAGAGAAAGAAGTGTCTCACAGAGAGTTTGAATGGTACTGCGACAAGCATGAAGTGAGTGTGAGCCAGCCTCGAGGGGTGGGTTCACAGGCGGACCGAACGAGGAGTAAAATGTGTGTGTGTGTCTGTGAGAGAGAAAAAGGTGGGGGCCGAGTGACCATCCTGTGCATGTGTGTGAATTCCTGGATGACAAAGAAGGAGAAGTAGATCAGTTGATTTTCTGTGAAATAATAAGAGAAGAAATCCTAGTGATCAAATAGGAGCAAGTGAACTGAAAATAAATAAAGGAAACTAAAATAGTGAATTAGTGTTAAGGTAAAGATAAATAAATTGACAAAATTAACAGTGACTTTAAAGGTGATCAAGTACTCAAGGATGAATGGAGAATTTGATGGCTGACTGTATGAGTGAGTAAACAGGTTAAGGTGTGAAAAAATAAAAGAAAAAAGGAAAGGAAAAGAGAAAGAAAAGGAACTAAAATAAGCAAAGAAAATAAAAGTGTGGAAGTGTGAGTGAGAAATTGTCTCCAACTGGGGAAGCAGTGATGCTAGAGGTCACCTTATTCCCCTGCTGGACACAAAATGAAAACATAATTTGGAGTGTTGTGGACGAAAATAACTGATAATAACATCAAGAAGATTTTTTGTGTTTGCGGTTATGAACAACTAAAAATTCACATTTGGGGTTTAAAGTCAGTAGAGTTCAAAACAAAATAAGTAGAGATGTGTTGTTTTAGGAGTGGAGTCACAGTGTATAATGAGAGTCTCTCAGTCTGTCGTTTACAGGTGGGGAACGGACCTGAATCAATTCTCCATGGGCAGCAGTCGGAAGAAAATTATAGGTTAAAATCATTAGAAATAAAATAAAATAGAAACACCCAGCCAGAATTTTTGGCTGAATTGTTTTGCAGTTTCCCGTTCTCATCCTGAACAAGCAAGCTCCAAGGAAGCTAATCTCTCCCTGAAGACACAGAGTGCAGTTTCAGAAGCATGAGCATGAACATCAACA
Organism: Neolamprologus multifasciatus; assembly: GCF_963576455.1. Classification (NCBI taxonomy): domain Eukaryota; kingdom Metazoa; phylum Chordata; class Actinopteri; order Cichliformes; family Cichlidae; genus Neolamprologus; species Neolamprologus multifasciatus. The sequence continues at coordinate 2,631,179 of NC_140454.1, read as the reverse complement.
ATGGACAGAAGTCCAAAGAGACAATACCGGAGTTCTGGGCAGAGAGGTCCAGCAGCGCTGTGGGCAAACAGCATCAGAAAGAGAAGACGCACCATCTGGATTGGATGGATGGAGATGCGTTTCCAGCAAGCTGCAACCTCACTGTGTGTGAAGGACCTTTGAGGAGACTGTCTGAGTTTGACATTTGCCATGTTTGGAGCAAGATGGCAATGAGAGAGACAGTGGGACAAAGAGATACACGGGACAAAGCTGAAGAGAACTGACTGTCATTGGACTGAAAAGTGGGAGAAAAGAACGGAGCAGAAAGGAGCAGAAGAGGACTGAGGCTGCTGTTGTAGTTTGGGGAATTAAATTGGGTTAAGGAATCCGGGGAGACAAGCGACTGCCTGGGAGTGGAGGATTGACACAGTGTCCAGACCACCACAAAAGGGGGAGGAAGACAAGCACTGAGGTATGCAAGAGTACTGTTAGAAAAATGAAAAGACAACACCACACCTTCACATGATATGCACTAGAGATAACACAAAATCATACACAAAGTGTAACACATTAAAAGAGGGCATTTGTAGAAGGGGTTAACAACACACAGTGTGGTTGCCGATGGTAACCTGCAAACATTGGGGTTTAGCTGTGCCTGATTATGACAGAGTTTTTCATTTAAGATGTTTCTGAAACAAACTTAGGAGTGAACGGAGTTTTGTTTCAGAAAAAAGGGGGAAGGTACATAAAAGGATACATAGAAATAGAAAATGTATTAACCCGACTAACACACACACACACACGCGATCAGCTCACTAGGATCAAAAACAATTTTAAGAAGGTAATACTGTTACCAGCATCCTGTCTGGTTTATTGAGTGGGTTGAGAAGTGATACATAGATTGAATTAGTATTGTTTTGGGGAAGATGATAGCAGGGGTGAACAGAATCCTGCAGCCAGAGTTTAAATGAGTGAAACTAGCAGATTTTTTGTTTTGTTTTGTTTTGTTTTTGTTTCTGAAGTATGGGCACGTTTTACCATGGCACCAAGTTTTAGATTTGGTATTTTTTCACTTATAAGAGTGACAAGTCCTAAGACCGGGCTTCTGTATCTTTTATTTACTTTTGTTTTTCAGCTTTATCTTTTTATTTTTATTTTATTTTTATTTTTGAACAGTGCACTGATTTTGTTTGTGAATTTCTTTTCTTTGAGCAGATCTGCACGTTGGGAATTAAAAGCGCTACACGTCCATAAAGTTGTTGCAAGTGAGTTTCTCCACATTAAAATGGGCTCTGGGGAAGCCACTTATTGGGGACAATTAGAATATGAGAGTCCCGGCCTAAGGAGGATTCAGCGAGGTAATCCGATCTAAAGTTCTTCTTTTTCTTTTTGAAATGACGTCATTTTGCTGAGGGTGGAGATCAAATGCGACGATGGTTTCCACTATCAGCAAAGAAAGAATGAATGGATGAATGAATGGAAATAAAAACAAACTGACTGACTGGTAAAAGCTGACAAAAGCTGATAAGACTTGACCACGACTCAAAGTTAACCTCCACCTAGACAGGACGAAAGGGTGGATGAATTTATGTGTGTTTCTTTTACAGGAGCAGAGAGATGACAGCAACATCCGAGGTTGTGTGAGCTTTGGCCTGCCGATTTAACTTTTAAATGCCACTTTCTGTGTTTGTAAATTTACCAGGGGTGTGTTATTCATGGGTTTGTGTTGTGTGTTGCTCACAGAGGTAACTGTGAGAAAGTGTATACATCTGCGCAGCGCTAACATTTGCATTTTCTTCTCTACAGCATTACAGTTCTTCATGTGGTTTGATCATGTGATTTACCACTGGACAATTGATTGACGTTTGGTTTTCTACTACAGGATTTCTGGGCTTATGTGTGAAGAAACTGTGTTTATAGGTTATGACGCCTGATCACCGGGATGGTCAATGTGTGTTGCTAATGTTTGTTTTGCTTTTGTTAAGAGTGCATGTGGAGGAGTCGGTAGAAAACAGACAAGTGACATGAGGAAACAAATAAGAGATGCAGTGTTTATGGAATAGTTCAACATGGAGCTCATTAGCTGGCCACTTTTTGAGCTCCTAGTGATAAATGGGGGGAGTGACATTGCTTAAGGAAAGTCACTGAGTAAATTGTGGAGTAAATTGGGATGATTCATGATTGGGGACAAATTATGGTAATAATAGTGAGTTAATGATTGGAGAAAACCTGCACATGATACTTGTCTGTTGTGCTGAATACTTTATTGCTCTCATGATCTATAGTTGGTTGTAAATAAGAAGTTTGATTTAACAGATTTGTTTTGCAGGATACAGGCTCCAGGTTGAGCGGGGAGTTAAATAGGCTTAACATGTAACTGCTGACTAAGGTTTTACACAAGGTTACAGGTTGGCCGGAGATGGTTTTAGAGAGAAGGTGCAACATTCTTGTACATGTCTCATTGGGGAGTTGAAACATGGAGGAAGCCATGTGCAAGAGGAGGTGAGTATCATAAAGTGTAAAGGTCACTCCTCGGGGACTGGCATGGTGGCCAGAGGAAATCAGGAAGCCGATCGAGCTGCGAAAGAGGCAGCAGGCTATAAAGCACTACGGCAGATCGTGCAAATAAGTGTGGAGGAAGAAGTAGGAGTCAACATGTTAGAGGAGGCCAGGAAGGCCCAAGAGGAGGCGGCCCCGGAAGAGAAGGGGGTCTGGAAGAGTCGAGGAGCATGGGAAGAAGGAGGTCTCTAGCGAGGACCTGACGGACGACCGGTGTTGACCGCCAACCTAGCGCAACAGAAGATTGCAGAAGCACATGGCCTTGGCCATGTGGGTGTGGCCCAGATGGAGAGACATCTGTGCCATTGGTGGCATCCCTTTTTGAGGGATATGATTAAGGAGAAAGCTAGGACGTGCCTGATCTGTGGGAGGCACAATCCAAAGCCAGTGATTAAACCAGAGGCAGGTAAGTTCCCGATTCCAGAAAGACCAGGGGAAGAGATTGTCATTGATTTCACTGACCGGGACCGGGAGGAGTCCGGTATTTGCTGGTAAGTGTGGATGCTCTGACGGGGTGGCCCGAAGCGTGGCCAACAAAGAGGGAGGATGCAAAAAGTGTGATTAAGTGTTTAATCAATCGTTGCATCCCTCGGCATGGTTTTCCCAAAAGAATTCGGTCAGACAATGGAACTCGTTTTAAAAAATAAAGATTTGGCAGGAGTAGAACAGAAGCTGGGGTTGCAGCACCGATTTGGGACGGTGTATCATCCTCAGTCCCAGGGGAAGGTGGAAAGAATGAATCTAAACCTGAAGAATAAAATAGCTAAAATTTCTGCTCAGACGGGGCTAAATTGGGTTGCAGCCCTGCCAATTGCATTGATGATAATAAGATGTTGTGTTAATCAATCCACAGGTTTCACACCATATGAGCTGTTGACAGGACGACAGTTTCCAGGTCCTTGGACAACAGTCCCGGCGGAAGAGAGTATAAAAAGTAATAGAAAGCATGCTGAATGTTGGAAAGAATTAAAAGCTCTTGTGTCTAGTTTCACACAACAGGTTGGAGTGGGGGTGAATGCGGTGGACAGGTCCGTCCCCGACGCCAAGGCGGTGTGGCTGAAGGTCATTAAGCGAAAGTGGAGAGATCCAAGGTGGACGGGGCCATTCGAGGTGACGGCTCGTACCACCAGTGCGGTTCGGTTGAAGGGAAAGGGTGAGACCTGGTTCCATTGGTCTCAATGCGCAGTGACAGACGAGAGCTTACTTGAGATAAGCTCCACCCAAAGTAACACGGGGGGGAACATAGAGGCAGAATAATCCTCTCCCCCTGTGCAGCGGTTCTCCCCAGCAGTCTACCTGGGGAGACGAAGAAAGAAGAGGAGCGTCACGCGCCAAGCATCAATTCATTCCAGGCTCATGATAGGCTAGGGCTCTAGTCTAAAGTAATTGATAGTTTAAAGGAGTCGTAATAGTCTTGCACGTTAATTGCCTACTTTTATACTCGTAATCTTATACTCTTATCACGAAGTTTAAGGTAAAAGTAAAAGAGCCTGGGAACAGTGATCATGAAACTGTGGGAAAATTGGAAAATAACGGGAATGTTGGGGTTGATAAGTGTTGTAACGTGTTTGTTTGTTCATTGGCAGATAGGTGAATTGCCCAGACGCAGAGGTCTATCCGCTCCGGAGTCCAAACCGATCAAGTCGTCGAGAACATTCAAGCGCAAGGTTGGCTCAGGTGGGAACGATGGGTGTCTCAAAGCCAGTGGGGGAGTCGAGTTTGGGTATGTTAATGGGTCCACGACGGCATTCACATTCGATTTGTGTGAGGTAATTAGATGCCCAGGAGACGGTAGCAGCTGGAGAACATATGATGTGTGGATTTGTCATCACCCTATGGTATGCTACCCTAAGTCAGCGATAGGAATCTTTGGTTAGATTGGGTGGCTCAAAATGCTAAAGAGCAGGAAGTGGTTGATTGTGTTGCTTGTGCTACAGCTAGACCTCGTCTGTTCACTGAACCCGCTCCTCTGTATCCATAGGATGAGTGGGGTTATGATTGTATGCTGAGATTCACTAGAGAGGCGGTGAACACAGGTAACTGCATCACTTTGTCAGGTTCATATCCGCCAATTGATAAACGTACACAACCAGGTTCATTCACACCTAAAAGGGATAATTATACATGTTTTGAGTTCTCTACAGACAGTGTGAGATATACGTTAGGAAGAATTGATCCAAGCTGGTGTCAGAGGACAATCCCCGGCAGGACTACCAATAATGTAGGTGACCCAAATACTATTATAGGCACCTGGGCAAGGGGTGGGCTATATTATTATTGTGGGCAGTACACCCTTTAGGTGCAGGTTCCCCTGGGGAGTGTGGGAACATGTGCTCTGGTGCAACTAGGTGCACCTTTGATGCTGATAGGAAATAGAGTAGAGACAGTTCCACAGCAGGACACTGGTGTGTTGACAGCCAGACGTAGGAGAAGTATGAGGGGTGTGCACAAATATGACCCAAGATGGGACTCGCCAACCTGGATTGACTCAATAGGAGTTCCCAGGGGAGTTCCAGATGAGTATAAGTTAGTCAATCAGATAGCGGCCGGCTTTGAAAGTGTGTTTCTGTGGATAACTCTAAATAAAAATGTTGATCGCATTAACTATGTTCATTATAATGTGTTGAGACTCTCTAATCTCACTAGGGACGCGGTAGAGGGCCTTGCGGAACAATTAGGCCCGACGTCGTTAATGGGAATCCAAAATCGAATGGCCCTTGACATGTTGTTGGCTGAGAAGGGTGGTGTGTGTGCCATGTTTGCGGACATGTGCTGTACCTTCATACCCAACAATACGGCCCCAGACGGTACGGTTACTAGAGCGCTTGAGAGTCTGAAAATGTTATCTAAAACCATGCATGAGCAATCAGGTGTGAACACTGGACTGGGAGACTGGTTCACGTCTGTCTTTGGGCAATGGAAGAGTGTTGTTATGTCTGCCATGTTTTCTTTTGTTGTTTTTCTTGCTATATTAATGATCGGATGTTGTCTCATCCCTCTGGCCCGGCGAGTTTTAGTAAAGATGCTGGAGAGGGCCCTGAGCTCGGGCTCGAAGGGTTCAGCGGCGCCTGAGTCCATGATGCACTTGAAGGAGATTGTAGGCTGGACGGAGGAGTGAGACAAATCCTGGTGTAAGTTGGTCTCGCAAGCGAGCCCAAGAGGAGGAGTTGTCACGTAAAGGAATGTTATTTTTCTGTCACTGTGTTATTATTCACATGCACAATCATTATTTCATCATTACTTCATTGGTCTGCATCACTTATCATTATCATTATCCGGTTATCATCAATATTATCATGTATCATTTATCATTTAGTATATAATAACACATTCTAGATATAATGCTCTATCATTCATAGCACCAGCATAGATGTGGGTCCACAGTAAGTCAGATGAGGACACTCAACTTTCGGTGGCCTGGACCTATAATCTTACACAACTGCACACTCGTCTTACACAATTGTTATGTTCCCAAATACTGATGATTGGAAACATCTGGTTTTAAGTCTGGGAAAGAGTTGTTGTTCTGAAGAAGGTGACTCCCAGGAATTGTTCTGACGTCATAAAGGCTATAAAGCTTGTTGTAGCAAACAGAAAGGGAAGTCCGGCTTCCCACACTGTATAATACGTGTGTGTTTAATAAATCACTTTTTGGACACCCCCTAGGACTCTGTCTGCGCTTACTTTTCCTTCCAAATCAAAAAGAACCTTACACTTCCCAGAGGGGGAAACGGCACCCAGATCAGCGCATAGACATATATTGATGGTTTATTGCCATTTTGTAGTTACCAAAAGACAAAAAGGCATTTTAACCCTTAGCACAACATCACTACTAATACATGTCACATATTAGTCATTTAAACAGTAATAATTCAATATTTTTACTATATTATAAATAAATATATATAAATACTATATCTATAGATAACACAACAATTAATACATGTATTGTTTAATTAATAAAACACCAGAAAGTGATAAAAACACATTAGAAATAGAAATAGCTTCATAACAGATCATTAAATCAACACATTGTCATCAGCAGATGTTTGCATGTTCAGTAAAAATATTTCAACAAGTTTTTGATTAAAATTATCAATGAACTTCAGCGTTATGTAAGGTAAGTTTCATGTCCTTTGTTAGTCCAGTTTAGGACCATGTCTCTGACGTATGTATCATATCAAATATATGTCAGAGCAACCCCACACCTGCAGTTGTTCCAGTTTTTCACAGGTGTTTCCTGTCAGCTGGTCAACCTCACTCAGGCGGACATCCATATCAGCCAACCAAACGACAAGCTCCTCCCTTTGTGCTTCAAATCCCTCCGACTCTGAGACAAGGAGCTGAGAGAGAGAGAAAAAGAGTAAATTATAAAGAAGAGAGAAAAGTGAAATCCTCCTCAGAAGGTCTGACTCGCATACCTGCAGTCGACCTGTGATGGACTCCAGTTTGGTGTTCACGTCATCCCTCGCTGTTGCCAGCAGCTGAGTCTGCAGGGTGCCCTGGAAGAGCAGGGTTAATGTTCAACTCCTCCTGGTCAGGCTCCTCCTGGTCAGGAGCCGAGGTCTCCCCTCTCACCGCGAGAATAGATTTTTATGCTATTCTTCCAGGCTTGATCATGTGGAAGTATTTGGAAAACTTTTTTGGCCAGCGGACGACTGTTGTCTCGCAGAAAGTCAAATCAAATGTATGTGATACACAATTAATTCACAAGAACACATAAAAAACAAGTCCAGTTCTTGCCTGATTTCAACTGAATTCTGCATCAAAACAGGGTAACAGAATTAAAACGAGTGTTTGCAACAAATGTGAGCACAAAGCCTCACTTTGTACAAGCCTGCTATTAAAGTTCTCCTCTATGCAGACGACTTTCCTGTTTTCAAGGGACAACTTGGATCTGCTGTATAAATCTTATGGATACACTCTAAATGAAACAGTAGTGTGCACGACTCCAGATTCTGATCCCTTGTCCTAATATGGTCCCAAAAGGCTCACAAAAAACCAACATAGCAATAAAGCAAATGTTGAGGCTTCAAAATACAAAGTCCATAAACCAATGGCTGACATTGGTTTTATCATAGGGGTGATAAATATACAACATATGGTCTTAAGTCTAAAAGTATAATACAGATTTTAGTCTGAGAGATTTGATGTTCATTTACCTGCAGATGCCCTATACGTGCTGCTCTGTGGTTTTCCACAACGTTTTGCACATCACTATTTAATACAGGAAGTAGGTGAACTAAAACAAGTCATCTTTCTTTGTGAGAGGACCATATTAATGAAACAAACCTCAATGACATCATAGAGATCCCTAAAGATGCTCCTGCTGCTTCTCTTGCTCCTCATCCTAAGCTTCCTTCTCCTTGTCCTCGACTTCCATCCAATTGTAATTCAACCTAATTGTGTTTCTCCCTCCTCTTCCTCATTTTGTTGGAGCTGTGAACAGAATTGGTGTGAATCTGAATTAATTTGTGCAAACGAGAAAAATCTACAGCTTTTCGGTCAGAGGTGGTCTTGTGATTTAAGCCGGGTAGATTTATGTGTTGATGCTACCTGCTTCAGCTCTACGACTGGCTGCTGAGTGATATTTACACCCCGGCTGGATTACAAACTTTAACCACGTGCTGAACTTTGACCCGGCTTTTATACCTCTTGTTAGTATAACGACCTCTTCTTGGCTTAATGCAGTGGTTCCCAAACTTTTTACAGGAAAAATGTTTGCGCCCCCCCCCACGCGCGCATGCACACGCACAAACGCATCCTCCAACCACACACATATTTTGCTCGTTTGCAGTTTATTTCTCACCTCAAACATTTAGTAAACAATTAAGCAAATACAAGTAAACTGCAAAAAATTACAGGTAGTAATAAAATAAACTACTAACTCTTTTACGCTACGTCCGCACCTACACGGGTATTTTTGAACACGCAGCTGTTTCGTCCACGTAAACGGCTTTCTTTAATTTTTTTAAAACTCCATTTTTGCATTTACGTGTGGACGAGGAATACAGAGTTCATTGCGCAACATCAAAGGTGTGTGCCCTTTTCACGTCAGGCTGTGGCCACGTTATTGTTTACATGAGATGAATTGCAGAATTGCAGAATGGCAGAATGGCAGACAAAATACTGTTAATCTGACTATCTTCAGTTTCTACCTCAGAATTAGGAAGACATTCAAAAGGGCTGTTGGGGGGGGAATTAATAAAGTTTAATTTAATCTAATAACTTTAATCTCAGCCAAACCGATTTACTCACAAACAAATGAAACACTGAAAAAGCCGAACAATAACATTTTTAAGTTATCAAAGTGACTTATATATCATGTTTAACCCGTGTAGTAAAAGATCACGGGGGTTTGAAGACTATGTGTCAGCTCAGATATTTGAAGTTTGCACAGCTACATTCTCACCTGAAAATATGTTAAAAAAAATTTTGACCTAGAAAGAGAAATAAGAGTGATATTAAAACTTAGTTGCTGCCGCCATTGTTGGAAACTGGAATTGGTTGGGCCGCGCTATGAATTCTGCGATATGGTTTTTCAATTTTGTTGTCCGGGTGGAAAATCGGAAGAAATTCGGGATTCTCCCGGAAAAATCGGGAGGGTTGGCATGTATGGTTGTGGCAACATCATTATCCGTGTCAAACACCTCAGAGTAAATCATATCACAGAATATGACGAGCGTATGTTGAGACGAAGAGGAGGAGAGGGGCAGGTCACGTCTCTCACGGAGTCCTTTAGTGCTGCAGGCAGGCAACGTGTTCAAATAGCACAACTTCAGTTTGTTTATTTCTATATGATGAACTCTGCATCATTAAGTGATAAGAACAAGTAATCTGATGTCCTCTAATCATTACGATGCAATAATTTGAGATACAATAAATAAAATAAGTTTTTGTACAAAGTATCGGTATCGGATCAGTATCGTCGATACCACCCTGAATATTACTTGGTATCGGATCGGAAAGGAAATCAGTGGTATCGCACATCACTACCACTCGCGCGATCTGCCTGCGCATGACGTCTCTCTCTCCCTGTCATTTGGGTTAAAAACACATATTAACAAATTGCTCAGTGATGAACAAGTACTCAGATCATTTACCTAAGCAGTGCGCTTTGTCAAAACTAAGTGTGTGTTCATTACACTGACATTCTGTTCTGCAATTGTTATTTACTTGTATTTTATAATTTGACTTTACATACTGCTGGGTGGTTTGTAAAGTTTACAATAACTGGTATCATCATTATGCTATATTTTCTAATATATATAATAATCTCAAAAGTAATGCCTCGAAGCAGAAAATAGTATTAAAACTTAAAACTAAAGTACAGTATTTGAATGTGTGTATTGTGTCTACTGTTTGTTAACTCACCATATTCATAAACATCTTAATAATATTCTATCACCACATTATTTGTGATCAATGGGTTTGCTGGGTTAGGGGTGTGGGGGGGGGGGGGGCTTTAGGCTTTGGCCCTCACCCCTGCCACCAGTATATTTTTAAGCAAGTATTTCTAACTTTATTTGAATATTCAGTTTCCTACCATCTGCTCTTAAAGAGTAATCACCAGGTAACCCGCCCTCCCCCTTCGCACACATGCACACAAACAAAACACACAGCATAATTCACACTCTAATTATAGTAAATAAATATTTATGTCATTTACACCATCAAACTTAGACAGCTAAGGATGAAGAACCTTTTGTTCTTTAAAGAACCAGCAGACAAAATAAAAAGGTTCTTTGACGAGAGTGGAGTGAATGAAGATGAGTCTTCATAGTGACTCTGGAGTATGCATGTGCATTTTTCATGAAGAAGTTAAAGGATCTTGATGGATTCTTGATTATTATTGTTTATTACAGCTGGTAATAATCAATATTAATACATTATTACAAATAATTGATGCAATTTTTCATTAACAGCTGAAGAAGATGTCAGATATCAACTTATTTTTTCACATTTTGACCTTTGGTCTTTACAGTGTATTAACTGAGGAGTGATATGGTTTTAATTCTACAGTATGTTGGCATCACAGGAGTCAGGCTGCAAAATCTGCAACGTAACTATCAGTTTAACAGTCTTCCTAAACCAGGGATAGAAAAACGCATAGATAAGTGGATTTAGACAGGAATTACAAAAAAGTAACCAGACCCCAAAAATGGAAAATTCCACACTGGCTGATGTGTCCTGCCCTGCGAGCGAGGGATAAAAGTAAGGACAGAAACACATCAGAAACACAACCACAACAACACCAATAGTTGTAGCTGCTTTTCTCTCAGACTTCTTAATGTGAGCTGAACCCTTTGAAGTAACAAAGGCAACATGAGATCTCATAGCCTGAGCATGAGACGCAGCCACCAGAAATACTCTCACGTACAGAAATATAATCACAGCAGTGGGGCCGATGAAGGTAACTACGACATCAAAAGCACCAGTTATGAAATCAATTACAACTATGCATTCCCCGTCACAAGAATTATATCTGTCTGGCTGCTTCAGAAAGTTGTTTAGTATTGTGCCGTTATACAGCAGCGAACAGGCCCAACACAGACAGACACTGATTTGGACTTTTCTTTCAGTAACTGTGGTGGGGTATGACAAGGGGTCACAAATAGCTACATACCGGTCAAATGAAATAAGCACCATGTTTCCTACTGAGGCAGATGTGAGAACAAAAGAGGCATAGTAAAACAGTCCACACATGAAGGTGCCCAAAACCCAGCAGCCCCCTAAAAGGAGGATTCGAAGCGGCATCAGCAGGAGGCCAACAAGGAAGTCTGAGACAGCGAGAGAGAGGAGGAAAAGGTTGGTTTGGTTGTGAAGCTGCCTGAGAAGAAAAACAAAGAAAGATGTAACATAATATTAATAAACCTGCAGCAGGTGGACCAGCTGCTACAGTAATGCACCAAGTCTGAAAGTAAAACAACATACAATAAACAATCCAGTGCAACAAAGTAGGGCAAATCTCTAGTTTTCACATCATTCTGAGAGGAGGAGGTTAAATAGTACAAACATTTATCACATCAGCTGTTCCTTTCTAAAAGAGCTATTACAGTTTAGTAAAGGCCAAATGTGAAGAGTACTCTGTAGCTAATCCAAGTATGCTCAAGTCAAACACAATATATTAAAGTTTACTTCAACACCTGAAGTGGGAGATAGAGATGATGACCAGGGCGTTGAGAGTCACTGTGAGCAGAGAGATGCAGGAAAGCAGAATGTACAGAAAAATGGTCTGATTGTGATGTTGCAGCGGCTTCCTACAGGAGGTGTTGAGGAGCTGTGGAAAGCAGAGTTGTTGTCCATACAGGTTCTCCATGAGCAGAAAGGGAAAAGAAGATGAAAGCTGCTGAACACTGGCACTGGACTAAAGCTATCCGTGTAATGTGACTTACCTTACTCCTCCTACTCCTTTTCTCCATCCACCACACCCCAGAAAATCTCTTGTGCGATATTCTCTAACGCTTTCACTGGAAATGCACATGACAGCACGTCCTGAGATTTACTTATGTTTCACAGCTTGACAAAAATAAAAATAAAAACGCACCCATTCCACCGACACATCATTTCATTTCCTGCTGTTTCTCCTGGATTTCAGGAGCACGAGTCTAAGAAGGGATGCCTATGCCTCCTGCCCAGCCACCTATCCTTCTTTTTCTGGGCTCCAAAGACATAATGTCACCAGCATGTCATGGGTCTACCACAGGGTCTTGTGATAAACATTCCCCAAACACCTCATCCAAGTGTCCAAGAAGCATCATATCTGTTGTGATAGTAATTTTACAATGTATGTTGAAGGGATATTACTGCCCTCTGTTGGTGTGTCTGTGCATTACATGCAATAAAAGGTGTTCGTTAAAAACATCAGGTTATGGGCCCAGAGGTCGCCAAGGGAAGCTGCTAACACGTTTTCTTTTGGGAGTCATAAACAGAATTGTGGGATTCACAATGGAAGATAGACTGTTTATTGACAAGCTGAGCGGACCGGAGAATTGGGCAACGGAAATTTCAACTGGAGCACCTGTTGAAGGCAAAAGGACTGTGGGGTATGGTACAGGAGACGGAGCAGTTAGCTGCGGATGCTAATGCCCAAGCACGAGCTGAATTTGAATGGAAGAAAGAAAAGGCTTTTTCAGTGCTGGTACTGAATGTAAGTACACCCCAATTGTACTTGATAACAATCTGTAAAACACCCAAAGAAGCGTGGGAGATGCTAAAAGCACAGTTTGAAAGAGATACTGTTGCTAACAAGCTATTTCTGAAGAAGAAGTACTTCCGGTGTGAAATGAAGGAAGGAGAACATCTCAATGATCATTTAAAGAGGATGAAGGAACTTACTGATCAGCTAGGGGCCATAGGTTCTGTAATTGAAGAGGACGATCAAATTGTCACCCTTCTAGGTAGTTTGCCACCCAGCTATGCAACTGTTGTTACTGCTTTGGAGATAAAGATGGACAGTCTGACGCTACAGTTTGTTCAACAAGCCTTGATAAATGAGGAACAAAAGCGAGTGCTTACTGACAACACCACTGTGTCCAGTAGTGTATCAGCGATATCATCTCAGATGCATAGAAATGAACAGAGTGGATCAAAAACAGTGGGAGAAAACAGCTCCGACTCATGGAGATGTTACAAATGTGGGAAGGAAGGACATATCAAGCGTGATTGTCCAAGCATTAAAAAGAAATACAAGGCCCACAAGGCTAAAAGCGTGGTGTATAAGGACAAAGAGGACGCATTTGAGGGAGCTTTTGTTGTAAATGAGTCATGTGAAAGTGATGCACAACAAGAAGAATGGTTAATTGATTCAGGAGCGTCAAAGCACATGACATGGAATAAAGAAGCAATACAGAACTACCAAGAGTTTTCAGGACCACAAACAGTGAAACTCGGTGATGGCAGAGTAGTTGAGGCTTTAGGTCTGGGCAACATAACAATGAAAATATCATTCAGAGTTAGTGATGGAAAAGATGCCACAATGTATGATGTGCTGTATGTTCCCAAATTATCAATGAACCTTTTCTCAGTGGGAGCTGCTGCCAAGAAGGGAAACACAGTGAAGTTCAAAAGGACTCACTGCTACATAAGAGGAAAAAATGGAGCTCTCCGTGGAATGGGAACACAAAGATCTGACGGATTGTATCAGCTGGATATCGAGGGAAACTGCACAACTTGTCATGGAGCGTCAACTGCTTCAGTTCCAGCAAGTATGTGGCATCAGCCCCTAGGTCACACAACAAATCTGAAAAAGGTCAAAAACTTGGTAAAAGGAGTTAGCTTTACAAATGAAGAGGAGGACATTTTTTGTGAAGCTTGTGTTGAGGGCAAATTATCAAGAAAACCTTACAAATAAGTGGGAGAAATACGAACAAAACGCAAGTTCCAATTAGTGCATAGTGACGTTTGTGGTCCTTTTCAAACTGAGTCACTAGGAGGAAAAAAGTACTTTGTAACTTTCATTGATGACTACTCCAGATGTTGTAAAGTGTATTTCATAAGAGAAAAAACGGAAGTCCTGAGCAAGTTCAAAGAGTTTGAAAGAATCTTCTCAAATGAATGTGGACAGGGAGTAATAAGACTCAGAACTGACAATGGTGGGGAATACACATCTAAAGAGTTTCAAGAATATTTGAAAGCTCAAGGCATCCACCATGAAATGATTGAAATGACACCACAGCAAAATGGTGTTGCAGAGAGAAAAAACAGAACTCTAGTGGAATCAGCTAGAAGCATGCTGTCACATGCAAAGTTGCCAAACACATTCTGGGCAGAAGCTGTTTCTACTGCAGCTTACATACAGAATAGGCTCCCAACATCTGCTTCAAAGAACGAAACACCCTGTCAGAGATGGTATGGAAAAAAAAACCAGACATTAGCTATATGAAAGTATTTGGTTGTGTTGCTTATGCTCATGTTCCAGACACAGAGAGAAAGAAGCTGGACAAAAAGGCAGTGAAAGTTCCTGGGATATGCAACCAATGCAAAAGGCTACCGACTGTGGGATGAGGAAAAAGGAAAAATACTGATTCGACGAGATGTGGTCTTCAATGAAACAGAGTTTAAATGCAAACAAAGTGAAAAAGATCTCTGTTTGGGGAATGAGGTGACACTACACATGGGTGAAAGACAAACAAGTACTGAGGAGGCTGTCGCCAGTGAGGCTGCAAAAGGAGATCAGCGGATCAGAAGACCTCCAAAGAGATATGGATTTGAGGAGTTTGCTGACGTAGTTACAGTTGACCATTATGCAAACATCTGTTGTGTCACAGAACCAAATACACTGGAAGAGGCTATGTCAAGTCCAAATGCAAAGGAGTGGAAAGAAGCAGCTGGTTTGGAATATGAGTCACTGCTGGAAAATGGCACATGGGATTTAGTGGATCTACCAAAGGATCGCAAAGCAGTTGGAAAAAAATGGGTCTTTAAAGTTAAGCATCACAGTGATGGACAAGTGGAAAGGTACAAGTGCAGACTTGTTGCCAAAGGCTATTCACAGATTTATGGTGCAGACTATGATGAAACATTCTCTCCAGTTGTACGATTTGGTTCAATTCGTACATTGTTGTCATTTGCTGTTGTCGGATTATGATATTATTTTATGCCATGTTAGACCCCTAATTAAAGATTGTGAATTATTATGTAGTTTTAGTTTGCATTATGCTCCTGAATTAGAAGAAGGTGATAACTATTACATTTGGTAAATTGATTTGCATTACATTAGACTGCTGATTTATTGTGAATGGATGATATTGTTTTATGATGCATTATACTGCTGAGTTATAAGAAATACTGTTCACAGAAAGTCATCGCCTTATTTGTCTGATTAGAAGAGAACAGAGCATACTGCCCCATCTCATCAGGAGCAGATAAACAGGGAGCCAAGGTCGTAGCTTAGGCGCTGTGTGTGAGAAAGAATGTGAATGTTTAGGCTTTTATGATTAGGTGGGGGCCACTAGAGGCTATAAGAGTTTGATCAAGGCTCCACCATTTTGAGATCTGATGCTGTCTACTGTATGGTGTCCATCTCCCACGCGTGTGTTCATTAAATCATCGTTTGACTTGACCCGGCCGGACCAGTGTTGTTATTTTGGGTTTTCCTCTTGTATCCATCCCCAATATTTGAATCCGTAACAGTTTTGGGGGCTCGTCCTGTGGTATTGGGATGGAAGGTTTGGACGGTCCGAGGTGGTCAGACGGGCAGACATTATCCGGCAATCGAACTGAGTGGACAGGCGCCTTTATAAAAGAGGTGGGCACAGGCCTGTTGATTTTATCCGAAGTGTGCTGAATTGGACGATAAAATTAAATGTCTATTCAGTAAAAGTTGCCGGTGAGTGTCTGTTTTGATTTTGAAGAAAAATCTCATGAGTGTTGAAATTTGAAGTAAGGTTACAAGTAAAGATACTGAGTTAGAGTCTCAGGTAAAGGTAATAATACTGAGTTAGAGTCTCAGGTAAAGGTAATAATACTGAGTTAGAGTCTCAGGTAGTTTGATAGGGAATTGGTCAGTTTGTGAGTTAGAGTCTCCATTGGTCTAAAGATTGCATCTGTGTTGGTCATGTTGCGAGTTAGAGTCTCCATTGTCCATAACGTTGCATCTGCCTCAGTCATACTCTTGTCTTTGGGTGTTGTCTGTTGTTTAAAAGTATTATAAATTTGTGAGAACGGTGGTTAGAGTCCACTAGGAGGCGCAGTGCTCAGAGGTAACGCTTGCCAAGGCCAGGGACGCCTAGGCCTTGTCCTCTTTGAGGGATAGTCAGTTGGTCACTGTGGAACTTGGGGCACTCCAGAATAACTAGTGGTTGCACCACTTACCGTGTTGAACGGTATCTGCGCTTTTTTGGACACTTTAAATTGAGTTAGGGACTTTAGAGATGAGGCCAGATACAGTTAGAGTCTGATACTGGTTAATTGATTACAAAAAAGTTGGACTTTCTTCGGTTGGACCCGTTAACTTAAATTTGTCAAAATTGTGTAGGCGCTAAAACTTTCAGGCCTGAGAGTGATTGTAAATATAAGACGTCTTTGTAAAATAATAGAGAGTTGAGTGTGAAACGAGGCTGTGTGTGACGACAGCGCGCTGCTACGCTGCGAGCTATTTTGTGTGAACATGCAAATGAGGTGGCTGCTGTGAAGCCCACAGAGGACTTCCTGTTTAGTGTGTTATTGAGTTTTATAAGTATGATTTGCAAACAATGATACATGCCTGTAATTAAAATGCTGATTTTGCAGATTATAATTTTATTTTATTTTTTTTATTTTTTTCGCCTGTCCCATTTGGTTCTTTAGCCGTCAGAATTGTTGTCTGAAGACCAACAAGGATACCCAATGGATTTATTTTGCCAAATGGATCATCATGGCATTGCCGTATTGGTCCATTTGATCGACCTTTGTTTTTATTATTTATTTTATTTTCAGTTGTTACAGACGGGACAGACATGAGTGAGGGATAGGAAAGGGAGAAAGAAAGAGGAAGGAAAAGAAAAACAGAAGGGCATGGAGGAGATCCAGGCCCCAGACATCCAGAGGCCCCAGAGTGCAAGAGCCCAAGGAGGACCACCGGAGGGGCATCCGTGCCACCTTCATGGGAAGGGCTGAGGATCCCCAGACGAGGGGTCACCCAGTAGCCACCCGGCAGAAGCTAGAGGGGGCTGCACCGGCGTGCCCGCCGGCTCTGCCAGCAGCCAGCTGTGCCTGAGTGAACCGAGCCGCAGGCACAGAGGCCGGAGGCCCGAGGGCCCCCCGCGCCCCGGAAGAGGCCTGACCGAGCAGCAGGCGCCAGGCCCCGCCAAGTAGCCACCGGGAGTGAGCTGGCACATGACCTGAGCGCCCAGCCCTGGACACCAAGAACCAACAATGCACCGACCCCTGAGGGCATCAGTCACCGGCAGGGAGTGCGGTGAGGGGAGATAGGCCTCCACACTTTGGAGGGCCTTGGAGTTCCCAGAGAGGTGGAGTCTAAGACCCGACCTGACATATAGACACAGACAAACAGGCACACACAGACACAGACATGCATTCCCACCCTCATGCACACATATACAAACACTCAGCACTCACCCAACGTAGGAATAAACGTAAATGGACATGTACACACAATCACACTCCCCAAACATACTCTATACCCCGGGTCCAGGTATCCTCACCCCCAGAGATGGAAACGGCACCCAGACCCAAGAGATGTTACCCTTCCCTCCGGGGTGGAGGCAAGCAGACCGCCCCAGGCTCCGCAGCAGCAGGGAGGCCAATCGGACAGCCAGCATCTCTTCCCAGCCCCCCCGCCCCGATGGCTAGCAGAGAACGGGGGTGTGTTAAGACCCCATACCTCCCTCCTCCCGCTCAAGTGTAGTGTTGCTGCGTGTTGCTCTAAAGTGTATTTAAAACAAGGGAGAGCATGGTGCTGCTGCCAGAGAGCAGCAGGTGTTAGCACGGCCCCTCCCGAGAGCCCTCAATGTCTACATGGATTTAAAATTGAGAGGTGGGCACCGGCGCCAGAGGTAGGTTTGAATACACAGACCGTCTACTGGACGCCGTTAACGTGCCCACCCTCAAGGCCCTATATATATATATGTGTGTGTGTTATGAGAGTGTAAGAAATGTGGATGTCTAAGTTGTGAGATAAAATTGAGGCACAGGTGGCCAGAAGAGGACAGAGGGGGGGGGAATGTCTCCCCTGCACCCTGGTGACACACCCGCACCCCAAAGCCCTACCTGTGTGGGTGGGTGTGGTGGAGCGGGAAGAGGGAGGCAGCCGGGGATGGGGAGGAAAAGAAGGGAGGGGAGGGTGTCCCTCCCTAGGGCCAGCTCCCCCGCTGACCCCAATATGCACCCCCGTCCTCTGGTGTCCACCAAGGCAAGGGAGCCCAGGCCCATCCAAACCGGGGCCTACGGCAGCAGCACCGCCAAGCCCCACAGGACCCGGGGCAGCCCACCCCACCCCACCGCAGAGGAAACTGTACCCACCCCAACATTCAATCATCTCCCAGACTACACAAGACACAGACACCCAGGTTAAGTTTATTCTCCACCTCTCCTATGTCTCTCCCCCACCTGCAGAGTGGACTCCTGCAAAGATGGAACAACCTCCCTGCCAGTTCAAGAGCCCCCCGGTTAGGCCGATGCACAAGAGGCCCCCTGCGCCAGGGCTGAGCCCCCGTGCACCCACCCGCCCACAACCTCGGCGACACACCGACGAGGACCGAAGCCCCCAAGGCCCAGCCAGAGCCCCAGCACGGAGGCGAAGCACCCCCGAACCCCAAACCCCCACGCCCGCCCCGGATCCACTCAGGGGCAGCCAGGCCACCAGGCCAGTAACCTACGTCCGCCAGCACAGACCATCCTCCAGCCCCGCTGCACGCAGCCACGAGGAGAACAACCTCTGAGAGCGACCAGAGCCACTAACCAGGTTATGAACACAACCCCCGGGTTAAGCCCTCCAGGGATAACGTCTCTAGGAGTCCTCCAGGTGCCCTAAGCCCATCCCAACCTCCACATCAACCACAATAGCCAAGGCGGGACCAAACCACGACCCCCTACCCCCGCTAGGTGATGGAGCCGATTAAAGGAGCCCAGAGGGATTGATCTAATGTGGTGGCAGAGGCTATATCGAGACTAATGTGATCTATTAGATAGTTTCTATATTGGCTAGAATTAAGATTATTTTTATTTTTCCAGTTCATGAGGACCGTTTTCTTGGCGATGCATAGGGCAATAAAAACCATGTGGACTGTATTAATTTCTGTAGTGACATCATCCAAATTTCCCAACAAGCATACTAAAGGGGAGGTTGGAATTTTACATTTCAGACACTTTGATAAGTCCTCACATATCTCGTGCCAAAACTTCTGCACTGGTGGACAGAACCAAAGAGCGTGGATGTAACTGTCTGGTGTATTGCCTTGACAGTGTGAGCAGTTGTTGGCGGATGTAAAGCCCATCTTAAACATTCGATGACCTGTATAGTGCACTCTATGCAGTATTTTGTATTGTATTAATTGCAGATTGGGATTTTTAATCAATTTAAAGGTTTTTAAGCAAATCTGAGACCAGACGTTTTGGTCTAAGCTGACTGATAAATCTGCTTCCCACTTTGCAATAGGAAGGGATATTGATTCATCTATTTTAGAAAGTGTTCTGTATATTTTAGATAATAGTTTGGGGGATTTAAGAGTAAGAAATTGAACCACACTTGGTGGTGTTTGTAATTCAACTTGACTGAGGTTAAATTTCTTTTTTACTATGGATTTAATTTGTTGATATTCTAAAAATCTTTTCTTGTTGATCCCATATTGTGTAACTAGTCTGTCAAATGGAATAAATTCTGTTCCCTCTAATATATGTTCTAAGTATTTAATTCCTTTACAACTCCATTCTGGGAAATTAATCATATTTTTGTTTTGTAATATGTCAGGGTTATTCCAGATAGGTGTACGTTTGCATGGGATTAATGAAGACTCCGTTATTTTTAGAAACTCCCACCATGCTGTCAGATTATAATATTACAAATAAAGTTTTGAATGACTACGGTGAATGTTTAATGTTTGGCTGAGTTTTGATATGGGAGAGACGGCTTCGCAGCTGCTGGGGGTAAGTGACCGGAAACTTGCATGCCCATAAAAGGCAACTGCCTGACTGTGTGAACTATGCACCAAGAGAGAGAGTAAAATCTAGGTAGATGAACTAAATGGATGTTGTAAGAAAAATAGTAAATGAATGTTTTAGTCTCCTAATACAGGTGGATTTCTCTCAACCAGGAGACCTGAGTACAGCAGCAAAAGGATAGATTAACAAAATTGGGACGACACACAGGCCAAGCTCTGGCTCAAAATTTTACAGCTTGACCTCTCACTTTGTCCCTACCTGAAAAGAAGCTTAAAGGACATCTTCTCCTCCAGTTATCGGTTACCATCACTGGAAATTTTCAGGCAAGTTTTTCACTGAATTGTTTTTGGCACCATGTGTCCCTGAACCTCACAAGCAAGCTCTAACTCCTGGCTGAAGACATGGAATGCTGTTATTTAAGGTGGGAAATCAAAATTTGGGAAACAAGATTAAAAACACACACAATTAGAGAAATGCCTTGTTTGAGAAAAAAGTTAAAATAACCCACCCACAAACGCACATACACGCAATGAAGAAACAGCTTACATTCATGAATATGTGAAGATTTTCCAGCAAGGTTAAAGCAGTGAAACTTAACATACACCTGTTGTTAAATGATAAAGTCTATCCACTACTAACAAATAAACTCTCTGGGTTGCAGGACAACTTGACTTCAAAGAGAAAGACACTGGTAAATCACAAACCAGTGATGGAACAACAAATTTAGTGGTTAAAAGAGTCAAATTGTGATATGTTTTCCTATGATTGATTAATACAAGTGATTACTGAATGAAATAAAATTCCTTTTTGAATTATTAAACATGATCTTAAGAATTTTAACGTGTACCTGTTGTCCTGTCAACTTGGTGGGTTATGACTTGATTATATAGTGAGAAAAAACAAAAAAAAGGGGGGGAGAAGGCTGACACAGGGCCTGGCCCCTCTCTGAACAACACAGCCAAAACAACATCATTTTCCTGTTCGTCGGTTTTTGTTTTGTTTTTGTTTTTTCTCTTTATGCTTAATTACAGGCTGCTTTGTCGGCCCGGAAAGCCGAGGCTGACCTGGACTCCTGCTCTCCCCTCTACCATGTTGGCTCTCCCTTCTACCATCTTTGATGTGACCCTGACCAAATGCTACAGCAGCTGGACCCACAACAACAACCTGAGAATGTCAACAGTGCTGCAGGAAAAAGATCTCATGCAGCGGAGACGGAGAGCTTTAAATCCAAGGCCCGTTTCACTACACGGGGGAGATTTCCAGACAGCTTCAGCTGACAGAGCTGTGACGAGACGCCTATTAAGCCCGGATGAAAAGTGAGGCCGAGCAAAAAATGCTGACCTTAACAACACTGCATTAAACCTGTGCAGGACAGTGACGGACCAACACGGAGGATCGGGCAGCAAAAAGGGCGTGCCAGAGACATGAGGAGTAACTGAGGTCAGGAGGCACCTCAGATTGGACAAAAGCACCAGAAGAACATAAGCTGAAGGCACAGGTGTCGGGGCTCGGCCAGGAGCTGACCTCTGAGAAGAGCCGAACAGCAGAGCTGCAGAAGGCCGTGGAGCAAAGCAAGGAAAACATCAATAAACTTCAATCAGACGTGTACGGAAAAGACTCTGAGGTTTCTGCCCTCAGTGAGAGCTCGAGACATCAGAGCAGAAACTGAGCATGGCTCAGGAGGAGCTGGCTGCTAATCGAACCCATCAGTCAGGCTTAGAGTCCCAGATACAGGACTTTAAATCAGGCCGGAGCTTGCTGGAGCAGGAGGTTGCCAAACCTGACGAGAAGCTCCAACAGAAGGAGCAAACCCTGAAGGAGCTACAGAAGCAAAAGGGTCAAGTTAAGGAGGAGCTGGACAAGGAGAAGATGCAGGACACTGGAGAAAAGGACTGCCTCAAGTGGGGCCAGAACCAGTATGGAGAGAACTTTGGGCAGCAGCACCAATGGACCCAAACGGACTGAAAAGGAGGAGAGCAGGACCCCAGAGCGCGCTTCAGGCCATGGTTTACCCAGAATACCAGAACAGGAAAGTTATGAACACAAACACACACAAACACACACATTTACATACACTGACTCAGAAGCAAGAGAAACACACATATGAACACATATGCACTTGTTGATTGACTGAGAAATGACACACACACGCACACAAATCGAAATGCTGATTCAATTCATTGAGAAGTGATCCACACACACACACATATACATGTTTGTGCAATGAAGAGTGATACACACACGCTGATGCAATGAAGAATGCTTTACTAACAAATGCTATGCTGATACGCAAAATGCTGCACACAAATGTCCAAATACAGAATTTGTTACAACAACAAGAAGTCATTGATTGTTAATTGGTTAAATGCATTTCATGTCACCCAGAGGGCATTTGTGTAGATTTAGGGGACAGGGTCTAAAGCAGTTTGGTTATGAAAACAATGTCTGTGAGTGATGTCTGTTTATGGCTCAAGGCCTCGACTGAATTGTTTACTGTGCTTCACACAGCCTGATAAGGAGCAGTGGTACAGAGTGAAAATGATGAATTAACGGTGTGAGCCTTATTTCGGAGAGTCACATGTTTGTGATTGAGATTTAATTGAAGGAGGAACACACTGAAAAAAAAGGTTGCCAAACCTGACGAGAAGCTCCAACAGAAGGAGCAAACCCTGAAGGAGCTACAGAAGCAAAAGGGTCAAGTTAAGGAGGAGCTGGACAAGGAGAAGATGCAGGACACTGGAGAAAAGGACTGCCTCAAGTGGGGCCAGAACCAGTATGGAGAGAACTTTGGGCAGCAGCACCAATGGACCCAAACGGACTGAAAAGGAGGAGAGCAAAATAAAAATAAAAATAAAAATAATAACAATAATAAAATATAAAATAAAAAGAGAAAAGGGGGCCAGCCCTTGGATTTACGTAAGCATCCCACGTGTATTTAACACAATTGCCTCAGGCTTTAAAGATCTGTATAAAATTCAACAGGAAATCATGGCTTCCCTGTATTTCCTAAATTGTTGGCATGCTGGTGAGTGCTGTTGCTCCACAGTAAGAAGGTCCTGGGTGCAAGACCACAGTCTGGCTAGTTTGCAGTGGTTTCTCTCTGGGTATTCTGGTTTCCTGCCACAGTGAAAAGTCATGCAGCTCTTAGAGCTAGGTTAATTGATGACTCTAAATTATCTGTGAATGTAAGTGTAAATGGTTGTTTGTTTCTATGTGACAGACTGGTGACCTGTTCGGGGTGCACCCTGCCTCGTAACCTATCACTTTAGAGTTATTTCCCAGCCCTCGTGCAATTAGGATAAAGATAGGAGGATGGTAGTTGTTGTAGACCCATTCAATTTTTATGGTAACCAGAATTTAGACTTTGTTGAACCGTAGGCAATATGAAGACAACATGTAGTATTTAAGGGACCAAGTAGAATTTGGATAAAAGTTATTGAATAGTGTTGAAATAAAATGACAGAATTGTGAAGAATTAAAATATTCCAGGAGCTCAACTTACTCCATCTGAACATGTCTTAATCGTGTAATATGAACTCAAAATGCACAGGTTAACTGAAAATGAAAAGGTTGTGTTGATTTAACTCAGTTGTTTAAGTTTCTATCAAAGCAAAACATTTGTGTGCAACTGGTGTCCACTATTGAATCAAATAAGTCCAACACGTTTTTGTCAGTGCAAAAAGAAGTTACGGTACCTGTATTCCTACACAATATTGTCTCTGGACAGAGAAAAACTTTCTGGTGAAGTTTTGGTTGATTTTGGGTTTTGCTTAACACTAGGTTGATTTTATCAGTGAGGTTTGGATTGTTTTCTCTCTCTAAGAGAGAGAAAGATGGTTTTATGCTTGGACATGTTTCCAACGGGCCCCAGTATTTGTTATTATATGAGTATTTTATTGGTTACGTTTGTTTTTGCTTTTGTTACAGTGCACTGAAATAAGAACATCTGAGAGGAGTGATCCACCGGTGGTGATATTTTGGTATTTTGTGAGTTCCTGATTTAATAAATCAGCTCTTTAATCCAGGCCTGAGAGATTGAACTTTAAAGCGCTATAAAACATTCTTACTGAAAACAGTCGCAAAGTATTTTTCTCCATGATTATAATGGGCTCTGGAGAAATTCACTTATATGGGACATTGATCACATGAGAAGTCCTGAACCTAAAAGGATTGCAGCGAGTCAATCCAGTCCAAAAAAACAAGGAACTGTTTTTCCTTTAAAATGATGACGTCATCTTGCTGGTGATGGAGGCTCGAATAGGTTGCGTCTGAGACTCCATTATCAGCAATATCTGGTATGAATGTGTGTGAATGTATGCATGTGACTGGACTGTGATGGACTGACGACTAAATGTTTAAACTGACTTGACACTGAGACAAAAACGATACTGACTTTAGGATTAGTAAATGTCCACAAACAATTCACCCCGCCTGTAAAAGAAGGGTGGATGTTTTGTCTTGCTTTGTTTTGTTTTTGCAGGAGTAGAAGGATGACAGAGACTAAAGGGGGAGGCTGTAGCTTCACATGAGTGTGAACTGCAGACTTAACCTTTTGGTTGCTAATTTTGAGCTACTGATGTTTCCATTAAGAAAATTGTGTTTTATTAGTTGTGTTTCGATTAATGTATCACATTATATTGTTGGGAATGTTAAATGCTAAAGTGAAGAGAAGCTTTGATTTCACTCAAGACTGAACAGGTTATTATTAACCATAGCAAGCCACTGTAAAAAAGCCAATTAATTTTGATAGATAAAGAAAAAACTCTATTGATGCCTATGAATAACAGGGGAATGATAGACTGTCACTTTCAAAATAGAGATATGTAATGACAAACCTTGGTCCACGTCATTTAGGTTCAGTCAATAATTTAGAAAAGTAAGATAGAACTGACAGGGGCATGTGCTGAGATGTGGTGCTGCACAAGAACAAGAGCAAAATAAAGAAAAATTATTGTGTTTAGCTTTGATAAATTAAAATTAAAATGTACCATTACACTCAGAGGATCAATATGAAATTCAATATATGCTAATTTTGTATGAAGTACATGACTGATAACTGTTCTGTCCTGAGCTTTTGTTTTTACAGCGCCCACTTGACCACACCAACAGTTTCTCGCCATCAAAAGGGGGTACTTGCAAAGAATAGGGAGGAATATCATCAGAAGTGGGAAAGGTAAGCCCCGATGGGGGTGATAACATCATTAATTTCACGTATGGTCAAATTCTTAAAACTTGACCCCAAACATGAAAAATTCTTCAAACATTTAGAGACAGAGTGGAGTTCTAGATAAACATAATGTAGCAAACCACATAAGGATGGAGCGTTGGAATCAATAAGATGGTGAAATAACACGCAGGAAAAATGTTGATCATGTTGATTATGTTTATTCCAGTGTGCAGGGATTGGCTAATCTGACCAGGAAATGTTATAAATGGATTGTCGGAACAATCAGCGTTAAAGTCACCTTTGACAGTCCAGACTAAGATGGCGTTGGACATCTTCAGGGCGGAAAAGGGTTGGTGTGACCAAGGTGTGGTTTGGCTTGTTGTATGTATATTTCAAGATGATATGGCTCTGGATGGACCAGTTACCAGGGCATGGAAGGAGGACAGACTTATTAAATGAGGAGAAGGAATTTTCTGCGGTTGGAGATCCTCTGGGTGAGTGGTTGACTAAAAGCATGCATAAAATAAAAGCTGTCGTTTGTTATTTATTGGTAATAGATTGATAATTGGCCACATTCACAGTTGTATTGACTTGTAGTGGACGTAGTTCAATTCAATTCAATTCAATTTTATTTATATAGCGCCAAATCACAACAAATGTCGCCTCAATGCCACGTAGTCTACTTCATGTTTAAGCACTCTAATTAACAGATTGAAAATAGTGACATTAAAGGAAGAATATGCAGCACCACCCTGTCAGATGCCAGTGCCGGTGGGGCTCAGTGATGAATCAGGTGAGCTGGATTCATGGCTGATTTAAAACATAGATGCCCCTGCTGTGGTCAGTAAGGGATAAAAAGGGTGTGTTTTACTGTTATTTTAGCATCAGCATTATTGTTACATCAGAATCATATAACAAGCATTGCATTGAACATTTATTGAAGCTATTGACATTATATTAATATTTGTATTACAGTGATTGTTATAACTTCATGTTAATCTTCTATTTACAGGTGTCAAGAGTAGTCAACAAGTTCATGTTGAAGTGAAGTTCATATTAATACAGGTTTTGTTTGTAGACAATTGTGAAGACGCAGGCTCTGGGCGGAGCCAGGAGTTGAACAGATCTAACATGACAATTAACTTGATTTCATTCCCTAACACAGGATAACAAGACTGGAGCAACGACACTGGATAGGAGAAAGTCTGATACTTTTTAAGATATGAGGTCACTAACCTGTTCTTTTAATTTTCTAGCTTCGTTGAATTGACAC
The DNA here is from genome assembly GCF_963576455.1 of Neolamprologus multifasciatus. Taxonomy (NCBI): domain Eukaryota; kingdom Metazoa; phylum Chordata; class Actinopteri; order Cichliformes; family Cichlidae; genus Neolamprologus; species Neolamprologus multifasciatus. The sequence goes on along the minus strand of NC_140454.1, from coordinate 2,604,600 downwards.
ATGTTAGAATTAGAAATGGCTAATTTGTTTTTTATGTCTTTTATTAGAATGAGTGGTTTTAATCATTTTTATACATATCTTGCAAATGTGCTTATAATGAGTTGGCACTCGGTCTTTTGAAGGTCATAAGCTTCGTTCGGCGATAGTCCGGACTGATAAAGTGTAGGAAATTCCAGTGCAGCGGGCTAAATGCAAACACGCTTACACACACATACACTAAATTAGGATAAGTCCCTGGGACATTCTGAATGTTATAAACCAATTCTGAACCACCAAAAGATCAGTAGACAGCAACATTAGATTGTTAGAGCTAGGAAGAGAGGTGTTTTGGTTTTTTGTCTCTTACAGAGAAAGGAACAGACACCAGACGAGGTCACAGATATACGAGGATCCTTCGCAGCAGAGACAGACACAGTGACTGCGGAAACATCAACTGGGTTCAAGTGTCATGGCATTTTGGGCTCCAGCTAAGTCACCTAAAAAGGATGGATCCCATAAACACAGCAATAACCATGAAGGGGTTGACGGAAATCCAGGAACACCACACCAACGACGTTCGAGAGGCTATTGGTCATAAGGAGAACACCTTTCTGTTCCTTTTTCTGGGGAACACAGCTGTGACCCTAGAATACACAGATCATTGTTTGAAATCGGGGCAGAATAATCCCCTGATCTGTGCAACGACTGAAGGGTTGTCTAACCCCTGATGTTGAAGAAAGAAGAGTAGAGGATCACCCGACTGGAAGACACTGGTGCCTACAGCCATAAAATAAAGGTTAAAAGCTCCTCGGACAGAGGTTCTAGTCTGAGTACGTTTGAAGGGTATAAGGTAGCACCGAAATAAAGCTGTGGGAGAACTGGGGAGTGATGGGAGTATCATCTGTACCTACTGTTGTTGTTGTAATAAAAGTTTTTCTTGCATCTGAACTGTGCAAACACAGAGGTCATCTCACATATGGTTCACCCAACAGGGGGACAAAGGGCCTCAGGAGTAAGAAGAAATGAACCCGGCAACACTGGATTGCAGGGTGTAAGTGAGCTCTTTAAGTCTAAAGAGCTCATCAGGGGGAATTGTCGGATTATGATATTATTTTATGCCATATTAGACCCTAACTAAAGATTGTGAATTATTATGTAGTTTTAGTTTGCATTAATTAGAAGAAGGTGATAACTATTACATTTGGTAAACTGATTTGCATTACATTAGACTGCTGATTTATTGTGAATGGATGATATTGTTTTATGATGCATTATACTGCTGAGTTATAAGAAAATACTGTTCGCAGAAAGTCATCGTCTCATTTGTCTGGTTAGAAGAGAACAGAGCATACTGCCCCATCTCAGCAGGAGCAGATAAACAGGGAGCCAAGGTCGTAGCTTAGGTGCTGTGTGAGAAAGAATGTGAATGTTTAGGCTTTTATGATTAGGTGGGGGCCACTAGAGGCTATAAGAGTTTGATCAAGGCTCCACCATTTTGAGATCTGATGCTGTCTGCTGTATGGTGTCCATCTCCCACGCGTGTGTTCATTAAATCATCGTTTGACTTGACCCGGCCGGACCAGTGTTGTTATTTTGGGTTTTCCTCTTGTATCCATCCCCAATATTTGAAACCGTAACACGGGCAACCGGAGTTACTTCATAACTGAATTTAATTCAATTCAATTCAATTCAATTTTATTTATATAGCGCCAAATCACAACAAATGTCGCCTCAAGGCGCTTCATAGATACAGAGAAAAGCCCAACAATCATATGACCCCCTATGAGCAAGCACTTTGGCGACAGTGGGAAGGAAAAACTCCCTTTTAACAGGAAGAAACCTCCGGCAGAACCAGGCTCAGGGATGGGCGGCCATCTGCTGCGACCGGTTGGGGTGAGAGAAGGAAGACAGGATAAAGACATGCTGTGGAAGAGAGACAAAGATTAATAACAGATACGATTCAATACAGAGAGGTCTGTTAATACATAGTGAGTGAGAAAGGTGACTGGAAAGGAAAGACTCAATGCATCATGGGAATCCCCCGGGAGCCTACATCTATTGCAGCATAACTAAGGGAGGATTCAGGGTCACCTGGTCCAGCCCTAACTATATGCTTTAGCAAAAAGGAAGGTTTTAAGCCTAATCTTAAAAGTAGAGATAGTGTCTGTCTCCTGAATCCAAACTGGAAGCTGGTTCCACAGAAGAGGGGCCTGAAAACTGAAGGCTCTCCCTCCCATTCTACCTTTAAATACTCTAGGAACAACAAGTAGGCCTGCAGAGCGGGAGCGAAGTGCTCTAATAGGGTGATATGGTACTACAAGGTCATTAAGATAAGATGGGGCCTGATTATTTAAGACCTTGTATGTGAGGAGCAGGATTTTGAATTCAATTCTGGATTTAACAGGAAGCCAATGAAGGGAAGCCAAAACAGGAGAAATATGCTCTCTCCTTCTAGTCCCTGTCAGTACTCTTGCTGCAGCATTTTGGATTAACTGAAGGCTTTTCAGTGAGTTTTTTGGACATCCTGATAATAATGAATTGCAGTAGTCTAGCCTGGAAGTAATAAATGCATGAACTAGTTTTTCAGCGTCACTCTGAGACAGGATATTTCTAATTTTAGAGATGTTGCGCAAATGGAAGAACGCAGTCTTACATATTTGTTTAATATGTGCGTTGAAGGACATATCCTGGTCAAAAATGACTCCAAGGTTCCTCACAGTGTTACTGGAGGCCAAGGTAATGCCATCCAGAGTAAGAATCTGGTTAGATACCATATTTCTAAGCTTTTCAGCGCCGAGTACAATGACCTCAGTTTTATCTGAGTTAAGAAGCAGAAAGTTAGTGGCCATCCAAGTCTTTATGTCTTTAAGACATTCCTGCAGTTTAACTAATTGGTGTGTGTTATCTGGCTTCATGGACAGATAGAGCTGGGTGTCATCTGCATAGCAGTGAAAATGTATGCTATGTCTTCTAATGATGCTGCCTAGGGGAAGCATGTATAATGTAAACAGAATTGGTCCTAGCACCGAACCCTGTGGAACTCCATAATTAACCTCAGTGTGTGAAGAGGACTCTCCATTTACATGCACAAATTGGAGTCTATTAGATAGATATGATACAAACCACTGCAGTGCAATACCTGTAATACCTACAGCATGTTCTAATCGCTCTAATAGAATATTATGGTCAACAGTATCGAATGCTGCACTAAGGTCAAGAAGGACAAGCACAGAGATGAGTCCACTGTCAGAGGCCATAAGAAGATCATTTGTAACCTTCAATAAAGCTGTTTCTGTGCTGTGATGAACTCTGAAACCTGACTGAAACTCTTCAAATAAACCATTCCTCTGCAGATGATCTGTTAGCTGTTTGACAACTACTCTTTCAAGGATTTTTGATATGAAAGGAAGGTTGGAGATTGGCCTATAATTAGCTAAGACTGCTGGGTCTAGAGATGGCTTTTTGAGTAAAGGTTTAACTGCAGCCACCTTGAAGGCCTGTGGTACATAGCCGATTATTAGAGATAGGTTGATCATATATAAGATCGAAGAATTAATCAATGGCAGGACTTCTTTGAGCAGTTTTGTAGGAATGGGGTCTAAAAGACACGTTGATGGTTTGGAGGAAGTAATTATTGAAGTTAACTCAGAAAGATCGATTGGAAAAAAAAGAGTCTAACTTAACATCAATGAAACTAAGAGTAGCTGTAGATAATATTACATCTGTGGGATGATTATTGGTAATTTTTTCTCTAATGATAAAAATTTTATTTGTGAAGAAGTTCATGAAGTCATCACTAGTTAACGTTAAAGGGATGGTTGGCTCAAAAGAGCTCTGACTTTTTGTCAGCCTGGCTACAGTGCTGAAGAGAAACCTGGGGTTGTTCTTATTTTCTTCAATCAGTGATGAGTAGTAAGCTGTTCTGGCTTTGCGGAGGGCTTTCTTATAAAGCAACAAACTATTTCTCCAGGCTAAATGATGATCCTCTAAATTTGTGACACGCCATTTCCTCTCCAGATTACGAGTCATCTGCTTTAGGGTACGTGTTTGAGAATTATACCACGGGGTCAGGTACTTCTGATTAGAGACCTTAGTTTTCACTGGAGCTACAGTATCCAGAGTCGTACGTAGTGAGGAGGTGAAATTATTAACAAGATAATCGACCTCTGTTGGGGTAGCGTTCAGATAGCTGCTCTGCTCTGTGTTGGTACAGGGCATTGACGATGATAACAGTGGCTGGATTATATTCTTAAACTTAGTTACAGCGCTTTCAGAAAGACATCTACTTTGATAAAGTCCACTCTCCACTGCTGCGTAATCAATTATTGTAAATGTAAATGTTATCAAGAAATGATCAGACAGGAGAGGGTTTTCAGGAAACACTGTTAAATGTTCAGTTTCTATGCCATATGTTAAAACAAGATCTAGAGTGTGATTAAAGTGGTGGGTGGGTTCTTTTACATTTTGAGAGAAACCAATTGAATCTAACAACAGATTAAATGCCATGTTGAGGCTGTCATTTTTAGCATCTACATGGATGTTAAAATCACCCACAATAATTATTTTATCTGAGCTCAGAACTAAATTAGATATAAAGTCTGAGAAATCAGACAGAAACTCCGCTAAACAGAATTTAGCGGAGATAAGACGACTGGATAGATCAATGTTGCAGACCACATGTCGGGTGGCGAGAAAACTGCTAGAGGGTCGTCAGCAGTCAGTCTCTGTAAAGCGCTGCTGTGGCATTTGGTGTGTTTCTTGGATTACCGGAGGAAAAGCGATGGACACAGCGCTTGAGTAGTTGTTCATCTGATGTGCTGACGGATGAGAGGATGATTGTAGCAAATGGAAGGGTGAGTAAAATTATGTTACTCCTGTGAGAAAGCTGTGCTTAAAGGTATCCGCCAAGAAAGGACCCTGTTTGCACGTGTCATGGAAATTTTAACAATAACCTGCAACACACCCAGTGAGCTTGATTTGAAGTGGTTTTAATAAACACATTGCAATGTGGAGAGAGCATCCCAGTGAAACACCAGGATCATCTCTGAATTGTGGCCACCGCCCTTAATACAAAGAACACTCCTCAAACTCTTTCATGTTGGCCCCTCTCACAGTGGGCTTTACCTTCTCCCGCACAGAGAGAATTATGACCTTGTTTTCTGCTTAGCCTTCACCTAAGGATTTACATCCCTGATAAGCAGAAGGAGCCTCACTATCTGTTTAATGTCTCCCATCACAACGGCCTTACTGTGTTAACTTTCCACATGCATGTAAAGTAGTGGCAGGAGTGCTCTTACTATGGCAAAGTGAGAAAGTGATATTACTATAACTGTGATATAAATGTGATATAATTAAATATGTGATTAATATATGAGAAAAGATATCTGCCACCACACACGTAAACGAGAATGATCAACTTGCAGAACTAGGGGAACCTATATAGATGACAGCCAGAAGGCACGTGTTTGCAGGCGTGGTACTGCTCCTGAAATTCCGATACATAATCTCCAATATACACATTATTTTTGACCAATGGCAACACTTGCACTCCAACGGATGCATCAGGGGCAACGCAGGGTTCAGTGTCTCGCACAAGGATACTCCGGGCACAAGTCAGAGATCGATTGACAGACCTGATCGGTATAGTACAGCGGTCCCCAATCCCCGGGCCTCGGACCGGTCCCGGTCCGTGAGTCGTTTGGTACCGGGCCGCCAGAGTTGAGGCTCAGGTGTGAAATGTATGGTTTTCAGGGTTTTTATCAGTTTTCAGCATTATTTTTTATCGTTTTTATCGTTAACTCGGTTTTCCTGGGTCTTTTCACGTGTGTTATGAATAAATCTTCTTTTTTTTTGGTACCGGTAATTTTATTTTGTTGTATTTATCCGCGACACCTTAAAGGCCGGTCCGTGAAAATATTGTCAGGCATAAACCGGTCCGTGGCGCAAAGAAGGTTGGAGACCGCTGGTATAGTAGATCACCTGCTCTGCCACCTGAGTTACAGCCACCAAAATGCATTGCTCTCTGTTGGTTGTGAACAACTACAAGCAACTCAGGGTCACATTATCAAGTGAAAGAAAAACAAAGCAGATGGTAAATAGACATATTTCTTTTGAGATTGTTATCATTCTGGCATTATCAAATCAAATCAATTTTACTGTCACATCACATGTGCAGGTTCACTGGTACAGTATATGCGAGTGAAATTGTTGTGTGCGAGCTTCACAAGTAACAGTGGTGTGTAAAAATGCAATAACATAAGAACAAGCAAAATCCAAGAATGGGTAAATCTGAGAGTTATGTGAATAAATATATCTACAATATAAGAGTGTATGCGCATTACTGAATGTGTATACTAAATATGTATATCTACATGTGTGTGTGTGTGTGTGTGTGTATATATATATATATATATATATATATATATATATATATTATTATTATTATTATTATTATTCTTTGAATTCTTTTGGCGGCAAAGAAAGACTGGACCCAGAGTGGTCAAAGCTCAAAAAATGATCTTTATTTTACATTTCCGGAAAAGGAGACCTGAACACACAAAGACACAAGCTCAGGTCTGAAAGCAGCAGCAGCCAACATGTTCATATATATATTTCCGCAGCACATCACACATGAAGTGTTCAGCAGTCTGATGGCCTGATGGCAAAAGCTGTCTCTCAGTCTGCTGGTACGGGACCGGATACTGCAGAACATCCTTCCTGATGGAAGTAGTCTGAACAGTTTATGGCTGGGGTGACTGGAGTCCTTGATGATCCTCCCGGCTTTCCTCAGGCACCGCTTCCTGTAGAAGTCCTGGAGGGAGGGAAGCTCACCTCCAATTTGCGGTTGTAAGCGGTGCTTACATCACCAGGTGGTGATGCATCCAGTGAGGATGGTCTCAATGGCACAGCGATAGAAGGTCCTCAGGATGCGGGGCTCATGCCGAATATGTTCAGTCTCCTGAGAAAGAAGAGGTGCTGCTGCGCCTTCTTCACTGTTTATGTGTCCTGACTATGTAAGATCCTCAGCCAGATGTACACCAAGGAACTGGAAGCCACACATTCTCTCCACAGCAGCGCCGTTGATGGTGATGGGGGTGTGTACTTCTCTGCACCTCCAGAAGTCACACACAGTGGTGTGGAAGAGTGAGGAGAGGATGGATATAAAGACGACAGACACATTTTAGTTCAGTTTGCCGTTCTTCCAGCAGTGATGGAGGAAACTGAACTCTGCTTTCAACAACTCGTTAACACCTCCTGCATGAGGCCCAGGCGTCCACACTTTGAGATCATGCTGACTTATATTTTGCTGTCCTTCATTTCTCTACTTACTGTGATTCTTAACCTGTTGGTCATCATCTCCATCTCACATTTCAGGTAGAAAGATATCAAACTGAATTGATCTCAAGCAGTAAGAAAGACATTTTTTTTCACAGATAGTATTTCTTTACTTTTTAAGCCTCTGCACTATATACTTAAATTTGAATAACACTTGATAGAGAAAACTAAATATAAAATATTGTGTTTTCTCTCCCTATTCAGGCAGCTCCACACCCCCACCAACTTCCTGCTCCTTTCTCTGGCTGTTGCTGATTTATGTGTGGGCCTCCTCTTGTTCTTCCAAATTGTGCTAATAGATGGCTGCTGGTTCCTCGGTGACATCATGTGCACCCTGTATCAATACCTAGTATATGTCATCACCTCGGCCTCAATAGGAACCATGGTGATCATATCTGTTGATCGATATTTGGCTATTTGTTACCCTCTGCATTACTCCACCAAGATCACACAACAAAGAGTTAAAATTGTTGTCTGTTTGTGTTGGATCTGTTCTTTCATCTTTCAAAGTCTAATTCTGATGGATAACCTGAAGCAACCAGGCAGGTATAACTCTTGCATTGGAGAGTGTGTCTTTGTCATTAATTATATCGCAGGACTTGTTGATGTTACTTTTTCCTTTATTGTTCCCTTTGCTGTGATTGTAGTTCTGTATCTGAGAGTGTTTGCGGTGGCTGTGTCTCAGGCTCGTGCCATGAGGTGTCAACTTGCAGTCACTCATCAGCGATCAGCTAAAGTTACTGCAAAGAAATCAGAGCTGAAAGCAGCCTGGACTCTTGGTATTGTTGTTGTTGTGTTTCTCATATGTATGTGTCCATATTACTGTGTGGCTCTCACAGGGCAAGACAGCTTGCCAAGTGCTTCATCACTGACATTTGTTCTATGTTTGGTCTACTTTAACTCATGTCTGAACCCCATTATATATGTCTTTTTCTACCCTTGCTTCAGAAAATCCATAAAAGTCATTGTTACTCTTCAGATACTGCAGCCTGACTCCTGCAAGGCCACCATGCATTAGAGGACTGTTTCTCTCTCTCTCTCTCTCTCTCTCTCTCTCTCACACACACACACACAGTAAAGGAATTATACACTCACAGTGTGATCCCAGTCTGCTCAAGCCTGCATGCTAAATATCCTTGGGCAAAATACTAAACCCAGGTTGCCTCCCGATGTATCAATTGCAGTGTGAATGTGTATATGTATAAATGTTAGTTAGATTGCACTAAAATCTTAGAAAAGTGAGGTGAATGAACAAGTTGTATAAAGTTCTTTGAGTGCTCAGATAGAGTAGAAAAGCACTATATTAAAACCAGTCCATTTACCATTTGCTTTATGACAATTCATTTATTTGAATTTACGTGTATTAGGAAATCTTCTCTTTGTTAGAACAGTACAATTTCTCACTTTGCCCAGATATATCACAACATGACTTGAATTATGGAGACGGATATTTTTCCCTTGGTGTACCTAGTTACCACATAAAATGCTTGAAGGCCACACTACTGAGGCACACAACCTTGCTTTGAAGCCATTTAATATTGATTGAAAACTAAAACTTTACAACTGTTTTTCTGTTGAAAAATTATTAAATAACCAATGAAAACATGTGTGTGAAAAGTGTAGTGCATATAGCTTAGGATAAGCTATATAAGCTTTATGCATATACCTTAGGATAAACTATATGCACTACATGCAGTGTTATATGCAAGCTAAAGCTTATAGCTTAAGAATGAGGTAAGAATCCATAGAGTTTCAGTTTCTCTTTTTTTGCTGCCTGTCCCATTTGGTTCTTTAGCCATCAGAATTATTGTCTGAAGGCCAAGTGGATCATTATGGCTTTGGTGTATTGGTCCTTTTGATTGACTTTTCTTATTTTAATGCATTTAGTTATTTGATTTGATTTGATTTGATTTTAAGTTGTTAGAGATAAGACAGACATGACTTGGGGTTAGGAAAGGGAGAGACAAAGAAAGGGAGGGAAAGAAAAAAAGGGGAAGAGGAACAGTGCGAGAAGACACTAAATAATTCAGCTGGATCACCTGTTGAAAGAGAAAAAAAAGAAAACAAGCTCAAAGAGAGAAACACAATATGGAGATCACACCAATAATGTAGATAAGTGTAAGTAACAGTAAATACTAAATATTGAATGTTTTTGTGCAGCACACGAGACCAACAGCGCACAATGTGCTTTGAAGTAGCAACCAAGAAAGATATAGTTTGTGTCTCTGAGCACCCGTGTGAACACCTGTGTATACACCTGTGTGAACACCTGTGTATACACCTGTGTATACACCTGTGTGCACACCTGTGTATACACCTGTGTGCACACCTGTGGATGGGCGTGCTTGTATTCAAAAGGCTTCTCCATGTAATGATCTGATAAAGTTTGGGGAGTGAGAGCTATAGCCCAGTCCCCCAGGGCATGAAGCAGGCATGGAGGAGATCCAGGCCACAGACATTCAAAGGCCCCAGAGTATAAGAGCCCAAGGATGGACCATTGGAGGGGCTACCGTGCCACCCTCCTGGACCTGAGGAGAGCCCCAGACAAGGGGTCCCACAGAGTAGAAGCCAGAGGGGGCTGCAGTGGCATGCCCGTGAGCTCTGCCGGCAGCCTGCTGTGTGGGTGATTGTGGTGGAGCGGGAAGGGGGAGGAAACTGGAGATGGGGAGGGAAGGAAGGGAGGGGCAAGTGACCCCTCCCTGGGGCCAGCTCCCCCGCTGACCCCAGTAGGCACCCCCATACTCTGCAACCTGCCAGGGAAAGGGGGCCCAGGCCCATCCGGACCGGGGCCCAGAACAGCAGCGCCGCCTGGCCCCACAGAGCCCGGGACAGCCCACCTGACCCCACCACAGAGAAAACTGCACCCACCCCGTCATCCACTCATCTTCCAGACTACACAAGACAATAGACGACCAGGGTGAGATCTTCATCCACCTCTCCTGTATCTCCCCGTCCTGCAGAGTGAGTTCCTGAAGAGAGGAGAGCTCCTGCAAGATGGAACAACCTCCCCCACCAGTCGAAGACCCACCCAGGTGGATCGATGCACTGGCGGCACCCTGTGCCAGGGCCGGGCCCCCATACACCCACCCGCCCACAACCCCAGCAACACACCAACCAGGACCCAAGCCCCCGAGGCCCAGCCAGGGCCCCAGCCCAGAGACGGTGTGCCCCTAGAACCTCACGCCCAGAGTGAACAGGAGAGAAAGAAGAGAGGTTAGATTTAAAGAGAAGGACTGCTCAGTGGGATTTGATAAAGTAGAAATTTAAAGCTTTGTCAACATTAAAATGAATAAATAAATCATCATCATCATCATTTCTGTGAATGATAAAAGCCTTACTGCTTTATGATTACAGGACAGTTGAAAATGACATGTAGTGCTGAAATCGCACTTCTTTTTCTTATATTGAGACATTTCAGAGGTAAATGTGCAGGTAAACTACTTTTCACTGACAGAAACCAGGAACTGGTCTGGCCCACTTAAGATTAAAGTGGCATGTATGAGGCCAGCGATGTAAGACACAGAAGGGGAGCACAGCTGGGAGAAATCAGACATGACGAGACCCAGGGGAAGTAAAACTGAATACACTGACATAAGACAAGGACCTTCACAATAAAACATTGTGAAGGTCCTTGGAGAGATGCAGACTGGGGAGAGAGCGAGAGAATACATGAAGGAATACATGAAGAACTAACACCACAATATACGCACAGACACACAGAGGGCGACTATACGAGGGAAACCTATATACTCAGGGAACTATACAGAATACAGGAAACCTAAACTAGCACACTATGGAATAAACTAAGATAACAAAGAGAACTTTAAACATCAGATAACAATCTCATCCAGTAGCTCAATTGTTGCCATATCATTGTGTGAGCCAGGTAATGTGCTCAGTCTCAGTCTTTTCTGGCCATCTATTTATTTTGCCTTGGATTCACAAGTTTCTGTTCAGATGTAATCAGAACCAGTAAATCTCTAGGAAACTGAGTGTTTTGTTTGTGTTTGCATCCACTGACCACCTGCAGTACTGCACTACTTTGTCTGGAAACATCACAAACACCACACTTCTGTTTTATCTACTATTTCTAAATTAACCTGTTAAACTTTTTCTGTGTTCAGTATGTGGGTTCATGACCACCCAACAGTATATGAGCTAGTGAAGAGCTGCTCAGTCAGAGAGTGGGCAAGCTATGGGTAGTGACTTCTAATTGTATTAGAAAAAGCTACTAGTGAGCTACTCACTAGTAGCTCAAAGACTTGGTGTTGTATTTGAACTACTAGTGAGTAGCTGGTATTCAGCCGGCAACTGAGCTGACTACTTAACTTGGTTAATCATCTGCTTTCCTTTTCTGAGGATATTTTAGGACAGGGGTGTCAAACTCCAGGCCTCAAGGGCCGGAGTCCTGCAGGTTTTAGATCTCACCCTGGGTCAACACACCTGAATCAAATGATTAGTTCATTACCAGGCCTCTGGAGAACATCATGACATGTTGAGGACGTAATTTAGCCATTTAAATCAGCTGTCTTGTATCAAGGTTACGTCTAAAACCTGCAGGACACCGGCCCTCGAGGCCTGGGGTTCAACACCTGTGTTTTAGGGTGTGGATGATGTTTGTTTGTGTATAGGAATTTCTTTTACTTATGTATTAATCACATTATTTTATTGTATAATGTCTTGATGCCACTGGATTTTAACAAGTCTGACACTCATACAGTAAGACAAATGGTGGGGGTCTAGTAAGGAAGTTGGGGGGAGCAGACCACTCCACAGGAAGAATCTTTTGTCTCTTCGAGGACTCTGGGAGGTAGCAAGGGAGTGTGAACCTTAAGGTGTGAAACAGCTGTGTACTGCCTTTTGTTCCTGAAGAAGGTATTTAACTGAGAGCCATGCTAGGCTCAGAGAGACTCTGCTGACCGTCTGCCCCGTGGTCATGTAGGCTCTCCACAAGCTTGGTTTTCTGTTCTTTGTGTGTTTTGATTAAAGAATGTTAGCTACCGCTCACCGCTCGTCTGCAGGCTTTATTTAATGGAAAACTTCCACAACAAAATGGCGTCACGAAGAGGATGGTCCATGTGGTCGGTGAACAACAGTTCCGTGGACGGGCTGATCACCCCTGAGGAAAAAGGTACCTTTGTCCTACCAGCTGTTGAAGCAAACAAAATGGAGGAGTCACGGAGCTGTGTGTTTTAGCCACCACCGAGACAATCGACTTTGAGGGGACTCCTGCAGATGGGTGAGTTGTAGCTAACTTTGTATACAGTCGTGGAGAGTTCTTGTCTGGCCGAGGGGGGGAACGCTGGCTGACTCCGGAGTTCGAGTCTCTGGAGGGAAAATATCCTGGCGGTTTGAGGGCCCAGGCTTGTGTTGGGTACGGTCCATCACAAGGACAGTGGCTCGAGTGCGCTGTTGGGGAGAAGCCGGCCCAGACCTGTGTTTCGGTCCACGTATGTCACAGGGACAGCGGTTTGGGTACACTGTCAGAGTCCATTTCTGTGTACTACAGTGCGCAGAGTGGCGGTGTTCGTTCCTTGGTCCGTAGAAGGCAAGGAACCTCATAGGGGACGCCTCGTGTAGTAATGGGAAACTGGATCCAGTAAAGCGGCAGGCCTTCCACCAGGCGGCCAGAGACAAAACTCAGTGCGTGACTGTATGGTAAGAACTGAGTAAATGTGTGGTGTGTAAGATTGCAGAGAATGGTTGTGTGGGAAAAGTTGATGTGTGTGTAAAAACCAGTGAAAAATGGGGTTAAAAAATATTGAAAATGGGGAACAAAAACAAGTAAGAAAAAAAGAGAGGAGTGTAGAAATGTGTGTAAAAGTTGTTTCCAACTAGAGGGAGAGGGTGGTACTGCAGGCCACCAGCTCTCTTAGGGTGGACACACAAACATTTCTTTTTAACAGAATTGTTGATAAAAATAAACAAAAAAAATAGGAGAAGGGTTTGGTGTTTTTCAACATAGGGCAACTACAATCTCTCTGGGTTTTTAAGAAAGGGGAGTTCAGAACCAGAGAGGGGAGATGTGTTGTTTTAAGCAATGAGAAGAATGATCAAAATGTCTCAGTGTGTCACTTGCAGGTGAAGAGCAGACCCGGATCAATTTTCCACGTGCAGCAGTCAGAAGAAAATTATAGGTTAACATGATTAGAAACACTCAAGCAAAGTTTTGGCTGAATTATTTTACAGCTTAACTTCCATGTGTTTGTCACCCTGAGAACACAAGCTCCAAGAATCTCTCTCTGAAGACTAGAAATGCAGTTCCAGAACAACGATGGATATCAAGAGCTCACAGCAGCATCCTGAGCAGTGAAGAAAAGGTCCAGCAGCAGCAGCTATGCAAGACAGCGGCGGCAAGGAGAAAAATGGCACCATCATGACTGGATGGATGGATGTGCATTTCCAACGAGCTGCAACTTCACTGTGTGTGAATGGACCTTTGAAAAGACTGCCTGAGTTGGACATTTGTCACTTTTGGAGTAAAATGGCAACATGAGACAGTGGAAAACAGGACAAAGCTGAAAGAAAACTGACTCTCACTGGACTGTTGCGGGGGGGGGGGGGGGGGGGGGATGAGTCCATAGTGGAAGGGGACAACATGGAGGAATGCTGTTTTAGTGTGGGAAATGAAATTTGGGTTTAGGAAACTGGGAAGAAAAAACGACTGCCTTGCGTGGAGAATTGAAAAGTGTCTGAAGCACCGCAAAGAGGAGAGGTACACAAAAAATTACACAAACAGAAAAATGCATTAATCCTACTAACACAAACACACATGCAATGAAGCTCATGAAAATCAAACAGTATTTTTAAGCGTTTCTGTTACCATCATCTTGTCCGGTTCACTTAGTAGGTTAAGAAGTGATACATAGACGAGTGAACTAGTATTATTTTTGGGGAAGGATGATTGAATCATAGCAGGGGTGAACAGAATGCTGCAGGGGGTCAGATGAGTGGAGACTAATAGATTATTGAGTTTCTTGCTTCTGATGTGTTGGGGAGGTCTTATCATGACACACATCAGGTTACATGGGAAAAAACTCATCATCTAATAGAATATTGTTGTTGTGTGAGGTGTGTGACTGGTGGATAAAAGTTTTGGGGATTTACGTGGCTGATGTATTTTCTTTTGGTACCACTTTGAACCTGCCGATTAGTTGTGTTTTGGTCTATTATTCTAAGAGAGTATGCTTAGACAACTTCTAAAAAGAGGCCTTCATATTTTTTGATTTTAACAGTGCACTGAGATTTTGTTTGGCAATTTTCTCTTTTTCAAGCAGGCCTGCAAGATCGGAATCGAAAGCGCTACACAACATGTTGATCAATCGCAAGTGACCTTCTCCAAAATTAAAATGGGCTTGGGAGAAAGCCACTTATTTGGGACAATCAGAAAGTCCCTGCCAAAAAGGATTCAGCGAGGTAATCCAGTCTAATTTCTTTTTCTTTTTTGAAATGGCGTCAATGCTGGCAGTAGAAACTTATTGCGTCACGAGAGGTTCTACTGTCAGCAAATAAAAAATGGGGACTGACTGGACTGACAAAAGCTTTGACTGAGTTGACACCAGTATGCAAGATTGCACCTCCACCCAGAGTGACAAAAGGGTGGATGTATGTATGTTTCTTTTTACAGGAGCAGAAAGATGACAGCAACAGGTTGCATGAGGTTTTGGGCCGTGCTGACTTAACCTTTTATTTGCCACTTTCTGTGTCTGTGAATTTACCAGCAGTGTGTTATTCATGACCTTTTATTGTTTACAATGCGGAGGTCACTGTGAGAAAGTGTGCATACAGATGCGCTGCGCTAACATCTACATCACTTTTTCCACAGCAAAGGGTTAATCGTGGGATCTAATCACATGATTTACAGCAGGACACACCACTGGCTAATGTTTTTTCTTACGACAGGGCCTGGAGTGAAACTACTCCAGGGGAGAATCCCTGGGAATTTTTAAGAGACAATGCACAACTTTATTGTGCATGTCTAATTGTGCTAAGCTGACATAGGGCAAAAGAGGGTTTTCCGGGGTAGCTTTCATTTTTAAATTGCAGAGACCGTGACATGAGGGATATGGAAGGATTGACTGAGGTGCAGATGCAGACCATGACTGGGAGAGAAGGCTTCAAGAGGACCATTGAGAAGCAGAACAGGACAGCAGACAAACGACAGTGGGCTGCACCACTGGGTTTCCAAAAGATTGTCACAAGGAGATTTTGAACAGCAAAATCTTAAAATAAAACGAAAGAGTTTCTACGTTGACAACTAAGGTGTACGACTTGCTCTGCCTTAAACAGTGTTGGGGAGTAACGGAATACATGTACCGCCGTTACGTATTTAAAATACAAAATATGAGTAACTGTATTCCGTTACAGTTACCGTTTAAAAAGGTGGTATTTAGAATACAGTTACTTTGTTGAAATAAATGGATTACACGGAGGTACTTTCCTGCTTCATATTGTGGCGGGTCAGGACTGTTTGGGTTTTGTTTGACAGCTACGTTCTGTTGTTCCAGGTGGCAGCGTTGCAGTTGCCACGGTTACAGGGTGACGCTCACGCTCTGCGTGTTTCCTGGGTGAGAGAGGCCTTTTTGTTGTTGTTGTTGTGCTAAGCTAATAGGCAGAATGCTACTGGCTCTAAAGAATGTAGCCTTATGGGCAGTGTAGTCCGTGCTGCAGGAAGAATGGACTGCCATACATGTTATGTGTCTGTGAACGCGAGGTGGGAGAAAAAAGAGAGTCGAAAAGTATGAGCTGTCATCGAGCAGAAACGGGAGCTGGAAGCATGTAAATATAATAATAACCACTGCAGCCAAGAAGAGAGCCTGACGAGCCCAGTTGTAAGTAAGCTATTAAGACTCAACTGTACGCTTTGTTCGTGTTTTCCTCTGAAACAATAAGTTCTTTTGGAGCAGCCTGTCAATGCCTCTCTCTGTCTCTCGCTAGCAAAGTTGACCCAGACAACAAAGTAAAGCTAGCTTTCGGCTACGAGCCCGACACGGAACACGTATTAGCCAGAGGTCCCTTTACTACGGTTCGGAGCCGCGGACCTTCAGTAATAGTAATAAATCACACAGCAATAGTACATTCACATAGTTGTAAAATGCATGATAATATGTTAAGTAATCCAAAGTATTCAGAATACGTTACTCTCATTGAGTAACGTAACGGAATACGTTACAGAATACATTTTAGGGCATGTAATCTGTAATCTGTAATGGAATACATTTTAAAAGTAACCTTCCCAACACTGGCCTTAAATCTACAGCCGCGTTGGAACAGAAATCGAGGGATGAAGAGAGCATGCGAAGCTCCAAAGATGACAGCGCAGAGGGAGACCAGCGTTGGAATTATGACTCTGTAGATGGCACAGACACCAGGAGCCATGACCGTGACTGGGAATGACCACCTAATGCTGTTTCACTTTGCCATGCAAAGTACTTTGACACTCTGGAGAAGGTTTTTCCTCTGTATCATTGTTGTTGCCATTTACATGTGAGAGCTTAGATTGTGGGGAAGAATAAAGATGAACAAAGGGTGGTTAGAGAACAGTGGAGTGAGGATACACTGTGTGAAACTCCTTTAAGTGAACAATAATGTTGATGTGACATACAGAATGTCAGGAAAGAAATTATGTTATTAATGTGATTCTTGATTTAAGAATCAAAGGGTGGGATTGAGTAGTGTGAGCACCCCTCACACTACAAGGGACATTGTGAAATGCTCTGTTCAAGTTCACAAAAACACATGTAGACTTGTTGGGCAAATTTACACACACTCTCAAATATCCTTGAGGAGATAATGCGCTCCAAACAGGATGAAAAAAGCACTGTTCCTCCTGTATCCATGGTTCGACTAATGGACGAACTTTCCTATTCAGCACCCTGGCATAGACCTTCCTAGAATGAGGCTTAATTCTCCTGCAGTTAGAGCCCACTCCCTGTTCCCTCTTTTTAATAATGCGACCTACACCCCAGTCTCCCAATCCAGAGGCATGCAATGTTGCACAGTCTTGCCAACCAAGACAACTCTATGATATCCAGATCCTTTAGGAACTCTAAAAATCTTGTTCACCATATATTAATGGGCTGGACCTTTCACCAAGGAGTTGTTTAACTACCTCAGTTACTTTGAGCAAGTCACCCACCTTATGCCCAGATTGCTCCTTCAACAAAAGGTGTGTCACTGGGATTCTCACAATGACCTGTTCCATGGCCTCACCCAACTCTCCTCACACAAGAGTTTTTTCTTCAACTACTGTCTGAGCTGCATTCCATCTGGCCTTGTTACAGCCGAGAGGGCCCGGCTGTGGGTGTGGACTCAAATGCAGACACAGAGGGAGGCAAAACGGGCGTGAACACAGTGCTTTATTTACAGTGTCTAGTTAAATTACAAAGCAGGAAACTCTGAATGAGACGGATCCTGGGAATGGAAAAAGGGGTAGCGGCTTGGGTGGAGGTACACAGTCACTATAATGACAAAAGACAGGCAGTCAGTGGCAGTCTAGTGAATCATAACCCAAGGATTAGACTGTGGTGGTTAGGGCTTACACGTCGCAGGTGAAAGTGTCATGTGAGGAGGGGGTGTCCAAGGGGGTCCGGGTGAGGAGTGTCCAGAGAGGGTCCAGAATATACTTAGAGCAAGTGACCTGGCAGGTAGGCAGGCAGGTGGAGTCTTATGATGATAAGTCTAGTGAATCATAACCGAAGGATTAGACTGTGGGACTGTGGGTCAAAGCAAACACTGCATCTGTAGTGCTCTTTATTAGAATGATTATGGTTATGTCTAATATGGAAAAGCACTAGTTTAATGTTAGTTAAAATTAGTACTTATTACGTAATAAAAAAGGTTTAAGGGTTTTGTGTTTTGCTTAGCAATAGATAAATGAAAAGCTGGTCCAATCACAGCAATTTGGTGTGGGGTTTTAGGTTGTTTTTTTTACTCTACTGTCCATGTCAGTATAGATGACTAATCTGAACTGACTTCATTTAGTCACATTCCTACGCGCTGTTAGCACTAACAATAAAAGTAATTCTAATTTAAGTATGAGCAATGTGTGTTTTGAGTATGCTGTATTGGTTTCTCGCTGGTCAGGCGACACAATGTGAACACACTGTGAACATATAAAAAGAAAACAAACATTGCAAATAATATACAGTCCAATCCAGACGTACTGATAAAGCACATTTAAAAACAACAAAGCTGATCGCGTTGCTGTACGTGATACTACATGTATTTCTTGCTTCCTGTGGTATCATAACATTATACTGTTGTATAAGTTTAAGAATATAATCCACCCACTGTTATCATCTTCAATAACAGTGGGTGAAGATGATAACCCACTGTTAACCCACAGATGTAATATTATCTACAGCTACTCTTAGTACCGTTGATGTTAAGTTAGACTCTTTTTCTCCAATTGATCTTTCTGAGTTAACTTCAATAATTACTTCCTCCAAACCATCAACGTGTCTTTTAGACCCCATTCCTACAAAACTGCTCAAAGAAGTCCTGCCATTAATTAATTCTTCCATCTTAAATATGATCAGCCTATCTCTAATAATCGGCTATGTACCACAGGCCTTCAAGGTGGCTGCAGTTAAATCTTTACTCAAAAAGCCATCTCTAGACCCAGCAGTCTTAGCTAATTATAGGCCAATCTCCAACCTTCCTTTCATATCAAAAATCCTTGAAAGAGTAGTTGTCAAACAGCTAACAGATCATCTGCAGAGGAATGGTTTATTTGAAGAGTTTCAGTCAGGTTTCAGAGCTCATCACAGCACAGAAACGGCTTTAGTGAAGGTTACAAATGATCTTCTTATGGCCTCTGACAGTGGACTCATCTCTGTGCTTGTCCTGGTAGACCTTAGTGCAGCATTCGATACTGTTGACCATAATATCCTATTAGAGCGATTAGAACATGCTGTAGGTATTACAGGTACTGCACTGCAGTGGTTTGTATCATATCTATCTAATAGACTCCAATTTGTGCATGTAAATGGAGAGTCCTCTTCACACACTGAGGTTAATTATGGAGTTCCAAAGGGTTCAGTGCTAGGACCACTTCTGTTTACATTATACATGCTTCCCCTAGGCAGCATCATTAGAAGACATAGCATACATTTTCACTGCTATGCAGATGACACCCAGCTCTATCTGTCCATGAAGCCAGATAACACACACCAATGAGTTAAACTGCAGGAATGTCTTAAAGACATAAAGACCTGGATGGCCGCTAACTTTCTGCTTCTTAATTCAGATAAAACTGAGGTCATTGTACTCGGCGCTGAAAAGCTTAGAAATATGGTATCTAACCAGATTCTTACTCTGGATGGCATTACCTTGGCCTCCAGTAACACTGTGAGGAACCTTGGAGTCATTTTTGACCAGGATATGTCCTTCAACGCACATATTAAACAAATATGTAAGACTGCGTTCTTCCATTTGTGCAACATCTCTAAATAGAAATTAGAAATATCCTGTCTCAGAGTGACGCTGAAAAACTAGTTCATGCATTTATTACTTCCAGGCTGGACTACTACAATTCATTATTATCAGGATGTCCAAAAAACTCACTGAAAAGCCTTCAGCTAATCCAAAAAGCTGCAGCAAGAGTACTGACAGGGACTAGAAAGAGAGAGCATATTTCTCCTGTTTTGGCTTCCCTTTATTGGTTTCCTGTTAAATCCAGAATTGAATTCAAAATCCTACTCCTCACATACAAGGTCTTAAATAATCAGGCCCCATCTTATCTTAATGACCTTGTAGTACCATATCACCCTATTAGAGCACGTCGCTCCCGCTCTGCAGGCCTGCTTGTTGTTCCTAGAGTATTTAAAAGTAGAATGGGAGGCAGAGCCTTCAGTTTTCAGGCCCCTCTTCTGTGGAACCAGCTTCCAGTTTGGATTCGGGAGACAGACACTACAGTGGGGCAAAAAAGTATTTAGTCAGCCACCGATTGTGCAAGTTCCCCCACTTAAAATGATGACAGAGGTCAGTAATTTGCACCAGAGGTACACTTCAACTGTGAGAGACAGAATGTGAAAAAAAAATCCATGAATTCACATGGTAGGATTTGTAAAGAATTTATTCGTAAATCAGGGTGGAAAATAAGTATTTGGTCACCTCAAACAAGGAAAATCCCTGGCTCTCACAGACCTGTAACGTCTTCTGTAAGAAGCTTTTCTGTCCCCCACTCGTTACCTGTATGAATGGCACCTGTTTGACCTCATCATCTGTATAAAAGACACCTGTCCACAGCCTCAACCAGTCAGACTCCAAACTCCGCCATGGCCAAGACCAAAGAACTTTCGAAGGACACCAGGAAAAGAATTGTAGACCTGCACCAGACTGGGAAGAGTGAATCTACAATAGGCAAGCAGCTTGGTGTGAAAAAATCAACTGTGGGAGCAATCATCAGAAAATGGAAGACATACAAGACCACTGATAATCTCCCTCGATCTGGGGCTCCACGCAAGATCTCATCCCGTGGGGTCAAAATGATCATGAGAACGGTGAGCAAAGATCCCAGAATCACACGGGGGGACCTGGTGAATGACCTGCAGAGAGCTGGGACCAAAGTAACAAAGGTCACCATCAGTAACACACTACAACGGCAGGGAATCAAATCCCGCAGTGCCAGACGTGTTCCGCTGCTGAAGCCAGTGCATGTCCTGGCCCGTCTGAAGTTTTCCAGAGAGCACATGGATGATACAGCAGAGGATTGGGAGAATGTCATGTGGTCAGATGAAACCAAAGTAGAACTTTTTGGTATAAACTCAACTCGTCGTGTTTGGAGGAAGAAGAATACTGAGTTGCATCCCAAGAACACCATACCTACTGTGAAGCATGGGGGTGGAAACATCATGCTATGGGGCTGTTTTTCTGCCAAGGGGACAGGACGACTGATCCGTGTTAAGGACAGAATGAATGGGGCCAAGTATCGTGAGATTTTGAGCCAAAACCTCCTTCCATCAGTGAGAACTTTGAAGATGAAACGAGGCTGGGTCTTCCAACATGACAATGATCCAAAACACACCGCCCGGGCAACAAAGGAGTGGCTCCGTAAGAAGCATTTGAAAGTCCTGGAGTGGCCTAGCCAGTCTCCAGACCTCAACCCCATAGAAAATCTGTGGCGGGAGTTGAAAGTCCGTGTTGCTCGGCGACAGCCCCAAAACATCACTGCTCTTGAGAAGATCTGCATGGAGGAATGGGCCAAAATACCAGCTACTGTGTGTGCAAACCTGGTAAAGACCTATAGTAAACGTTTGACCTCTGTTATTGCCAACAAAGGTTATGTTACAAAGTATTGAGTTGTATTTTTGTTATTGACCAAATACTTATTTTCCACCCTGATTTACGAATAAATTCTTTACAAATCCTACCATGTGAATTCATGGATTTTTTTTTCACATTCTGTCTCTCACAGTTGAAGTGTACCTCTGGTACAAATTACTGACCTCTGTCATCATTTTAAGTGGGGGAACTTGCACAATCGGTGGCTGACTAAATACTTTTTTGCCCCACTGTATCTCTACTTTTAAGATTAGGCTTAAAACTTTCCGTTTTGCTAAAGCATATAGTTAGGGCTGGACCAGGTGACCCTGAATCCTCCCTTAGTTATGCTGCAATAGATGTAGGCTGCCGGGGGATTCCCATGATGCATTGAGTTTTTCCTTTCCAGTCACCTTTGTCACTCACTACGTGTTAACAGACCTCTCTGCATTGAATCATATCTGTTATTAATCTCTGTCTCTCTTCCACAGCATGTCTTTCATCCTGTCTTCCTTCTCTCACCCCAACCGGTCGCAGCAGATGGCCGCCCCTCCCTCAGCCTGGTTCTGCCGGAGGTTTCTTCCTGTTAAAATGGAGTTTTTCCTTTCCCACTGTCGCCAAAGTGCTTGCTCATAGGGGGTCATATGATTGTTGGTTTTTTCTTTGTATCTATGAAGCGCCTTGAGGCGACTTTTGTTGTGATTTTGCGCTATATAAATAAAATTGAATTGAATTGAATTGAATTGGGAGGGGGTGTGACCGCCGAGGCGCCATTATAGCAGGCCAAACAAAGGGCTAAAGGAGCAAAAGCATCAGCAATGTTTCGGTCTTGCTGTGTTGCCATTTGTAATGTTAGATTGCACGATTGGGAAGGGAATAAGCTGGAAAATGGGCTCTCTTTTTATCGTTTCCCCACCTGGAAGCAACGTGAGGGAGGTTATGTATCAGATGTTACCAAAAGAAACATCTAGCCTGGATAGCAGCTGTGAGACAAGCTGACATCCAGTTCTCTACATCACAGATATCTGTTGGTGTGCTCCAGACATTTTCATTCAGGTAAGTTCTAAATAAGTTCATATTACTCTTTATAGTCTTTATTTCAAAACTTACATTTTAACTACTGATTTTATCTACTGTTCTGATTTCATCTACTGTTTTTTTAATCAATTTTAAGTCATGCTTTTTATTTGTTTTTGTTTTTTTAATGTCTCTGTAAAGCACTTTGAATCACCTTGTTGTTGAATTGTGCTATATAAATAAACTTGCCTTGCCTTTCCTTGCCTATAGCCTATTAGTTTTATTTTCAATGCGCTCTGAGGCCGTACCAAATTCAAACAAACATCCTAATGAGTGATTTTGTAGATATACTTTCTATTTATAGAGTTGCTAATTGTTTTTCATTATTGCAGCAAACCAGGCTATGAAATGAATGAAACAAATCCTGACTGGGTTCCAACGCTACACAAATTCCTGCTTCAAACTACATGCTACATGCCACTATGCCAATCAGATTACTTCTTCCATGTGAGGGTGAACATGTGCCCCAGTGTGGTAGTAAAACCAGGGAAAATGCTCTTGTTAAATACTCTTAAAAGTCTTGTGCTGTATATGTAGTTTTATAAGAGAGAGTAAACTACAGAATGCTAGTAGAGGGTGATATTATTTAAATGCTGTCATGATTTTATGTGAACATTTTGTCATTTGTAAACTATAAACGACATGGATTCTACATTGTTACTGATGTTATGTTCTACAAAGTGGTTTTAATTTAAAAAAAAGCCAAAAATAAGTTTGTTTCTTTATTCAACTTTTGAATAGTGGTACTTAGTAAGTACATATTCAGTAAATGGAAATTATTTACATGGCAATTCACTTCAGGCATAAATATAGACCCCCTAAATAAAACATTATGGGTTATTCAGAACAGAACTATGCTTGGAGAAATATTCTCCCATCAGTTTAGACAACTCCTCCACAGTAGCAGGTGGAATTTTTCTTTTCTGAGGGTGGCTTCTTTTACCTGTCACTACGGATGGTCTGTTTATGTTTTGATTAAGAGCCTTTTTTTGGGCAGCTGAAGAGGAGAAGTCTATCTTATAAGATAAGATAGGAAGAACTTTATTTATCCTGAGGGAAATTCTTTTGTCACATGTACACATGCTCAATGTAGCAATAGAGACAGAGGAGCAGAGTAATAAGATATACAATATGTACAATAGAATACAAGTATACAGTAATATAAAGTAGGATAGTGCAAAATATAATATCGAATAAATATATCTGTTCTTAGTGCTTATTGTCTGATTATATTGTTTTATGTATGCCTTTATAAACCAGACCCAGACGAGACGAGAACTATGTTAAGGGTGACAGGTTGCCCTGGCAACAGACTTTAGAAAGAGGAAGTGCAAAGCCGCACCGGAAATTTGACACAAAGAAAAGAGGAACTAGTAACATATAAGGAGTTGTTTGTATTGAAACTGTGTGTGACGTGTAAAGTACCAAAATAACACCTATATGAGACATATTTTTAGCTTCTAATGTTGGGGATTCTCCAACTGGCTTTGGGCTGTGCAGGGCTCTCTCTTCCGGAAGATGATTGAATAAAGAATTATAAATGTTTTGACCACTCTGAGTCGGGTTTTCTCTGTTCTATCATGGGGATAAAAGAACCGGGTTTAATAGTAGCAAGTAACAGTATAACAGGCCAAGAAAGATGCCAAGCGGATTTATTTTACCAAGTGGATCATCATGGCCACAGAAGAGAAAGCAAACAAAAAAAGAGCAACATAATAAAAACAGCACCATCACAATAAACTACCTAGCAGTAGATAACAGTAGATACTAAATATTAAACGATATTGTGCAGCACGCAAGATAGACAGCGCACAATGTGCTTTGAGGCAGCAGCCAAGAAAGGTGTAGTCCGCGTCTGTGAACACCCGTGTGTACACCTGTGTGCACACGGGTGTAGATCAGTGCGCTTGTATTCCAAAGGTTTCTCCATGTGACGATCTGCTAGGGAGTGTGGGGAGCCATAGCCAGGGTATGAAGCAGCTATGGAGGAGATCCAGGCCCCAGACATCCAGAGGCCCCAGAGTACAAGGACCAGAGGAGGACCACCAAAAGGGGGGGAACCGTGCCACCCTCCTGGGAAGACCTGAGTAGAGCCACAAACGAGAGGTCACCCAGCAGCCACAGAGCAGAGGCCAGAGGGGGTTGCAGTGGCATGCCCGCGGGCTCTGCCGGCAGCCTGCTGTGCCAGAGAGGACCGAGCTTCAGGCCCAGAGGCCAGGGGCCTGACGGCATCCCATCCCCCGGAAGGGGCCCAGCCGTGCCACAGGCGCCAGGCCCCGCCAATCGCCCACCAGGAGTGAGTCAGTACATACATGAGCGTCCAGCCCCAGACGACAAGGACCACCAACACACCAATGTCTGAGGGCATCAGCCACCGGCAGGGAGTGTGGTGAGGGGAGATAGGCCTCCAAACTTTGGAGGGCCTGAGATGTTCTCAGAGAGGTGGAGTCTAAGACCCAACCTGACATATAGACACAGACGAACAGGCGCACGCGGACACAAACGTGCATTCCCACCCTCATATACACAAACAAATACTCGGCACTCACCCAACGTGTAGAAAGACACAAATAGACACTGCACAGAGAGTCGCACTCCCCAAACATACTCTTTATCCCAGGTCCAGGTACCCCCGCCCCCAGAGGGGCAAGCCGCACCTAAACCCAGGAGATGTAACCCCTCTCTCTGGGGTGGAGGCAAGCGGACTGCCTCCTTATCTGCAGTAGCAGGGAGGCCCCGCATCCCAGACCCCAATCCGACGGCCAGCACCTCCTCCCAGCCCCCCAGCCCTGATGGTTAACAGAACCGGGGTGAGTGAAGACCCCAAACCTCCCTACGCCCGCTCATATGTAGTGTTGCTGTGTGCTGTTCTAAAGTGCATTTAAAACACAGGAGAGCATGGTTCCTGCTTCCTCTCAGAGAACAGCATGTCTCCTCCAGAAAACCCTTAGTGTCTATATGCATTTAAAATTGAGGGTAGGGCACCAGCGCCAGAGGTGGGTTGGAATACACCGACCATCAGTGAGGATCAGACCCTCCCCCATCTCCGCTGTATACAGCCACAAGGAAAACACCATCTAAGAGCCCCCAGATCCCTTAACCAGGTCATGGCTACATCCCCCGGGTTAGGACCTCCAGGGAAACGTCCCTAGGGACTCCCCAGACGCCCTAAAGCTGTCCCTACCCCCATATCAACCACAATAGCGAAGGCAGGACCAAACCATGACCCCCCACCCCCACTAGGTGATGAAGCCGATCAAAGGAGCCCAAAGGGATTGATCAAATGTGATGGCATTTAGAAATATACGAGTCTAGAGATCTGAACCAATCTTGTGATGGCTTATTTGGGATTAGGGCTGGGTATCGTCACTGATTTCTAGAATCGATTCAATTCCGATTCACAAGGTCCAGAATCGATTCGATTCACGATTCGATTTAATTAGATTCGATTCGAT
Source organism: Neolamprologus multifasciatus (assembly GCF_963576455.1). NCBI lineage: Eukaryota > Metazoa > Chordata > Actinopteri > Cichliformes > Cichlidae > Neolamprologus > Neolamprologus multifasciatus. The sequence continues at coordinate 2,578,489 of NC_140454.1, read as the reverse complement.
TCAATTCGATTTGAATCTGGGAAATTTTGACAGTCAGAAATATTATAATTCAGATCAGTACATTTACATATTTTTGTATCTATAAAAAGGAAGCTGACACACGCAAGACTTTATCAAAGGTGTGAGCATCACAGCAGATGCCTTTGTGTCAAAGTAGCTGAGGATAAAACACAGAAAACATGAAGGTGATTTTCCAGGCCTGTGATTTTATAAAAATATTCTGCAGTAGATCAAAAACGAAAGAAAACCATTAATCAACACATGAACATTACCTCTGACGTTACAGCGGTTTTATTAGAGACACGGCTGAGCGTTTTGCATTTTGCATAATTTTAAAAAGTTTAAATTTGTTCAGTATTGAATGGCAGAAATCAGGTTTTCTTTTCAGAAGTATATACAGTGGGGCAAAAAAGTATTTAGTCAGCCACCGATTGTGCAAGTTCCCCCACTTAAAATGATGACAGAGGTCAGTAATTTGCACCAGAGGTACACTTCAACTGTGAGAGACAGAATGTGAAAAAAAAATCCATGAATTCACATGGTAGGATTTGTAAAGAATTTATTCGTAAATCAGGGTGGAAAATAAGTATTTGGTCAATAACAAAAATACAACTCAATACTTTGTAACATAACCTTTGTTGGTAATAACAGAGGTCAAACGTTTACTATAGGTCTTTACCAGGTTTGCACACACAGTAGCTGGTATTTTGGCCCATTCCTCCATGCAGATCTTCTCAAGAGCAGTGATGTTTTGGGGCTGTCGCCGAGCAACACGGACTTTCAACTCCCGCCACAGATTTTCTATGGGGTTGAGGTCTGGAGACTGGCTAGGCCACTCCAGGACTTTCAAATGCTTCTTACGGAGCCACTCCTTTGTTGCCCGGGCGGTGTGTTTTGGATCATTGTCATGTTGGAAGACCCAGCCTCGTTTCATCTTCAAAGTTCTCAACAGATGGAAGGAGGTTTTGGCTCAAAATCTCACGATACTTGGCCCCATTCATTCTGTCCTTAACACGGATCAGTCGTCCTGTCCCCTTGGCAGAAAAACAGCCCCATAGCATGATGTTTCCACCCCTATGCTTCACAGTAGGTATGGTGTTCTTGGGATGCAACTCAGTATTCTTCTTCCTCCAAACACGACGAGTTGAGTTTATACCAAAAAGTTCTACTTTGGTTTCATCTGACCACATGACATTCTCCCAATCCTCTGCTGTATCATCCATGTGCTCTCTGGCAAACTTCAGACGGGCCTGGACATGCACTGGCTTCAGCAGCGGAACACGTCTGGCACTGCGGGATTTGATTCCCTGCCGTTGTAGTGTGTTACTGATGGTGACCTTTGTTACTTTGGTCCCAGCTCTCTGCAGGTCATTCACCAGGTCCCCCCGTGTGGTTCTGGGATCTTTGCTCACCGTTCTCATGACCATTTTGACCCCACGGGATGAGATCTTGCGTGGAGACCCAGATCGAGGGAGATTATCAGTGGTCTTGTATGTCTTCCATTTTCTGATGATTGCTCCCACAGTTGATTTTTTCACACCAAGCTGCTTGCCTATTGTAGATTCACTCTTCCCAGTCTGGTGCAGGTCTACAATTCTTTTCCTGGTGTCCTTCGAAAGCTCTTTGGTCTTGGCCATGGCGGAGTTTGGAGTCTGACTGGTTGAGGCTGTGGACAGGTGTCTTTTATACAGATGATGGAATGGGCCAAAATACCAGCTACTGTGTGTGCAAACCTGGTAAAGACCTATAGTAAACGTTTGACCTCTGTTATTGCCAACAAAGGTTATGTTACAAAGTACTGAGTTGTATTTTTGTTATTGACCAAATACTTATTTTCCACCCTGATTTACGGATAAATTCTTTACAAATCCTACCATGTGAATTCATGGATTTTTTTTTCACATTCTGTCTCTCACAGTTGAAGTGTACCTCTGGTGCAAATTACTGACCTCTGTCATCATTTTAAGTGGGGGAACTTGCACAATCGGTGGCTGACTAAATACTTTTTTGCCCCACTGTAAAACGAAAAAAAAAACTTCGGCCGACAGCGCTGTAAACAACAGTAAACTTTTGCGTTACAAGCAAGCGAATAATGCAGAAAATAGATTTTTAGACAGGAAACTGTTCTTGAAGTACAGAGAGAGAGAGAGGGAGAGGGAGAGAGAGAAAGAGAGCTGTGCATCGCGGTCGAAGCAAAACATGAATACATGACGATGTTTATGTGAAGCGTAGTTTGGATCTTCTTTTGCTGCTGGTTCGGTCAATATTGTTTGGAGCGAGATCAAACTAACAGCTTTAGAATCAGTACATAAAGGGCGTGAACACAAAGCGCGGACCTGCCGACAGATCAGAATCAGCAAGCTGTCGGCTTTCAGCCCTGACTGTGAGAAAGGCGACATCTAACTGATTCTGATCCGCGGGTCGCACTGTGTGTTTAAGTCTTTGTGCAGAATCCGTGTTCCTGCTCTCGTTTACTGTCTTAGCTGTTTGGTGGTTGTTGAAATTTTGTGAAGTTTCACCTGCGATTCTGGCATTTCGGGCAAAATAATTCTATATTAAAAAATCGATTCAGGATTTTAATAAATTGATTTTACGTTATCCAAGCCAGAATTTATTTTAATCGATAAATCAATTATAAAAACCCACCCCTATTTGGGATCATTGAAAATAAATAGTTTATTTTTGTCAAGACCATCATTTTTATAGCGGTGACCCTTCCCATGAGTGATATGGGTAAAGATTTTCATCTAGGCTGATCGCCTTCTACTGTCTTTAACAGTGGGATGTGGTTTAATTTAGTTAATTCTGAAAGTTTAGGAGAGACATTAATACCTAAATATTTTATATTTCCAGATTGCAGTGGGGAAGGGGAAGAATTATGGAAGGAGCAATTAATCGGAAGAACTGTTGATTTTGACCAGTTAATTGAATAATCTGAGACACTTGAGAAAGAATTTATCAATGCAATTACCCCAGAGAGATTGGTTTGTGAATTTTGGAGAAAAAGTAACACATCATCCACATAAAGGCTGATTTTATGTTCTACATTCTTACATTTTATGCCCTTAATTGTTGTAGCCTGTCTAATTGCTGCTGCTAGTGGCTCAATAAAAATTGCAAACAGTGAAGGGGAGAGTGGGCATCCCTGTCTGGTGCCCCTCAGGAGAGAGAAGCTGGAGGATGCTTAGCTCCTCATGTCTTTGTCTTGTCTCGTGTTTTTTATTACTTTTCCCTGGAATATTCCCTCACAGTCTGTTCTCTAAAACCTAAAAGAGGAATTATGGATTGGATCAACTGGTCCCTAAATGCAATTGACACCCCTTTCTCAACAAGAAGTCTGGGCTTGGGTGAGCCTGAGTGCTGAAGATATCTACCTATTCGGAACTATGGTAACAGGGTTCTGGCGGATCGGAGCTGGCTTGGCCCTTACTTATCGAAGAATTAAGAAAGTGGAACCGGCTGTTCAACCCCCCACAAAGCTGCCCGCTGGGATTGAAATGATGGGAGAGGCGTGAGTTTCTCAAAATGGGCTCATTGAGTGCAGCACGGATAAGATCTTGGAGAGGCTACGGCTGCTGTGAATACTCAGAATAAGATCTCTGACTGCAGACTGGATACATCTCAGAAGGGCTAGCCCGGAATAAGATCTCTGAGCGCAAATTGGATGACATCTCGGGGAGGCAACTGCCGTGAGTTCTCAGAAATCGGCTCCTTGAGCACAAGAAATGACAACATCACAGAACGCAAGTATGGCGAAGCTCGCGGCTCTCCAACGGGAGATTGAGAGACCAGTGTTGGACTGTAGAACTGCTTTGAAATTCATATGAGCTGTTTGCACTAAAGTAAAAAGCACCATCACTTCATGCGGATACCCCTTTGGCGCCAGCGGCGGTCTTGAGGCTGTAGCCGTAAAACAACACCCTGATAACGACTATGTTTAGTCTGTTCCTTCCCATTCCAAGCAAAGGCCACCTGGGTTGGCTGGAAGACTGTTTACTTAGCCTGGCAGGGCGAAGGACACTGTCAGCTGAACTATGGACACGCACACACATATACACTGATATGCACACACTCATCCCCCCTCCCTTTCCAAACGCCTTCGATGCTTGTTTCCTGCGGGGGAACACGGCGGGTCTGTGTGCCGCGCTGGAATGGTAGCGCTGTGCAGGGCGGCTGCTGTGTTCGCTTCGTATTACTCCTCACCCCTCACCCAATCCTGTGGCTTGTTATGTCTTTCACAAAGTTGTGCTGTGGACATTTATGTGCTTTTTGTGCAGAGGAGTTTTTTGTTTCCTGTTCTCATGCTGTCCTACCATGGAAGCACAGCATGAGTAGAGGTCTCTTTTTTTCCTCTTGTACTTTCCCATCGTAGTGTACATTTCAGTGTTTTTCTGTAAAGGAAATTGAGAACAACGGAAATCTTAATAGGTGAATGAGGGGAACTCTAGATCATGTAGCGACATGGCTCAACTTCTAACTGAAGCGCTGACAGAGTAGTATGATGGATTTTGAGATTTGAGGTGAGGTTTGTAAGGCTTGCGTGAGCTTGTCTTTGAGTACAAGATGAAGAGGAGGTGCTTAGCTGGTTAATTACTTCAGATAAGGTAGTGAGAACTACTGTGCTAATTTCTGAAATGAACAGAAGTGAAAGCAGCAGCTTGGGAAAGGTTGATAAATGGAAAAACTGATTAGAGGAAAGTCGTCTTCTATAATAATAACCCCCAAAATCGTCACAGAGCAGAGGGCGTGTCCACAGAACTTCGTGGGAAATGATAAACTGTTTAGATGTAGTCGGAATCGTGAGTCGGCTTTGAGAGTGGTCTCGAATGATTGTGTCGAGGGTGGACGCTAGATATTGCTCACAAAAACACGGGAGAAGTGAACGGATGCCATGAAGAATTATGCACACGACGCAGTTTGAATGTCTTAAAAGGAGCGATAGAGCACAGAACCTGGCATTCCAGTGCCACAAAGGTTCGTCAGTGCTTTGCGAAGGCAGGAAAGATGGTAAAGAAACTGGTATCTCGGTGCCGAAACAGATCACTGCTACATCTTGAATGAAATGGAGAAACTGGCATCCTGGTGAAAGTAATGTTTTGGGTTTTTTGCGAGTGATTGACGGCGGAAGCTGCCAATCCAGTAACGGAAGGGTAAGCTGCTTGGGGAACGGAACCTGGCATCTTGGTGCAAAGAACGTTTTCTGCATTTGCAAATAAGGAATAGAGACCGAGAACCTGGCGTTTTGGTGCTGAAAGGAACATCTGCTGCTTAGGATATGACGGCTAGTGCGGAGGAGGTGGCATCCCAGTGGTAGAAGGATTCACTGCTGTTTTTGCTGTGATAAATGCAGAAAAACTGGCAACTCTATATTAGAAAGCTCGCTGCTGAGTATGCGAATGAGGGATAAAGAAGAACGAGGCAACTCGGTGCCAAGGCTTGCTATTGTATTTGCATAGGAGGGATAGAGGAAGAGAACATGGCATCCTGGTGCCAAAAGCATGCTGCTGCATTTTGCCAATATGGGATACTGGAAAGGGAAACTGGCGACTCGTTCGTAGAAAAGCTTGCTGGTGCGATTGGATATGAGGGAAGGACCTAGCATCCTGGTGCCACAAAAGCATGTTGCTAAATTTTGCGAAGAATTGATGGAGGGAAGGGAAACTGGAAAGGCGTGGGTAGAAGGCTTGTGACTGCTTTGTAAATAAGGGATAAAGGAAAAATCTGGCAACCCAGTGCCTTTTTTTCCATGCAGAGAAACTGACCGTTTTGCAAATGAGAAATGAGAACTTGGTATCGGGGCTAGAAGGATTCATGCTGCTTGTTGCCATGATGGATGTAGATAAAACTGGCAGTTCAGTAGTAGGGTGTCATGGTCCTGAGTCTGCCGACTCAGTGTTTTATGTTTCTTTATGCTTTTGTTCATTGTGAATATATATTCTGTTATGAATTGCCATTTGTTAGGTTTCTGTTCTGTGCTTGCCCTGGTTCCACTTCTGTGTTCTGGTAAATGGTAAATGTTAAATGGCCTGCATTTGTATAGCGCTTTTCTAGTCCCTAAGGACCCCAAAGCGCTTCACACTACATTCAGTCATTCACCCATTCACACACAGATTCGCACACTGGCGATGGCAAGCTACATTGTAGCCACAGCCACCCTGGGGCGCACTGACAGAGGCGAGGCTGCTGGACACTGGCGCCACCTGGCCCTCTGACCACCACCAGTAGGCAAACATGGGTTTCGTATCTTGCCCAAGGATATTTGACATGCAGCCAGGAGGCAGCCTGGGATCGAACCACCGACATCGACAACCACTCTGTCTGTCTATGGTGTCATACTGTGTGTGAATCTGTTTAGTTCAGTGTCTTGTCCAGTTCTGTGTCTGTGAGTTTCCTGTTTTATTCTGAAGGTCTCTGTCTCATGTGAGTGTGTTCAGTTTACGTTTTCCCTGTCCCGTCAGCTTTCCTCCAGGTGTGTTTCCCTCCTGTTGCTCATCCCTTGATTGCTGCTATGTGTATTTATACCCTGTGTGTTCTCCTGCCTGTTGCCGGTTCGTCTGTGTTCCATGGTGTCCTGTCCCTCGTCCGTGTCTCTCTGCCTCTCTGCCTCTCCCCCATTCTGGTACCCTCTCAGGTTTGTCATTTAGCTTTCCCAGTTTAGGTATTTAGTTTTGTCTTCCCTCTTTGCCTGTTTTGCCATCTCCCCTCTGCGTAAATAAACATCACTAGCATTATCAGCTACTGCCTGCGTTTTGGGTCCTTTCTCCCTTCTACACCACACGGCTCGCCTCAGCAGCCGTGACAGTACGAACCGGCCAAACATGGACCAAGCGGCATTCGCACCTTCTGAGGAGCTTCAGGAGGAATTAATTGATTCAGTTTCAAGATGGATTAATCTGTGGCTAGAGCATGAGGGGGAGGAATTTCGTCATGCTCTGGAGGCCCGACTTCAGCGGCTAGTTTCCAATCACCCCTGGCTGCTGGATTCACTTCACCCACTCCTACAGGACCTCCTCCTCAACAAATTTCACCTTCACCCCCCAACTGCAACAGCTGGCTTGCCTGGCTTACCGGAAGATTCTCCCCCCAGTCCACCAGAGGACTCTCAGCCGGACAAAATGCCACCTGATCAGTTGGCTTCTCCCTCCTTCCGGGCAAAACGGTGGTCGCGCCGCCATCATCCTTCGCTCGCCAAGCAAGTTCTCGGGGTTAGTGAAAGTGACTGTTTCATGTACACGCAGCCCCCATTCATCCTCATTCCACCCAGCCGACCCACCCCACAGCAGGAGCAGCCACTTCAGAGCTGCCCCATATCACCGTCCGCTTCCCCTGCCGCTCTCGCCCCTTCTCCCAGGCGGAAGCGACGTCCACGCGGCCGTCAGTTACCGGCAGATTCAGTGAGTAAGAAACACGGTGTTTTTTCTGCTCCGTCTGAGCCTGCATTCATGAACACTCTGTCAGTTATTCCTGAGTCTAGTAATTCAATGCCAGTTTCCTCAGGTTTATTCGATTGTGAAAAGATTAATTTAGAAACGGTTAATTCTTTGTCAGACACTCCTAAGTCTGTTAACACCTGCTCTGAGGATTTGAAGGACTGCTTCCATTCTGCCTCATCCGAGTCCTGTGTTATGCTAACCTGTTTTAGGTACGCCTAACTTTAAAAATTTAGGCGTACCGGCACAAAAGTTAGGCGCACTCAAATTTTTCAACCGCATCGCTTAACACCGCAGTTTTACATGTACACTTTCCTTGGGGGGGAAGTCCATACAGACAATATTCATTTCTAAATTATTAACTAACAAACTTGTGCTTAAAGTCCTTTGTCAATATTGTAGAAAATGTTAAACTTAATCATCATCTTGGCCTGACAACCTGTTTGCTGTTGCATGCTGCTGAAAGGCAGTGGGGAGAGGGGACACTTGGGCAGTGCATTTATTGCAGCATATAATGTGTTTTCTGGATACACTGTGCTTTTTCAGCGTTCAAAGATTGATGGCACCGTGTCAGAGCACTGGCTATGAATTTTAGACAGATCAGGCCTTAACTTAACTAAAAAGTTATCAATAATTATTTTCATCTTTTCTTATTTACCCACAGCTACATCCACTTCTGTCGGGCCTAGGCTGCTCACTAGGGCTGGGTATCATTACTGATTTCTATAATCCATTTGATTCCGGTTTCTCAAAGTCCTGATTCGATTCAATTTAGCCTCAGACAGTCAGAAATATTATATTTCTGATCATTTATCAGTACTGATACACATGAGACTTCACCAGAATTGTGAACATCACAGCAGATGCCTTTGTGTGAAAGTAAATGAGAATAAGACACAGAAAAACATGAATGAGATTTTCCTGGTCTGGCTTTTTAAAGCAGATAACCTTAAAAATATTCTGCAATATTCTGCAATTTTGCATAATTTTAAGAAGTTTAAATTTCTTCAGTGTTGAACAGCAGAAATTAGGCTTTCTTGTCTGAGGACATTTAAGTGAAAAAAGAAAAAGACAGTGCTGTAAACAACGGTAGACTGGTGGGTAATTAGCGAATGAACAATGCAGAAAACAGAGATTTGAGACGGGAAACTGTTCTTGAAGTACACAGAGAGAGAGCTGTGCAGGAAGTGTGATTTTTATCGTGGTGGAAGCAAAACAGCAAAAGTAAGAGGGAATTTATGATAACATTGATCAAATGTGAAGCGTAGTTTGCTGCTTCTTTTGCTGCTGGCTCTGTGAATTTTGGTTGGAGAGAGACAAAATCTGCAGCTCAGAATCAGCGCAAAAAAGACATAAACACAGAGCAGACCCGAAGCATCAGAATCGCTAAGCTCCGACAGCGTGTCCGTCTACGGACCGTCGGGTGAGAAAGCTGAGAAAGACAAAGCTGATTCTGATGCGTTGGGTCCGCTCTGTGTTTACATCTTTGTGTGGAATCCGTTAATAAATTGATATCGCCTTATTCAAGCTACTCACCTCTCTCTTCCACCTGCACTTTCAACTGGACTACGGCCAATCAGAGAGGTCCCGCCCCTGACTATCTCTGATTGGTTTAGTCCACGATAGTGGCATAATGTGTGTCTGTTGTTGACCACACGGAGAGTTGCAGAGAGTTTTTTTTTTTTTTTTTTTGTTACCCAAAAATATTTGGTAGCACCTAGAGCCCTGCTACCCATAGCTCAGTTACAGTCACAGCCAGACATACTGCAAACTATGTTACAATCCATAGCCCAGTCGGTAGCTCAGTTGGCAGAAGAATCATCAGCCTTATCATCCGTTCAGTCTCCCACTCCACCACCATTGGCATCCCAACCATTATTTCAGTCACCCTCAGTTCAGCCTCCTGTTCAGCAGCCTCTAGTCCTGCATCCTGTGTCAGTTGCTCCACCTGTACAACAATGCAAGTCTATTCAACCCATAAAGAACTGTTCTACAACCTCTAATCCTAAGCAGAGAGACAAACCACACAATATTGTTATCAGTCCTCAAAAGCTGGCCAGTTCAGAGACTGTGACGCACTCCAGCCCCCCCCCCAGCTGAGGACTGCACCCAGCTGTCGCTGCCTGAGCAGGGTCAGTGCTCCGTGCAGCTGCAGTCAATCATGTGTGTGCCAGGGGCCCCTGTGCCCGCTGGTTCAGTGACTGTTTCCACTGGGGGTTCTCCCGTCTCTGCTGTCTCCAGACAGCAGAGACGCTGGAGGGTCCGAGGGACCGCTCCGGCCTCCTGTCTTCGCTGGAGGGTTCGAAGGACCGCTCCGGCCTCCTGTCTCTGCTGGAGGGTCCGAGGGACCGCTCCGGCCTCCTGTCTCTGCTGGAGGATCCGAGGGAACATTCCGGCCTCCTGTCTTCGCTGGAGGGAGCCTCTGCTTCAGCCTCGCCTAGTCCAGCTTCAGCCATGTCTAGTCCAGCCTCCGAGTCAGCTTCGTCCTCGTCCGGTACAGCCTCCGAGTCAGCTTCGTCCTCGCCCGGTCCCGCTCCAGCTTCAGCTTCAGCTTCACCTACGCCGTTGCCTGGTTCAGCATTGGCTTCGGCGTCACCTGCAGTGGCCTCCTCTTCAGCTTCATCGGCTTCGTCTGGTCCAGCTTCCGCTTCAGCTTCTGCTTCGCCTGGTCCAGCTCCGGCTTCAGCGTCGCCTGGTCCAGCTCCGGCTTCAGCGTCACCTGGTCCAGCCTCCGCATCCGCTTCGCCTGCAGCAGTCTCACCATCCGCTTCGCCTGCAGCAGCCTCACCATCCGCTTCGCCTGCAGCATTCTCACCATCCGCTTCGCCTGCAGCATTCTCATCATCCGCTTCGCCTGCAGCAGCCTCACCATCCGCTTTGCCTGCAGCAGCCTCACCATCCGCTTCCCCTGCAGCAGCCTCACCATCCGCTTTGCCTGCAGCATTCTCATCATCCGCTTCCCCTGCAGCCTCGTCTGGTCCAGCCTCCGCCTCGCCTGGTGCTGCTGGGGTCACGCAGGTCCCCAACTTCTGCCTCACCATCGTCGGTCATCCGCCAGGGCGCTTGTTGGGCTTCGTCACCACTGTGGACGACCTCCTGGATGCCGCCGTTGCTGTCCACATGGTCAGTCCCCGGACTTGCTCTGTTGCCGCCACTGCCTTCCGCGTGGCCGGCCTCCGGAGCTGCTCTGTCGCTGCAACTGCCTTCCGCGTGGCCGGCCTCCGGAGATGAACTGTTATGGACTCCTGTGTTGCCATCCTCCTGGTCGGCCTCCTGAACAGTTTTTGATCTGCTTCATGTGCTCCACTGTTTCTGGTGGCTTTCTTGTTTTCAGACTCGGTGTGTTCAGTTTACGTTTCCCCTGTCCCATCAGCTTTGATTTCTCCCAGGTGTGTTTCCCTCCTGTTGCTCATCCCTTGATTGCTGCTATGTGTATTAATACCCTGTGTGTTCTCCTGCCTGTTGCCGGTTCGTCTGTGTTCCACGGTGTCCTGTCCCTCGTCCGTGTCTCTCTGCCTCTCCCCCATTCTGGTACCCTCTCAGGTTTGTCATTTAGCTTTCCCAGTTTAGGTATTTAGTTTTGTCTTCCCTCTTTGCCTGTTTTGCCATCTCACCACTGTGTAAATAAAACATCACTAGCGTTATCATCTACTTCCTGCGTTTTGGGTCCTTTCTCCCTTCTACACCACACGGCTCGCCTTGGCAGCCATGACATAGGGAAGCTAGATGCTGCATTGCAAATGGGGGATGAAGGAAAATCTGGCAACCCGGTGCCATTTAATTAAATTAATTAATTAATTAATTTTGTCTATGCTGGGAACTGGCAACCCGATGGCAAAAAAGCTCGCTGTTGCTTTTGTGAATGAGGAATAAAGGAACCTGGCAACCCAGTGCCAAGGTTTGCTGTAGAATTTTGCGAAGGAAGGATGAGTGGTTGGAAACATGTCAACTCGGTGCTGGGGTTAACAGCAGAATTTGCGAAGGAGGGATGAGTGGCTGAGAGCCTGGCAACTTGGTGCTGAGGTTTGCTGCAGAATTTTGCGAAGCAGGGATGAGAGGCTTGGAACCCGGCAACTTTGTGCCAAAGCATGCTGCATTCACTACGGAGGGGTGGAGTACTGGCAACTTTTTTTTAAGCTATGCTGAGAACCTGGCAACCCGATGGTCAAAAAGCTCGCTGCCGCTTTTGCGAATGAGGATAAAGGAACCTGGCAACCCGGTGCCGAAGTTAGCTGCAGAATTTTGTGAAGGAGGGAAGAGGTTGGGAACCTGGCAACTATAGAACTGGCCACTCAGTGCCGTTTTTTTGTTTTTTTTTTGCCTCTTCGCTGAGAAACTGGGAGTTCGGTGGTAGTAAACTTGCTGCTGTGTTTGCAAATGGTGGATAGGGAAGAACCAGGCATCCCAGTTCTGACTTGCTTGAGCATTTAGCGGAAGGAGGGATAGAAAACATCAGGGCGATGGAGAAACAGTTGAGCATGGAACTAGTGACAGATTTCCAGCTTGCATTAAATGGTGTTAGGAGGAAGGAGCACAAAGCTGAGCTTGTCCCTGCTACCTGGCACCGGCAGGTGGGTGGAACTATGAAGTACACAGTAGCTTTTGCTGTTGGAGCTGCGATTTGCTTGGAAGCGTGGGAACGGCGTGGCTTCTGGCACTTACGTCCATCGGCTTTCCGGCTAACTCACCTGGCCTGTGGGCCTTTCATGTCGCTATTTTCAGAGTGGCATGAAAGGAGCTGTGAGTTCGGCTGGTGGGCGGTTTTCGCTGAGTTACTTCATAACTGAATTTAGCGGAGATAAGACGACTGGATGGATCAATGTTGCAGACCACATGTCGGGTGGCGAGAAAACTGCTAGAGGGTCATCAGCAGTCAGTCTCTGTAAAGCGCTGCTGTGGCATTTGGTGTGTTTCTTGGATTACCGGAGGAAAAGCGATGGACGCAGCGCTTTAGTAGTTGTTCATCTGATGTGCTGACGGACGAGAGGATGATTGTAGCAAATGGAAGGGTGAGTAAAATTATGTTACTCCTGTGAGAAAGCTGTGCTTAAAGGTATCCACCAAGAATGGACCCTGTTTGCACGTGTTATGGAAATTTTAACAATAACCTGCAACACACCCAGTGAACTTGATTTGAAGTGGTTTTAATAAACACATTGCAATGTGGAGAGAGCATCCCAGTGAAACACCAGGATCATCTCTGAATTGTGGCCACCGCCCTTAATACTAAGAACACTCCTCAAACTCTTTCATGTTGGCCCCTCTCACACGGGGCTATACCTCCTCCCGCACAGAGAGAATTATGACCTTTTCTGCCCCTTTTCTGCTTAGCCTTCACCTAAGGATTTACATCCCTGATAAGCAGAAGGAGCCTCACTATCTGTTTAATGTCTCCCATCACAACGGCCTTGCTGTGTTAACTTTCCACATGCATGTAAAGTAGTGGCAGGAGTGCTCTTACTATGGCAAAGTGAGAAAGTGATATTACTATAACTAATGTGATATAATTAAATATGTGATTAATATATGAGAAAAGATATCTGCCACCACACACGTAAATGAGAATGATCAACTTGCAGAACTAGGGGAACCTATATAGATGACAGCCAGAAGGCACGTGTTTGCAGGCGTGGTACTGCTCCTGAAATTCCGATACATAATCTCCAATATACACATTATTTTTGACCAATGGCAACACTTGCACTCCAACGGATGCATCAGGGGCAACGCAGGGTTCAGTGTCTCGCACAAGGATACTCTGGGAACAAGTCAGAGATCGATTGACAGACCCGGTATAGTACAGCGGTCCCCAATCCCCGGGCCTCGGACCGGTACCGGCCCGTGAGTTGTTTGGTACCGGGCCGTGAGAGTTGCGGCTCAGGTGTGAAATGTATGGTTTTCAGGGTTTTTTCACGTGTTTTATGAATAATATTCTTTTTTTTCGGTACCGGTAATTTTATTTTGTTGTATTTATCCGCGACACCTTAAAGGCCAGTCCGTGAAAATATTGTCAGGCATAAACCGGTCCAAAAAAGGTGGCGCAAAAAAGGTTGGAGACCGCTGGTATAGTAGATCACCTATTCTGCCACCTGAGTTACAGCC